>NC_092671.1:21283316-21883316 GCF_964355755.1 Antedon mediterranea
TTCAAATCGAATTTGGAGACATTTTAGACCAATTAGTGATTTTCGAAAAAACTTGGTTACACAAAAACATCAAAGTGGTTAAAATCACATTATAAACCGTTTTAGACCATTTTGAGCATTTCGATAACACTTTTCACACAAAAACATCAAAGTGCTTAGAATAGCTTCAAATCGCATTTGGAGACGTTTTAGACCATTTTGTGATTTTCGAAAAAAACTTTTTAACATAAAAACACCAAACTGCTAAGAATAGCTTCAAATCGCATATGGAGACAATTTAGACCATTTTGTGATTTTCGAAAAAACTTGTTAACATAAAAACACCAAAGTGCTTAGAATACCTTCAAATCGCATTTGGAGACATTTTAGACCATTTTGTGATTTTCGAAAAAACTTGTTAACATAAAAACATCAAAGTGCTAAGAATAGCTTCCAATCGCATTTGGAGACGTTTTAGACCATTTTGTGATTTTCGAAAAAACTTGTTAACATAAAAACACCAAAGTGATTAGAATAGCTTCAAATCGCATTTGGAGACGTTTTAGACCATTTTGTGCATTTCGATGAAACTTGGTTACGCAAAAACATCAAAGTGCTTAAAATCACATTATAAACCGTTTTAGACCATTTTGAGCATATCGATAACACTTTTTACACAAAACACCAAAGTGCTTAGAATAGCTTCAAATCGCATTTGGAGACGTTTTAGACCATTTTGTGATTTTCGACAAAACTTTTTCACACAAAACACCAAAGTGCTTAGAATACCTTCAAATCGCATTTGGAGACGTTTTAGACCATTTTGTGATTTTCGAAAAAACTTGTTAACATAAAAACATCAAAGTGTACAGAATAGCTTCAAATCGCATTTGGAGACGTTTTAGACCATTTTGTGATTTTCGAAAAAACTTGTTAACATAAAAACACCAAAGTGCTTAGAATAGCTTCAAATCGCATTTGGAGACGTTTTAGACCATTTTGTGATTTTCGAAAAAACTTGTTAACATAAAAACACCAAAGTGCTTAGAATAGCTTCAAATCGCATTAGGAGACGTTTTAGACCATTTTGTGATTTTCGAAAAAACTTGTTAACATAAAAACACCAAAGTGCTTAGAATAGCTTCAAATCGCATTTGGAGACGTTTTAGACCATTTTGTGATTTTCGAAAAAACTTGTTAACATAAAAAAAACAAAGTTCTTAAAATAGCTTCAAATCGCATTTGGAGACGTTTTAGACCATTTTGTGATTTTCGAAAAAACCTGTTAACATAAAAACACCAAAGTGTTTAGAAAAGCTTCAAATCGCATTTGGAGACGTTTTAGACCATTTTGGGATTTTCGAAAAAACTTGTTAACATAAAAACACCAAAGTGCTTAGAATATGGCCGAGCGGTTAAGGCAGGGGCGCCGTTTATCGTACCTAAAGAGCCAACAACAACATCGGCAAGGGTTCGAGGCCGACTCGCTCCTAGTTCTGGTGGTGGAACAAGTCTTCTCGGATAAGGACTATAAACCGTAGGTCCAGTGTACACAGTTATAACATGTGTGTACTTTAAAGAACCCAGTTCATTATTCGAAAAAGAGTAGGGGGTTACCCCGGTGAACTGGTTCACACAATAGCCTCTGTATCAGGGGGATTACCACCTATCTGATAGGACAGTGATTAATTCACTATTGGTAATCCTTGGCCACAGTGCCTAAAGACATAAAATAAAATAAAAATAAATAAATAAATAATAGCTTCAAATCGCATTTGGAGACGTTTTAGACCATTTTGTAATTTTCAAAAAAACTTGTTAACATAAAAACACCAAAGTTCTTAGAATAGCTTCAAATCGCATTTGGAGACGTTTTAGACCATTTTGTGCATTTCGATGAAACTTGGTTACACAAAAACATCAAAGTGCTTAAAATCACATTATAAACCGTTTTAGACCATTTGAGCATTTCGATAACACTTTTCACACAAAAACATCAAAGTTCACAATATAGCTTAATATCCTATTTAAAAACGTTTTAGACCATTTTGAGCATTTCGACAAAACTTTTTCACACAAAACACCAAAGTGCTTAGAATACCTTCAAATCGCATTTGGAGACGTTTTAGACAATTTTGTGATTTTCGAAAAAACTTGTTAACATAAAAACATCAAAGTTTACAGAATAGCTTCAAATCGCATTTGGAGACGTTTTAGACAATTTTGTGATTTTCGAAAAAACTTGTTAACATAAAAACACCAAAGTGCTTAGAATAGCTTCAAATCGCATTGGGAGACGTTTTAGACCATTTTGTGATTTTCGAAAAAACTTGTTAACATAAAAACACCAAAGTGCTTAGAATAGCTTCAAATCGCATTTGGAGACGTTTTAGACCATTTTGTGATTTTCGAAAAAACTTGTTAACATAAAAACACCAAAGTTCTTAAAATAACTTCAAATCGCATTTGGAGACGTTTTAGACCATTTTGTGATTTTCGAAAAAACTTGTTAACATAAAAACACCAAAGTGTTTAGAAAAGCTTCAAATCGCATTTGGAGACGTTTTAGACCATTTTGGGATTTTTGAAAAAACTTGTTAACATAAAAACACCAAAGTGCTTAGAATAGCTTCAAATCGCATTTGGAGACGTTTTAGACCATTTTGTAATTTTCAAAAAAACTTGTTAACATAAAAACACCAAAGTTCTTAGAATAGCTTCAAATCGCATTTGGAGACGTTTTAGACCATTTTGTGCATTTCGATGAAACTTGGTTACACAAAAACATCAAAGTGCTTAAAATCACGTTATAAACCGTTTTAGACCATTTGAGCATTTCGATAACACTTTTCACACAAAAACATCAAAGGGCACAATATAGCTTAATATCCTATTTAAAAACGTTTTAGACCATTTTGAGCATTTCGACAAAACTTTTTCACACAAAACACCAAAGTGCTTAGAATACCTTCAAATCGCATTTGGAGACGTTTTAGACAATTTTGTGATTTTCGAAAAAACTTAACATAAAAACATCAAAGTTTACAGAATAGCTTCAAATCGCTTTTGGAGACGTTTTAGACAATTTTGTGATTTTCGAAAAAACTTGTTAACATAAAAACACCAAAGTGCTTAGAATAGCTTCAAATCGCATTGGGAGACGTTTTAGACCATTTTGTGATTTTCGAAAAAACTTGTTAACATAAAAACATCAAAGTGTACAGAATAGCTTCAAATCGCATTTGGAGACGTTTTAGACCATTTTGTGATTTTCGAAAAAACTTGTTAACATAAAAACACCAAAGTGCTTAGAATAGCTTCAAATCGCATTTGGAGACGTTTTAAACCATTTTGTGATTTTCGAAAAAACTTGTTAACATAAAAACACCAAAATGTTTAGAATAGCTTCAAATCGCATTTGGAGACGTTTTAGACCATTTTGTGATTTTCGAAAAAACTTGTTAACACAAAAACACCAAAGTGATTAGAATAGCTTCAAATCGCATTTGGAGACGTTTTAGACCATTTTGTGATTTTCGAAAAAACTTGTTAACATAAAAACACCAAAGTGATTAGAATAGCTTCAAATCGCATTTGGAGACGTTTTAGACCATTTTGTGCATTTCGATGAAACTTGGTTACGCAAAAACATCAAAGTGCTTAAAATCACATTATAAACCGTTTTAGACCATTTTGAGCATATCGATAACACTTTTTACACAAAACACCAAAGTGCTTAGAATAGCTTCAAATCGCATTTGGAGACGTTTTAGACCATTTTGTGATTTTCGACAAAACTTTTTCACACAAAACACCAAAGTGCTTAGAATACCTTCAAATCGCATTTGGAGACGTTTTAGACCATTTTGTGATTTTCGAAAAAACTTGTTAACATAAAAACATCAAAATGTTTAGAATAGCTTCAAATCACATTTGGAGACGTTTTAGACCATTTTGTGATTTTCGAAAAAACTTGTTAACACAAAAACACCAAAGTGATTAGAATAGCTTCAAATCGCATTTGGAGACGTTTTAGACCAATTTGTGCATTTCGATGAAACTTGGTTACGCAAAAACATCAAAGTGCTTAAAATCACATTATAAACCGTTTTAGACCATTTTGAGCATATCGATAACACTTTTCACACAAAAACATCAAAGAGCACAATATAGCTTAATATCTTATTTAAAAACGTTTTAGACCATTTTGAGCATTTCGACAAAACTTTTTCACACAAAACACCAAAGTGCTTAGAATAGCTTCAAATCGCATTTGGAGACGTTTTAGACCATTTTGTGATTTTCGAAAAAACTTGTTAACATAAAAACATCAAAGTGCTAAGAATAGCTTCAAATCGCATTTGGAGACATTTTAGACCAATTAGTGATTTTCGAAAAAACTTGGTTACACAAAAACATCAAAGTGGTTAAAATCACATTATAAACCGTTTTAGACCATTTTGAGCATTTCGATAACACTTTTCACACAAAAACATCAAAGTGCTTAGAATAGCTTCAAATCGCATTTGGAGACGTTTTAGACCATTTTGTGATTTTCGAAAAAAACTTTTTAACATAAAAACACCAAACTTCTAAGAATAGCTTCAAATCGCATATGGAGACAATTTAGACCATTTTGTGATTTTCGAAAAAACTTGTTAACATAAAAACACCAAAGTGCTAAGAATAGCTTCAAATCGCATATGGAGACAATTTAGACCATTTTGTGATTTTCGAAAAAACTTGGTTACACAAAAACATCAAAGTGGTTAAAATCACATTATAAACCGTTTTAGACCATTTTGAGCATTTCGATAACACTTTTCACACAAAAACATCAAAGTGCTTAGAATAGCTTCAAATCGCATTTGGAGACGTTTTAGACCATTTTGTGATTTTCCAAAAAACTTGTTAACATAAAAACATCAAAGTGTACAGAATAGCTTCAAATCGCATTTGGAGACGTTTTAGACCATTTTGTGATTTTCGAAAAAACTTGTTAACATAAAAACACCAAAGTGCTTAGAATAGCTTCAAATCGCATTAGGAGACGTTTTAGACCATTTTGTGATTTTCGAAAAAACTTGTTAACATAAAAACACCAAAGTGCTTAGAATAGCTTCAAATCGCATTTGGAGACGTTTAAGACCATTTTGTGATTTTCGAAAAAACTTGTTAACATAAAAACACCAAAGTGCTTAGAATAGCTTCAAATCGCATTTGGAGACGTTTTAGACCAATTTGTGATTTTCGAAAAAACTTGGTTACACAAAAACATCAAAGTGGATAAAAGCACATTATAAACCGTTTTAGACCATTTTGAGCATTTCGATAACACATTTCACACAAAAACATCAAAGAGCACAAAATAGCTTAATATCGTATTTAAAAACGTTTTAAACCATTTTGAGCATTTCGACAAAACTTTTTCACACAAAACACCAAAGTGTTTAGAAAAGCTTCAAATCGCATTTGGAGACGTTTTAGACCATTTTGGGATTTTCGAAAAAACTTGTTAACATAAAAACACCAAAGTGCTTAGAATAGCTTCAAATCGCATTTGAAGACGTTTTAGACCATTTTGTAATTTTCGAAAAAACTTGTTAACATAAAAACACCAAAATGTTTAGAATAGCTTCAAATCGCATTTGGAGACGTTTTAGACCATTTTGTGATTTTCGAAAAAACTTGTTAACACAAAAACACCAAAGTGATTAGAATAGCTTCAAATCGCATTTGGAGACGTTTTAGACCATTTTGTGATTTTCGAAAAAACTTGTTAACATAAAAACACCAAAGTGATTAGAATAGCTTCAAATCGCATTTGGAGACGTTTTAGACCATTTTGTGCATTTCGATGAAACTTGGTTACGCAAAAACATCAAAGTAATAATCACATTATAAACAGTTTTAGACCATTTTGAGCATATCGATAAAACTTTTTACACAAAACACCAAAGTGCTTAGAATAGCTTCAAATCGCATTTGGAGACGTTTTAGACCATTTTGTGATTTTCGACAAAACTTTTTCACACAAAACACCAAAGTGCTTAGAATACCTTCAAATCGCATTTGGAGACGTTTTAGACCATTTTGTGATTTTCGAAAAAACTTGTTAACATAAAAACATCAAAGTGTACAGATTAGCTTCAAATCGCATTTGGAGACGTTTTAGACCATTTTGTGATTTTCGAAAAAACTTGTTAACATAAAAACACCAAAGTGCTTAGAATAGCTTCAAATCGCATTAGGAGACGTTTTAGACCATTTTGTTATTTTCGAAAAAACTTGTTAACATAAAAACACCAAAATGTTTAGAATAGCTTCAAATCGCATTTGGAGACGTTTTAGACCATTTTGTGATTTTCGAAAAAACTTGTTAACATAAAAACACCAAAGTGCTTAGAATACCTTCAAATCGCATTTGGAGACGTTTTAGACCATTTTGTGATTTTCCAAAAAACTTGTTAACATAAAAACATCAAAGTGTACAGAATAGCTTCAAATCGCATTTGGAGACGTTTTAGACCATTTTGTGATTTTCGAAAAAACTTGTTAACATAAAAACACCAAAGTGCTTAGAATAGCTTCAAATCGCATTAGGAGACGTTTTAGACCATTTTGTGATTTTCGAAAAAACTTGTTAACATAAAAACACCAAAGTGCTTAGAATAGCTTCAAATCGCATTTGGAGACGTTTTAGACCATTTTGTGATTTTCGAAAAAACTTGTTAACATAAAAACACCAAAATGTTTAGAATAGCTTCAAATCACATTTGGAGACGTTTTAGACCATTTTGTGATTTTCGAAAAAACTTGTTAACACAAAAACACCAAAGTGATTAGAATAGCTTCAAATCGCATTTGGAGACGTTTTAGACCAATTTGTGCATTTCGATGAAACTTGGTTACGCAAAAACATCAAAGTGCTTAAAATCACATTATAAACCGTTTTAGACCATTTTGAGCATATCGATAACACTTTTCACACAAAAACATCAAAGAGCACAATATAGCTTAATATCTTATTTAAAAACGTTTTAGACCATTTTGAGCATTTCGACAAAACTTTTTCACACAAAACACCAAAGTGCTTAGAATAGCTTCAAATCGCATTTGGAGACGTTTTAGACCATTTTGTGATTTTCGAAAAAACTTTTTCACACAAAACACCAAAGTGCTTAGAATACCTTCAAATCGCATTTGGAGACGTTTTAGACCATTTTGTGATTTTCGAAAAAACTTGTTAACATAAAAACATCAAAGTGTACAGAATAGCTTCAAATCGCATTTGGAGACGTTTTAGACCATTTTGTGATTTTCGAAAAAACTTGTTAACATAAAAACACCAAAGTGCTTAGAATAGCTTCAAATCGCATTAGGAGACGTTTTAGACCATTTTGTGATTTTCGAAAAAACTTGTTAACACAAAAACACCAAAGTGCTTAGAATAGCTTCAAATCGCATTTGGAGACGTTTTAGACCATTTTGTGATTTTCGAAAAAACTTGTTAATATAAAAACACCAAAGTACTTAGAATAGCTTCAAATCGCATTTGGAGACGTTTTAAACCATTTTGTGATTTTCGAAAAAACTTGTTAACATAAAAACACCAAAATGTTTAGAATAGCTTCAAATCGCATTTGGAGACGTTTTAGACCATTTTGTGATTTTCGAAAAAACTTGTTAACACAAAAACACCAAAGTGATTAGAATAGCTTCAAATCGCATTTGGAGACGTTTTAGACCATTTTGTGCATTTCGATGAAACTTGGTTACGGAAAAACATCAAAGTGCTTAAAATCACATTATAAACCGTTTTAGACCATTTTGAGCATTTCGATAACACATTTCACACAAAAACATCAAAGAGCACAAAATAGCTTAATATCGTATTTAAAAACGTTTTAAACCATTTTGAGCATTTCGACAAAACTTTTTCACACAAAACACCAAAGTGTTTAGAAAAGCTTCAAATCGCATTTGGAGACGTTTTAGACCATTTTGGGATTTTCGAAAAAACTTGTTAACATAAAAACACCAAAGTGCTTAGAATACCTTCAAATCGCATTTGGAGACGTTTTAGACCATTTTGTAATTTTCGAAAAAACTTGTTAACATAAAAACACCAAAGTGCTAAGAATAGCTTCAAATCGCATTTGGAGACGTTTTAGACCAATTTGTGATTTTCGAAAAAACTTGGTTACACAAAAACATCAAAGTGCTTAAAATCACATTATAAAACCGTTTTAGACCATTTTGAGCATTTCGATAACACTTTTCACACAAAAACATCAAAGAGCATAAAATAGGTTAATATCGTATTTAAAAACGTTTTAGACCATTTTGAGCATTTCGACAAAACTTTTTCACACAAAACACCAAAGTGTACAGAATAGCTTAATATCGTATTTAAAAACGTTTTAGACCATTTTGTGATTTTCGAAAAAACTTGTTAACATAAAAACACCAAAATGTTTAGAATAGCTTCAAATTGCATTTGGAGACGTTTTAGACCATTTTGTGATTTTCGAAAAAACTTGTTAACACAAAAACACCAAAGTGATTAGAATAGCTTCAAATCGCATTTGGAGACGTTTTAGACCATTTTGTGATTTTCGAAAAAACTTGTTAACATAAAAACACCAAAGTGATTAGAATAGCTTCAAATCGCATTTGGAGACGTTTTAGACCATTTTGTGCATTTCGATGAAACTTGGTTACGCAAAAACATCAATGTGCTTAAAATCACATTATAAACCGTTTTAGACCATTTTGAGCATATCCATAAAACTTTTTACACAAAACACCAAAGTGCTTAGAATAGCTTCAAATCGCATTTGGAGACGTTTTAGACCATTTTGTGATTTTCGAAAAAACTTGTTAATATAAAAACACCAAAGTACTTAGAATAGCTTCAAATCGCATTTGGAGACGTTTTAAACCATTTTGTGATTTTCGAAAAAACTTGTTAACATAAAAACACCAAAATGTTTAGAATAGCTTCAAATCGCATTTGGAGACGTTTTAGACCATTTTGTGATTTTCGAAAAAACTTGTTAACACAAAAACACCAAAGTGATTAGAATAGCTTCAAATCGCATTTGGAGACGTTTTAGACCATTTTGTGCATTTCGATGAAACTTGGTTACGGAAAAACATCAAAGTGCTTAGAATAGCTTCAAATCGCATTTGGAGACGTTTTAGACCATTTTGTGATTTTCGAAAAAACTTGTTAACATAAAAACACCAAAATGTTTAGAATAGCTTCAAATCGCATTTGGAGACGTTTTAGACCATTTTGTGATTTTCGAAAAAACTTGTTAACACAAAAACACCAAAGTGATTAGAATAGCTTCAAATCGCATTTGGAGACGTTTTAGACCATTTTGTGCATTTCGATGAAACTTGGTTACGCAAAAACATCAAAGTGCTTAAAATCACATTATAAACCGTTTTAGACCATTTTTAGCATATCGATAACACTTTTCACACAAAAACATCAAAGAGCACAATATAGCTTAATATCGTATTTAAAAACGTTTTAGACCATTTTGAGCATTTCGACAAAACTTTTTCACACAAAACACCAAAGTGCTTAGAATAGCTTCAAATCGCATTTGGAGACGTTTTAGACCATTTTGTGATTTTCGAAAAAACTTGTTAACATAAAAACATCAAAGGGCTAAGAATAGCTTCAAATCGCATTTGGAGACATTTTAGACCAATTAGTGATTTTCGAAAAAACTTGGTTACACAAAAACATCAAAGTGGTTAAAATCACATTATAAACCGTTTTAGACCATTTTGAGCATTTCGATAACACTTTTTACACAAAAACATCAAAGTGCTTAGAATAGCTTCAAATCGCATTTGGAGACGTTTTAGACCATTTTGTGATTTTCGAAAAAAACTTTTTAACATAAAAACACCAAACTGCTAAGAATAGCTTCAAATCGCATATGGAGACAATTTAGACCATTTTGTGATTTTCGAAAAAACTTGTTAACATAAAAACACCAAAGTGCTTAGAATACCTTCAAATCGCATTTGGAGACATTTTAGACCATTTTGTGATTTTCGAAAAAACTTGTTAACATAAAAACATCAAAGTGCTAAGAATAGCTTCCAATCGCATTTGGAGACGTTTTAGACCATTTTGTGATTTTCGAAAACAACTTGTTAACATAAAAACACCAAAGTGCTTAGAATAGCTTCAAATCGCATTTGGAGACGTTTTAGACCAATTTGTGATTTTCGAAAAAACTTGGTTACACAAAAACATCAAAGTGGATAAAATCACATTATAAACCGTTTTAGACCATTTTGAGCATATCGATAACACTTTTCACACAAAAACATCAAAGACCACAATATAGCTTAATATCGTATTTAAAAACGTTTTAGACCATTTTGAGCATTTCGACAAAACTTTTTCACACAAAACACCAAAGTGCTTAGAATAGCTTCAAATCGCATTTGGAGACGTTTTAGACCATTTTGTGATTTTCGAAAAAACTTGTTAACATAAAAACATCAAAGTGCTAAGAATAGCTTCAAATCGAATTTGGAGACATTTTAGACCAATTAGTGATTTTCGAAAAAACTTGGTTACACAAAAACATCAAAGTGGTTAAAATCACATTATAAACCGTTTTAGACCATTTTGAGCATTTCGATAACACTTTTCACACAAAAACATCAAAGTGCTTAGAATAGCTTCAAATCGCATTTGGAGACGTTGTAGACCATTTTGTGATTTTCGAAAAAAACTTTTTAACATAAAAACACCAAACTGCTAAGAATAGCTTCAAATCGCATATGGAGACAATTTAGACCATTTTGTGATTTTCGAAAAAACTTGTTAACATAAAAACACCAAAGTGCTTAGAATACCTTCAAATCGCATTTGGAGACATTTTAGACCATTTTGTGATTTTCGAAAAAACTTGTTAACATAAAAACATCAAAGTGCTAAGAATAGCTTCCAATCGCATTTGGAGACGTTTTAGACTATTTTGTGATTTTCGAAAACAACTTGTTAACATAAAAACACCAAAGTGCTTAGAATAGCTTCAAATCGCATTTGGAGACGTTTTAGACCAATTTGTGATTTTCGAAAAAACTTGGTTACACAAAAACATCAAAGTGGATAAAATCACATTATAAACCGTTTTAGACCATTTTGAGCATTTCGATAACACATTTCACACAAAAACATCAAAGAGCACAAAATAGCTTAATATCGTATTTAAAAACGTTTTAAACCATTTTGAGCATTTCGACAAAACTTTTTCACACAAAACACCAAAGTGTACAGAATAGCTTCAAATCGCATTTGGAGACGTTTTAGACCATTTTGTGATTTTCGAAAAAACTTGTTAATATAAAAACACCAAAGTACTTAGAATAGCTTCAAATCGCATTTGGAGACGTTTTAGACCATTTTGTGATTTTCGAAAAAACTTAACATAAAAACATCAAAGTTTACAGAATAGCTTCAAATCGCATTTGGAGACGTTTTAAACCATTTTGTGATTTTCGAAAAAACTTGTTAACATAAAAACACCAAAATGTTTAGAATAGCTTCAAATCGCATTTGGAGACGTTTTAGACCATTTTGTGATTTTCGAAAAAACTTGTTAACACAAAAACACCAAAGTGATTAGAATAGCTTCAAATCGCATTTGGAGACGTTTTAGACCATTTTGTGATTTTCGAAAAAACTTGTTAACATAAAAACACCAAAGTGATTAGAATAGCTTCAAATCGCATTTGGAGACGTTTTAGACCATTTTGTGCATTTCGATGAAACTTGGTTACGCAAAAACATCAAAGTGCTTAAAATCACATTATAAACCGTTTTAGACCATTTTGAGCATATCGATAACACTTTTTACACAAAACGCTAAAGTGCTTAGAATAGCTTCAAATCGCATTTGGAGACGTTTTAGACCATTTTGTGATTTTCGACAAAACTTTTTCACACAAAACACCAAAGTGCTTAGAATACCTTCAAATCGCATTTGGAGACGTTTTAGACCATTTTGTGCATTTCGATGAAACTTGGTTACGCAAAAACATCAAAGTGCTTAAAATCACATTATAAACCGTTTTAGACCATTTTGAGCATATCGATAACACTTTTTACACAAAACGCTAAAGTGCTTAGAATAGCTTCAAATCGCATTTGGAGACGTTTTAGACCATTTTGTGATTTTCGACAAAACTTTTTCACACAAAACACCAAAGTGCTTAGAATACCTTCAAATCGCATTTGGAGACGTTTTAGACCATTTTGTGATTTTCGAAAAAACTTGTTAACATAAAAACATCAAAGTGTACAGAATAGCTTCAAATCGCATTTGGAGACGTTTTAGACCATTTTGTGATTTTCGAAAAAACTTGTTAACATAAAAACACCAAAGTGCTTAGAATAGCTTCAAATCGCATTAGGAGACGTTTTAGACCATTTTGTGATTTTCGAAAAAACTTGTTAACATAAAAACACCAAAGTGCTTAGAATAGCTTCAAATCGCATTTGGAGACGTTTTAGACCATTTTGTGATTTTCGAAAAAACTTGTTAACATAAAAACACCAAAGTTCTTAAAATAGCTTCAAATCGCATTTGGAGACGTTTTAGACCATTTTGTGATTTTCGAAAAAACTTGTTAACATAAAAACACCAAAGTGTTTAGAAAAGCTTCAAATCGCATTTGGAGACGTTTTAGACCATTTTGGGATTTTTGAAAAAACTTGTTAACATAAAAACACCAAAGTGCTTAGAATAGCTTCAAATCGCATTTGGAGACGTTTTAGACCATTTTGTAATTTTCAAAAAAACTTGTTAACATAAAAACACCAAAGTTCTTAGAATAGCTTCAAATCGCATTTGGAGACGTTTTAGACCATTTTGTGCATTTCGATGAAACTTGGTTACACAAAAACATCAAAGTGCTTAAAATCACGTTATAAACCGTTTTAGACCATTTGAGCATTTCGATAACATTTTCACACAAAAACATCAAAGGGCACAATATAGCTTAATATCCTATTTAAAAACGTTTTAGACCATTTTGAGCATTTCGACAAAACTTTTTCACACAAAACACCAAAGTGCTTAGAATACCTTCAAATCGCATTTGGAGACGTTTTAGACAATTTTGTGATTTTCGAAAAAACTTAACATAAAAACATCAAAGTTTACAGAATAGCTTCAAATCGCATTTGGAGACGTTTTAGACCATTTTGTGATTTTCGAAAAAACTTGTTAACATAAAAACACCAAAGTGCTTAGAATAGCTTCAAATCGCATTTGGAGACGTTTTAAACCATTTTGTGATTTTCGAAAAAACTTGTTAACATAAAAACACCAAAATGTTTAGAATAGCTTCAAATCGCATTTGGAGACGTTTTAGACCATTTTGTGATTTTCGAAAAAACTTGTTAACACAAAAACACCAAAGTGATTAGAATAGCTTCAAATCGCATTTGGAGACGTTTTAGACCATTTTGTGATTTTCGAAAAAACTTGTTAACATAAAAACACCAAAGTGATTAGAATAGCTTCAAATCGCATTTGGAGACGTTTTAGACCATTTTGTGCATTTCGATGAAACTTGGTTACGCAAAAACATCAAAGTGCTTAAAATCACATTATAAACCGTTTTAGACCATTTTGAGCATATCGATAACACTTTTTACACAAAACACCAAAGTGCTTAGAATAGCTTCAAATCGCATTTGGAGACGTTTTAGACCATTTTGTGATTTTCGACAAAACTTTTTCACACAAAACACCAAAATGCTTAGAATACCTTCAAATCGCATTTGGAGAGGTTTTAGACCATTTTGTGATTTTCGAAAAAACTTGTTAACATAAAAACATCAAAGTGTACAGAATAGCTTCAAATCGCATTTGGAGACGTTTTAGACCATTTTGTGATTTTCGAAAAAACTTGTTAACATAAAAACACCAAAGTGCTTAGAATAGCTTCAAATCGCATTAGGAGACGTTTTAGACCATTTTGTGATTTTCGAAAAACTTGTTAACATAAAAACACCAAAGTGCTTAGAATAGCTTCAAATCGCATTTGGAGACGTTTTAGACCATTTTGTGATTTTCGAAAAAACTTGTTAACATAAAAACACCAAAATGTTTAGAATAGCTTCAAATCGCATTTGGAGACGTTTTAGACCATTTTGTGATTTTCGAAAAAACTTGTTAACACAAAAACACCAAAGTGATTAGAATAGCTTCAAATCGCATTTGGAGACGTTTTAGACCATTTTGTGCATTTCGATGAAACTTGGTTACGCAAAAACATCAAAGTGCTTAAAATCACATTATAAACCGTTTTAGACCATTTTGAGCATATCGATAACACTTTTCACACAAAAACATCAAAGAGCACAATATAGCTTAATATCGTATTTAAAAACGTTTTAGACCATTTTGAGCATTTCGACAAAACTTTTTCACACAAAACACCAAAGTGCTTAGAATAGCTTCAAATCGCATTTGGAGACGTTTTAGACCATTTTGTGATTTTCGAAAAAACTTGTTAACATAAAAACATCAAAGGGCTAAGAATAGCTTCAAATCGCATTTGGAGACATTTTAGACCAATTAGTGATTTTCGAAAAAACTTGGTTACACAAAAACATCAAAGTGGTTAAAATCACATTATAAACCGTTTTAGACCATTTTGAGCATTTCGATAACACTTTTTACACAAAAACATCAAAGTGCTTAGAATAGCTTCAAATCGCATTTGGAGACGTTTTAGACCATTTTGTGATTTTTGAAAAAAACTTTTTAACATAAAAACACCAAACTGCTAAGAATAGCTTCAAATCGCATATGGAGACAATTTAGACCATTTTGTGATTTTCGAAAAAACTTGTTAACATAAAAACACCAAAGTGCTTAGAATACCTTCAAATCGCATTTGGAGACGTTTTAGACCATTTTGTGATTTTCCAAAAAACTTGTTAACATAAAAACATCAAAGTGTACAGAATAGCTTCAAATCGCATTTGGAGACGTTTTAGACCATTTTGTGATTTTCGAAAAAACTTGTTAACATAAAAACACCAAAGTGCTTAGAATAGCTTCAAATCGCATTAGGAGACGTTTTAGACCATTTTGTGATTTTCGAAAAAACTTGTTAACATAAAAACACCAAAGTGCTTAGAATAGCTTCAAATCGCATTTGGAGACGTTTTAGACCATTTTGTGATTTTCGAAAAAACTTGTTAACATAAAAACACCAAAATGTTTAGAATAGCTTCAAATCACATTTGGAGACGTTTTAGACCATTTTGTGATTTTCGAAAAAACTTGTTAACACAAAAACACCAAAGTGATTAGAATAGCTTCAAATCGCATTTGGAGACGTTTTAGACCAATTTGTGCATTTCGATGAAACTTGGTTACGCAAAAACATCAAAGTGCTTAAAATCACATTATAAACCGTTTTAGACCATTTTGAGCATATCGATAACACTTTTCACACAAAAACATCAAAGAGCACAATATAGCTTAATATCTTATTTAAAAACGTTTTAGACCATTTTGAGCATTTCGACAAAACTTTTTCACACAAAACACCAAAGTGCTTAGAATAGCTTCAAATCGCATTTGGAGACGTTTTAGACCATTTTGTGATTTTCGAAAAAACTTGTTAACATAAAAACATCAAAGTGCTAAGAATAGCTTCAAATCGCATTTGGAGACATTTTAGACCAATTAGTGATTTTCGAAAAAACTTGGTTACATAAAAACATCAAAGTGGTTAAAATCACATTATAAACCGTTTTAGACCATTTTGAGCATTTCGATAACACTTTTCACACAAAAACATCAAAGTGCTTAGAATAGCTTCAAATCGCATTTGGAGACGTTTTAGACCATTTTGTGATTTTCGAAAAAAACTTTTTAACATAAAAACACCAAACTTCTAAGAATAGCTTCAAATCGCATATGGAGACAATTTAGACCATTTTGTGATTTTCGAAAAAACTTGTTAACATAAAAACACCAAAGTGCTAAGAATAGCTTCAAATCGCATATGGAGACAATTTAGACCATTTTGTGATTTTCGAAAAAACTTGTTAACATAAAAACACCAAAGTGCTTAGAATACCTTCAAATCGCATTTGGAGACGTTTAAGACCATTTTGTGATTTTCGAAAAAACTTGTTAACATAAAAACACCAAAGTGCTTAGAATAGCTTCAAATCGCATTTGGAGACGTTTTAGACCAATTTGTGATTTTCGAAAAAACTTGGTTACACAAAAACATCAAAGTGGATAAAAGCACATTATAAACCGTTTTAGACCATTTTGAGCATTTCGATAACACATTTCACACAAAAACATCAAAGAGCACAAAATAGCTTAATATCGTATTTAAAAACGTTTTAAACCATTTTGAGCATTTCGACAAAACTTTTTCACACAAAACACCAAAGTGTTTAGAAAAGCTTCAAATCGCATTTGGAGACGTTTTAGACCATTTTGGGATTTTCGAAAAAACTTGTTAACATAAAAACACCAAAGTGCTTAGAATAGCTTCAAATCGCATTTGAAGACATTTTAGACCATTTTGTAATTTTCGAAAAAACTTGTTAACATAAAAACACCAAAATGTTTAGAATAGCTTCAAATCGCATTTGGAGACGTTTTAGACCATTTTGTGATTTTCGAAAAAACTTGTTAACACAAAAACACCAAAGTGATTAGAATAGCTTCAAATCGCATTTGGAGACGTTTTAGACCATTTTGTGATTTTCGAAAAAACTTGTTAACATAAAAACACCAAAGTGATTAGAATAGCTTCAAATCGCATTTGGAGACGTTTTAGACCATTTTGTGCATTTCGATGAAACTTGGTTACGCAAAAACATCAAAGTAATAATCACATTATAAACAGTTTTAGACCATTTTGAGCATATCGATAAAACTTTTTACACAAAACACCAAAGTGCTTAGAATAGCTTCAAATCGCATTTGGAGACGTTTTAGACCATTTTGTGATTTTCGACAAAACTTTTTCACACAAAACACCAAAGTGCTTAGAATACCTTCAAATCGCATTTGGAGACGTTTTAGACCATTTTGTGATTTTCGAAAAAACTTGTTAACATAAAAACATCAAAGTGTACAGATTAGCTTCAAATCGCATTTGGAGACGTTTTAGACCATTTTGTGATTTTCGAAAAAACTTGTTAACATAAAAACACCAAAGTGCTTAGAATAGCTTCAAATCGCATTAGGAGACGTTTTAGACCATTTTGTTATTTTCGAAAAAACTTGTTAACATAAAAACACCAAAATGTTTAGAATAGCTTCAAATCGCATTTGGAGACGTTTTAGACCATTTTGTGATTTTCGAAAAAACTTGTTAACATAAAAACACCAAAGTGCTTAGAATACCTTCAAATCGCATTTGGAGACGTTTTAGACCATTTTGTGATTTTCCAAAAAACTTGTTAACATAAAAACATCAAAGTGTACAGAATAGCTTCAAATCGCATTTGGAGACGTTTTAGACCATTTTGTGATTTTCGAAAAAACTTGTTAACATAAAAACACCAAAGTGCTTAGAATAGCTTCAAATCGCATTAGGAGACGTTTTAGACCATTTTGTGATTTTCGAAAAAACTTGTTAACATAAAAACACCAAAGTGCTTAGAATAGCTTCAAATCGCATTTGGAGACGTTTTAGACCATTTTGTGATTTTCGAAAAAACTTGTTAACATAAAAACACCAAAATGTTTAGAATAGCTTCAAATCACATTTGGAGACGTTTTAGACCATTTTGTGATTTTCGAAAAAACTTGTTAACACAAAAACACCAAAGTGATTAGAATAGCTTCAAATCGCATTTGGAGACGTTTTAGACCAATTTGTGCATTTCGATGAAACTTGGTTACGCAAAAACATCAAAGTGCTTAAAATCACATTATAAACCGTTTTAGACCATTTTGAGCATATCGATAACACTTTTCACACAAAAACATCAAAGAGCACAATATAGCTTAATATCTTATTTAAAAACGTTTTAGACCATTTTGAGCATTTCGACAAAACTTTTTCACACAAAACACCAAAGTGCTTAGAATAGCTTCAAATCGCATTTGGAGACGTTTTAGACCATTTTGTGATTTTCGAAAAAACTTTTTAACATAAAAACACCAAACTGCTAAGAATAGCTTCAAATCGCATATGGAGACAATTTAGACCATTTTGTGATTTTCGAAAAAACTTGTTAACATAAAAACACCAAAGTGCTTAGAATACCTTCAAATCGCATTTGGAGACATTTTAGACCATTTTGTGATTTTCGAAAAAACTTGTTAACATAAAAACATCAAAGTGCTAAGAATAGCTTCCAATCGCATTTGTAGACGTTTTAGACCATTTTGTGATTTTCGAAAACAACTTGTTAACATAAAAACACCAAAGTGCTTAGAATAGCTTCAAATCGCATTTGGAGACGTTTTAGACCATTTTGTGATTTTCGAAAAAACTTGTTAACATAAAAACATCAAAGTGCTAAGAATAGCTTCAAATCGAATTTGGAGACATTTTAGACCAATTAGTGATTTTCGAAAAAACTTGGTTACACAAAAACATCAAAGTGGTTAAAATCACATTATAAACCGTTTTAGACCATTTTGAGCATTTCGATAACACTTTTCACACAAAAACATCAAAGTGCTTAGAATAGCTTCAAATCGCATTTGGAGACGTTTTAGACCATTTTGTGATTTTCGAAAAAAACTTTTTAACATAAAAACACCAAACTGCTAAGAATAGCTTCAAATCGCATATGGAGACAATTTAGACCATTTTGTGATTTTCGAAAAAACTTGTTAACATAAAAACACCAAAGTGCTTAGAATACCTTCAAATCGCATTTGGAGACATTTTAGACCATTTTGTGATTTTCGAAAAAACTTGTTAACATAAAAACATCAAAGTGCTAAGAATAGCTTCCAATCGCATTTGGAGACGTTTTAGACCATTTTGTGATTTTCGAAAAAACTTGTTAACATAAAAACACCAAAGTGATTAGAATAGCTTCAAATCGCATTTGGAGACGTTTTAGACCATTTTGTGCATTTCGATGAAACTTGGTTACGCAAAAACATCAAAGTGCTTAAAATCACATTATAAACCGTTTTAGACCATTTTGAGCATATCGATAACACTTTTTACACAAAACACCAAAGTGCTTAGAATAGCTTCAAATCGCATTTGGAGACGTTTTAGACCATTTTGTGATTTTCGACAAAACTTTTTCACACAAAACACCAAAGTGCTTAGAATACCTTCAAATCGCATTTGGAGACGTTTTAGACCATTTTGTGATTTTCGAAAAAACTTGTTAACATAAAAACATCAAAGTGTACAGAATAGCTTCAAATCGCATTTGGAGACGTTTTAGACCATTTTGTGATTTTCGAAAAAACTTGTTAACATAAAAACACCAAAGTGCTTAGAATAGCTTCAAATCGCATTTGGAGACGTTTTAGACCATTTTGTGATTTTCGAAAAAACTTGTTAACATAAAAACACCAAAGTGCTTAGAATAGCTTCAAATCGCATTAGGAGACGTTTTAGACCATTTTGTGATTTTCGAAAAAACTTGTTAACATAAAAACACCAAAGTGCTTAGAATAGCTTCAAATCGCATTTGGAGACGTTTTAGACCATTTTGTGATTTTCGAAAAAACTTGTTAACATAAAAAAAACAAAGTTCTTAAAATAGCTTCAAATCGCATTTGGAGACGTTTTAGACCATTTTGTGATTTTCGAAAAAACCTGTTAACATAAAAACACCAAAGTGTTTAGAAAAGCTTCAAATCGCATTTGGAGACGTTTTAGACCATTTTGGGATTTTCGAAAAAACTTGTTAACATAAAAACACCAAAGTGCTTAGAATATGGCCGAGCGGTTAAGGCAGGGGCGCCGTTTATCGTACCTAAAGAGCCAACAACAACATCGGCAAGGGTTCGAGGCCGACTCGCTCCTAGTTCTGGTGGTGGAACAAGTCTTCTCGGATAAGGACTATAAACCGTAGGTCCAGTGTACACAGTTATAACATGTGTGTACTTTAAAGAACCCAGTTCATTATTCGAAAAAGAGTAGGGGGTTACCCCGGTGAACTGGTTCACACAATAGCCTCTGTATCAGGGGGATTACCACCTATCTGATAGGACAGTGATTAATTCACTATTGGTAATCCTTGGCCACAGTGCCTAAAGACATAAAATAAAATAAAAATAAATAAATAAATAATAGCTTCAAATCGCATTTGGAGACGTTTTAGACCATTTTGTAATTTTCAAAAAAACTTGTTAACATAAAAACACCAAAGTTCTTAGAATAGCTTCAAATCGCATTTGGAGACGTTTTAGACCATTTTGTGCATTTCGATGAAACTTGGTTACACAAAAACATCAAAGTGCTTAAAATCACATTATAAACCGTTTTAGACCATTTGAGCATTTCGATAACACTTTTCACACAAAAACATCAAAGTTCACAATATAGCTTAATATCCTATTTAAAAACGTTTTAGACCATTTTGAGCATTTCGACAAAACTTTTTCACACAAAACACCAAAGTGCTTAGAATACCTTCAAATCGCATTTGGAGACGTTTTAGACAATTTTGTGATTTTCGAAAAAACTTGTTAACATAAAAACACCAAAGTTTACAGAATAGCTTCAAATCGCATTTGGAGACGTTTTAGACAATTTTGTGATTTTCGAAAAAACTTGTTAACATAAAAACACCAAAGTGCTTAGAATAGCTTCAAATCGCATTGGGAGACGTTTTAGACCATTTTGTGATTTTCGAAAAAACTTGTTAACATAAAAACACCAAAGTGCTTAGAATAGCTTCAAATCGCATTTGGAGACGTTTTAGACCATTTTGTGATTTTCGAAAAAACTTGTTAACATAAAAACGCCAAAGTTCTTAAAATAGCTTCAAATCGCATTTGGAGACGTTTTAGACCATTTTGTGATTTTCGAAAAAACTTGTTAACATAAAAACACCAAAGTGTTTAGAAAAGCTTCAAATCGCATTTGGAGACGTTTTAGACCATTTTGGGATTTTTGAAAAAACTTGTTAACATAAAAACACCAAAGTGCTTAGAATAGCTTCAAATCGCATTTGGAGACGTTTTAGACCATTTTGTAATTTTCAAAAAAACTTGTTAACATAAAAACACCAAAGTTCTTAGAATAGCTTCAAATCGCATTTGGAGACGTTTTAGACCATTTTGTGCATTTCGATAAAACTTGGTTACACAAAAACATCAAAGTGCTTAAAATCACGTTATAAACCGTTTTAGACCATTTGAGCATTTCGATAACACTTTTCACACAAAAACATCAAAGGGCACAATATAGCTTAATATCCTATTTAAAAACGTTTTAGACCATTTTGAGCATTTCGACAAAACTTTTTCACACAAAACACCAAAGTGCTTAGAATACCTTCAAATCGCATTTGGAGACGTTTTAGACAATTTAGTGATTTTCGAAAAAACTTGGTTACACAAAAACATCAAAGTGGTTAAAATCACATTATAAACCGTTTTAGACCATTTTGAGCATTTCGATAACACTTTTCACACAAAAACATCAAAGTGCTTAGAATAGCTTCAAATCGCATTTGGAGACGTTTTAGACCATTTTGTGATTTTCGAAAAAAACTTTTTAACATAAAAACACCAAACTGCTAAGAATAGCTTCAAATCGCATATGGAGACAATTTAGACCATTTTGTGATTTTCGAAAAAACTTGTTAACATAAAAACACCAAAGTGCTTAGAATACCTTCAAATCGCATTTGGAGACATTTTAGACCATTTTGTGATTTTCGAAAAAACTTGTTAACATAAAAACATCAAAGTGCTAAGAATAGCTTCCAATCGCATTTGGAGACGTTTTAGACCATTTTGTGATTTTCGAAAAAACTTGTTAACATAAAAACACCAAAGTGATTAGAATAGCTTCAAATCGCATTTGGAGACGTTTTAGACCATTTTGTGCATTTCGATGAAACTTGGTTACGCAAAAACATCAAAGTGCTTAAAATCACATTATAAACCGTTTTAGACCATTTTGAGCATATCGATAACACTTTTTACACAAAACACCAAAGTGCTTAGAATAGCTTCAAATCGCATTTGGAGACGTTTTAGACCATTTTGTGATTTTCGACAAAACTTTTTCACACAAAACACCAAAGTGCTTAGAATACCTTCAAATCGCATTTGGAGACGTTTTAGACCATTTTGTGATTTTCGAAAAAACTTGTTAACATAAAAACATCAAAGTGTACAGAATAGCTTCAAATCGCATTTGGAGACGTTTTAGACCATTTTGTGATTTTCGAAAAAACTTGTTAACATAAAAACACCAAAGTGCTTAGAATAGCTTCAAATCGCATTTGGAGACGTTTTAGACCATTTTGTGATTTTCGAAAAAACTTGTTAACATAAAAACACCAAAGTGCTTAGAATAGCTTCAAATCGCATTAGGAGACGTTTTAGACCATTTTGTGATTTTCGAAAAAACTTGTTAACATAAAAACACCAAAGTGCTTAGAATAGCTTCAAATCGCATTTGGAGACGTTTTAGACCATTTTGTGATTTTCGAAAAAACTTGTTAACATAAAAAAAACAAAGTTCTTAAAATAGCTTCAAATCGCATTTGGAGACGTTTTAGACCATTTTGTGATTTTCGAAAAAACCTGTTAACATAAAAACACCAAAGTGTTTAGAAAAGCTTCAAATCGCATTTGGAGACGTTTTAGACCATTTTGGGATTTTCGAAAAAACTTGTTAACATAAAAACACCAAAGTGCTTAGAATATGGCCGAGCGGTTAAGGCAGGGGCGCCGTTTATCGTACCTAAAGAGCCAACAACAACATCGGCAAGGGTTCGAGGCCGACTCGCTCCTAGTTCTGGTGGTGGAACAAGTCTTCTCGGATAAGGACTATAAACCGTAGGTCCAGTGTACACAGTTATAACATGTGTGTACTTTAAAGAACCCAGTTCATTATTCGAAAAAGAGTAGGGGGTTACCCCGGTGAACTGGTTCACACAATAGCCTCTGTATCAGGGGGATTACCACCTATCTGATAGGACAGTGATTAATTCACTATTGGTAATCCTTGGCCTCAGTGCCTAAAGACATAAAATAAAATAAAAATAAATAAATAAATAATAGCTTCAAATCGCATTTGGAGACGTTTTAGACCATTTTGTAATTTTCAAAAAAACTTGTTAACATAAAAACACCAAAGTTCTTAGAATAGCTTCAAATCGCATTTGGAGACGTTTTAGACCATTTTGTGCATTTCGATGAAACTTGGTTACACAAAAACATCAAAGTGCTTAAAATCACATTATAAACCGTTTTAGACCATTTGAGCATTTCGATAACACTTTTCACACAAAAACATCAAAGTTCACAATATAGCTTAATATCCTATTTAAAAACGTTTTAGACCATTTTGAGCATTTCGACAAAACTTTTTCACACAAAACACCAAAGTGCTTAGAATACCTTCAAATCGCATTTGGAGACGTTTTAGACAATTTTGTGATTTTCGAAAAAACTTGTTAACATAAAAACACAAAAGTTTACAGAATAGCTTCAAATCGCATTTGGAGACGTTTTAGACAATTTTGTGATTTTCGAAAAAACTTGTTAACATAAAAACACCAAAGTGCTTAGAATAGCTTCAAATCGCATTGGGAGACGTTTTAGACCATTTTGTGATTTTCGAAAAAACTTGTTAACATAAAAACACCAAAGTGCTTAGAATAGCTTCAAATCGCATTTGGAGACGTTTTAGACCATTTTGTGATTTTCGAAAAAACTTGTTAACATAAAAACGCCAAAGTTCTTAAAATAGCTTCAAATCGCATTTGGAGACGTTTTAGACCATTTTGTGATTTTCGAAAAAACTTGTTAACATAAAAACACCAAAGTGTTTAGAAAAGCTTCAAATCGCATTTGGAGACGTTTTAGACCATTTTGGGATTTTTGAAAAAACTTGTTAACATAAAAACACCAAAGTGCTTAGAATAGCTTCAAATCGCATTTGGAGACGTTTTAGACCATTTTGTAATTTTCAAAAAAACTTGTTAACATAAAAACACCAAAGTTCTTAGAATAGCTTCAAATCGCATTTGGAGACGTTTTAGACCATTTTGTGCATTTCGATAAAACTTGGTTACACAAAAACATCAAAGTGCTTAAAATCACGTTATAAACCGTTTTAGACCATTTGAGCATTTCGATAACACTTTTCACACAAAAACATCAAAGGGCACAATATAGCTTAATATCCTATTTAAAAACGTTTTAGACCATTTTGAGCATTTCGACAAAACTTTTTCACACAAAACACCAAAGTGCTTAGAATACCTTCAAATCGCATTTGGAGACGTTTTAGACAATTTTGTGATTTTCGAAAAAACTTAACATAAAAACATCAAAGTTTACAGAATAGCTTCAAATCGCTTTTGGAGACGTTTTAGACAATTTTGTGATTTTCGAAAAAACTTGTTAACATAAAAACACCAAAGTGCTTAGAATAGCTTCAAATCGCATTGGGAGACGTTTTAGACCATTTTGTGATTTTCGAAAAAACTTGTTAACATAAAAACATCAAAGTGTACAGAATAGCTTCAAATCGCATTTGGAGACGTTTTAGACCATTTTGTGATTTTCGAAAAAACTTGTTAACATAAAAACACCAAAGTGCTTAGAATAGCTTCAAATCGCATTTGGAGACGTTTTAAACCATTTTGTGATTTTCGAAAAAACTTGTTAACATAAAAACACCAAAATGTTTAGAATAGCTTCAAATCGCATTTGGAGACGTTTTAGACCATTTTGTGATTTTCGAAAAAACTTGTTAACACAAAAACACCAAAGTGATTAGAATAGCTTCAAATCGCATTTGGAGACGTTTTAGACCATTTTGTGATTTTCGAAAAAACTTGTTAACATAAA
Source organism: Antedon mediterranea (assembly GCF_964355755.1). NCBI lineage: Eukaryota > Metazoa > Echinodermata > Crinoidea > Comatulida > Antedonidae > Antedon > Antedon mediterranea. Next base: position 21,308,357 of record NC_092671.1, read on the forward strand.
AACACAAAAGTGATTAGAATAGCTTCAAATCGCATTTGGAGACGTTTTAGACCATTTTGTGCATTTCGATGAAACTTGGTTACGCAAAAACATCAAAGTGCTTAAAATCACATTATAAACCGTTTTAGACCATTTTGAGCATATCGATAACACTTTTTACACAAAACACCAAAGTGCTTAGAATAGCTTCAAATCGCATTTGGAGACGTTTTAGACCATTTTGTGATTTTCGACAAAACTTTTTCACACAAAACACCAAAGTGCTTAGAATACCTTCAAATCGCATTTGGAGACGTTTTAGACCATTTTGTGATTTTCGAAAAAACTTGTTAACATAAAAACATCAAAATGTTTAGAATAGCTTCAAATCACATTTGGAGACGTTTTAGACCATTTTGTGATTTTCGAAAAAACTTGTTAACACAAAAACACCAAAGTGATTAGAATAGCTTCAAATCGCATTTGGAGACGTTTTAGACCAATTTGTGCATTTCGATGAAACTTGGTTACGCAAAAACATCAAAGTGCTTAAAATCACATTATAAACCGTTTTAGACCATTTTGAGCATATCGATAACACTTTTCACACAAAAACATCAAAGAGTACAATATAGCTTAATATCTTATTTAAAAACGTTTTAGACCATTTTGAGCATTTCGACAAAACTTTTTCACACAAAACACCAAAGTGCTTAGAATAGCTTCAAATCGCATTTGGAGACGTTTTAGACCATTTTGTGATTTTCGAAAAAACTTGTTAACATAAAAACATCAAAGTGCTAAGAATAGCTTCAAATCGCATTTGGAGACATTTTAGACCAATTAGTGATTTTCGAAAAAACTTGGTTACACAAAAACATCAAAGTGGTTAAAATCACATTATAAACCGTTTTAGACCATTTTGAGCATTTCGATAACACTTTTCACACAAAAACATCAAAGTGCTTAGAATAGCTTCAAATCGCATTTGGAGACGTTTTAGACCATTTTGTGATTTTCGAAAAAAACTTTTTAACATAAAAACACCAAACTTCTAAGAATAGCTTCAAATCGCATATGGAGACAATTTAGACCATTTTGTGATTTTCGAAAAAACTTGTTAACATAAAAACACCAAAGTGCTAAGAATAGCTTCAAATCGCATATGGAGACAATTTAGACCATTTTGTGATTTTCGAAAAAACTTGTTAACATAAAAACACCAAAGTGCTTAGAATACCTTCAAATCGCATTTGGAGACGTTTAAGACCATTTTGTGATTTTCGAAAAAACTTGTTAACATAAAAACACCAAAGTGCTTAGAATAGCTTCAAATCGCATTTGGAGACGTTTTAGACCAATTTGTGATTTTCGAAAAAACTTGGTTACACAAAAACATCAAAGTGGATAAAAGCACATTATAAACCGTTTTAGACCATTTTGAGCATTTCGATAACACATTTCACACAAAAACATCAAAGAGCACAAAATAGCTTAATATCGTATTTAAAAACGTTTTAAACCATTTTGAGCATTTCGACAAAACTTTTTCACACAAAACACCAAAGTGTTTAGAAAAGCTTCAAATCGCATTTGGAGACGTTTTAGACCATTTTGGGATTTTCGAAAAAACTTGTTAACATAAAAACACCAAAGTGCTTAGAATAGCTTCAAATCGCATTTGAAGACGTTTTAGACCATTTTGTAATTTTCGAAAAAACTTGTTAACATAAAAACACCAAAATGTTTAGAATAGCTTCAAATCGCATTTGGAGACGTTTTAGACCATTTTGTGATTTTCGAAAAAACTTGTTAACACAAAAACACCAAAGTGATTAGAATAGCTTCAAATCGCATTTGGAGACGTTTTAGACCATTTTGTGATTTTCGAAAAAACTTGTTAACATAAAAACACCAAAGTGATTAGAATAGCTTCAAATCGCATTTGGAGACGTTTTAGACCATTTTGTGCATTTCGATGAAACTTGGTTACGCAAAAACATCAAAGTAATAATCACATTATAAACAGTTTTAGACCATTTTGAGCATATCGATAAAACTTTTTACACAAAACACCAAAGTGCTTAGAATAGCTTCAAATCGCATTTGGAGACGTTTTAGACCATTTTGTGATTTTCGACAAAACTTTTTCACACAAAACACCAAAGTGCTTAGAATACCTTCAAATCGCATTTGGAGACGTTTTAGACCATTTTGTGATTTTCGAAAAAACTTGTTAACATAAAAACATCAAAGTGTACAGATTAGCTTCAAATCGCATTTGGAGACGTTTTAGACCATTTTGTGATTTTCGAAAAAACTTGTTAACATAAAAACACCAAAGTGCTTAGAATAGCTTCAAATCGCATTAGGAGACGTTTTAGACCATTTTGTTATTTTCGAAAAAACTTGTTAACATAAAAACACCAAAATGTTTAGAATAGCTTCAAATCGCATTTGGAGACGTTTTAGACCATTTTGTGATTTTCGAAAAAACTTGTTAACATAAAAACACCAAAGTGCTTAGAATACCTTCAAATCGCATTTGGAGACGTTTTAGACCATTTTGTGATTTTCCAAAAAACTTGTTAACATAAAAACATCAAAGTGTACAGAATAGCTTCAAATCGCATTTGGAGACGTTTTAGACCATTTTGTGATTTTCGAAAAAACTTGTTAACATAAAAACACCAAAGTGCTTAGAATAGCTTCAAATCGCATTAGGAGACGTTTTAGACCATTTTGTGATTTTCGAAAAAACTTGTTAACATAAAAACACCAAAGTGCTTAGAATAGCTTCAAATCGCATTTGGAGACGTTTTAGACCATTTTGTGATTTTCGAAAAAACTTGTTAACATAAAAACACCAAAATGTTTAGAATAGCTTCAAATCACATTTGGAGACGTTTTAGACCATTTTGTGATTTTCGAAAAAACTTGTTAACACAAAAACACCAAAGTGATTAGAATAGCTTCAAATCGCATTTGGAGACGTTTTAGACCAATTTGTGCATTTCGATGAAACTTGGTTACGCAAAAACATCAAAGTGCTTAAAATCACATTATAAACCGTTTTAGACCATTTTGAGCATATCGATAACACTTTTCACACAAAAACATCAAAGAGCACAATATAGCTTAATATCTTATTTAAAAACGTTTTAGACCATTTTGAGCATTTCGACAAAACTTTTTCACACAAAACACCAAAGTGCTTAGAATAGCTTCAAATCGCATTTGGAGACGTTTTAGACCATTTTGTGATTTTCGAAAAAACTTTTTCACACAAAACACCAAAGTGCTTAGAATACCTTCAAATCGCATTTGGAGACGTTTTAGACCATTTTGTGATTTTCGAAAAAACTTGTTAACATAAAAACATCAAAGTGTACAGAATAGCTTCAAATCGCATTTGGAGACGTTTTAGACCATTTTGTGATTTTCGAAAAAACTTGTTAACATAAAAACACCAAAGTGCTTAGAATAGCTTCAAATCGCATTAGGAGACGTTTTAGACCATTTTGTGATTTTCGAAAAAACTTGTTAACACAAAAACACCAAAGTGCTTAGAATAGCTTCAAATCGCATTTGGAGACGTTTTAGACCATTTTGTGATTTTCGAAAAAACTTGTTAACATTAAAACACCAAAATGTTTAGAATAGCTTCAAATCGCATTTGGAGACGTTTTAGACCATTTTGTGATTTTCGAAAAAACTTGTTAACACAAAAACACCAAAGTGATTAGAATAGCTTCAAATCGCATTTGGAGACGTTTTAGACCATTTTGTGCATTTCGATGAAACTTGGTTACGGAAAAACATCAAAGTGCTTAAAATCACATTATAAACCGTTTTAGACCATTTTGAGCATATCGATAACACTTTTCACACAAAAACATCAAAGAGCACAATATAGCTTAATATCGTATTTAAAAACGTTTTAGACCATTTTGAGCATTTCGACAAAACTTTTTCACACAAAACACCAAAGTGCTTAGAATAGCTTCAAATCGCATTTGGAGACGTTTTAGACCATTTTGTGATTTTCGAAAAAACTTGTTAACATAAAAACATCAAAGGGCTAAGAATAGCTTCAAATCGCATTTGGAGACATTTTAGACCAATTAGTGATTTTCGAAAAAACTTGGTTACACAAAAACATCAAAGTGGTTAAAATCACATTATAAACCGTTTTAGACCATTTTGAGCATTTCGATAACACTTTTTACACAAAAACATCAAAGTGCTTAGAATAGCTTCAAATCGCATTTGGAGACGTTTTAGACCATTTTGTGATTTTCGAAAAAAACTTTTTAACATAAAAACACCAAACTGCTAAGAATAGCTTCAAATCGCATATGGAGACAATTTAGACCATTTTGTGATTTTCGAAAAAACTTGTTAACATAAAAACACCAAAGTGCTTAGAATACCTTCAAATCGCATTTGGAGACGTTTTAGACCATTTTGTGATTTTCCAAAAAACTTGTTAACATAAAAACATCAAAGTGTACAGAATAGCTTCAAATCGCATTTGGAGACGTTTTAGACCATTTTGTGATTTTCGAAAAAACTTGTTAACATAAAAACACCAAAGTGCTTAGAATAGCTTCAAATCGCATTAGGAGACGTTTTAGACCATTTTGTGATTTTCGAAAAAACTTGTTAACATAAAAACACCAAAGTGCTTAGAATAGCTTCAAATCGCATTTGGAGACGTTTTAGACCATTTTGTGATTTTCGAAAAAACTTGTTAACATAAAAACACCAAAATGTTTAGAATAGCTTCAAATCACATTTGGAGACGTTTTAGACCATTTTGTGATTTTCGAAAAAACTTGTTAACACAAAAACACCAAAGTGATTAGAATAGCTTCAAATCGCATTTGGAGACGTTTTAGACCAATTTGTGCATTTCGATGAAACTTGGTTACGCAAAAACATCAAAGTGCTTAAAATCACATTATAAACCGTTTTAGACCATTTTGAGCATATCGATAACACTTTTCACACAAAAACATCAAAGAGCACAATATAGCTTAATATCTTATTTAAAAACGTTTTAGACCATTTTGAGCATTTCGACAAAACTTTTTCACACAAAACACCAAAGTGCTTAGAATAGCTTCAAATCGCATTTGGAGACGTTTTAGACCATTTTGTGATTTTCGAAAAAACTTGTTAACATAAAAACATCAAAGTGCTAAGAATAGCTTCAAATCGCATTTGGAGACATTTTAGACCAATTAGTGATTTTCGAAAAAACTTGGTTACACAAAAACATCAAAGTGGTTAAAATCACATTATAAACCGTTTTAGACCATTTTGAGCATTTCGATAACACTTTTCACACAAAAACATCAAAGTGCTTAGAATAGCTTCAAATCGCATTTGGAGACGTTTTAGACCATTTTGTGATTTTCGAAAAAAACTTTTTAACATAAAAACACCAAACTGCTAAGAATAGCTTCAAATCGCATATGGAGACAATTTAGACCATTTTGTGATTTTCGAAAAAACTTGTTAACATAAAAACACCAAAGTGCTTAGAATACCTTCAAATCGCATTTGGAGACATTTTAGACCATTTTGTGATTTTCGAAAAAACTTGTTAACATAAAAACATCAAAGTGCTAAGAATAGCTTCCAATCGCATTTGGAGACGTTTTAGACCATTTTGTGATTTTCGAAAACAACTTGTTAACATAAAAACACCAAAGTGCTTAGAATAGCTTCAAATCGCATTTGGAGACGTTTTAGACCAATTTGTGATTTTCGAAAAAACTTGGTTACACAAAAACATCAAAGTGGATAAAATCACATTATAAACCGTTTTAGACCATTTTGAGCATATCGATAACACTTTTCACACAAAAACATCAAAGACCACAATATAGCTTAATATCGTATTTAAAAACGTTTTAGACCATTTTGAGCATTTCGACAAAACTTTTTCACACAAAACACCAAAGTGCTTAGAATAGCTTCAAATCGCATTTGGAGACGTTTTAGACCATTTTGTGATTTTCGAAAAAACTTGTTAACATAAAAACATCAAAGTGCTAAGAATAGCTTCAAATCGAATTTGGAGACATTTTAGACCAATTAGTGATTTTCGATGAAACTTGGTTACACAAAAACATCAAAGTGGTTAAAATCACATTATAAACCGTTTTAGACCATTTTGAGCATTTCGATAACACTTTTCACACAAAAACATCAAAGTGCTTAGAATAGCTTCAAATCGCATTTGGAGACGTTTTAGACCATTTTGTGATTTTCGAAAAAAACTTTTTAACATAAAAACACCAAACTGCTAAGAATAGCTTCAAATCGCATATGGAGACAATTTAGACCATTTTGTGATTTTCGAAAAAACTTGTTAACATAAAAACACCAAAGTGCTTAAAATACCTTCAAATCGCATTTGGAGACATTTTAGACCATTTTGTGATTTTCGAAAAAACTTGTTAACATAAAAACATCAAAGTGCTAAGAATAGCTTCCAATCGCATTTGGAGACGTTTTAGACTATTTTGTGATTTTCGAAAACAACTTGTTAACATAAAAACACCAAAGTGCTTAGAATAGCTTCAAATCGCATTTGGAGACGTTTTAGACCAATTTGTGATTTTCGAAAAAACTTGGTTACACAAAAACATCAAAGTGGATAAAATCACATTATAAACCGTTTTAGACCATTTTGAGCATTTCGATAACACATTTCACACAAAAACATCAAAGAGCACAAAATAGCTTAATATCGTATTTAAAAACGTTTTAAACCATTTTGAGCATTTCGACAAAACTTTTTCACACAAAACACCAAAGTGTACAGAATAGCTTCAAATCGCATTTGGAGACGTTTTAGACCATTTTGTGATTTTCGAAAAAACTTGTTAATATAAAAACACCAAAGTACTTAGAATAGCTTCAAATCGCATTTGGAGACGTTGTAGACCATTTTGTGATTTTCGAAAAAACTTGTTAACATAAAAACACCAAAGTTTACAGAATAGCTTCAAATCGCATTTGGAGACGTTTTAGACAATTTTGTGCATTTCGATGAAACTTGGTTACACAAAAACATCAAAGTGCTTAAAATCACATTATAAACCGTTTTAGACCATTTGAGCATTTCCATAACTCTTTTCACACAAAAACATCAAAGGGCACAATATAGCTTAATATCCTATTTAAAAACGTTTTAGACCATTTTGAGCATTTCGACAAAACTTTTTCACACAAAACACCAAAGTGCTTAGAATACCTTCAAATCGCATTTGGAGACGTTTTAGACCATTTTGTGATTTTCGAAAAAACTTAACATAAAAACATCAAAGTTTACAGAATAGCTTCAAATCGCATTTGGAGACGTTTTAAACCATTTTGTGATTTTCGAAAAAACTTGTTAACATAAAAACACCAAAATGTTTAGAATAGCTTCAAATCGCATTTGGAGACGTTTTAGACCATTTTGTGATTTTCGAAAAAACTTGTTAACACAAAAACACCAAAGTGATTAGAATAGCTTCAAATCGCATTTGGAGACGTTTTAGACCATTTTGTGATTTTCGAAAAAACTTGTTAACATAAAAACACCAAAGTGATTAGAATAGCTTCAAATCGCATTTGGAGACGTTTTAGACCATTTTGTGCATTTCGATGAAACTTGGTTACGCAAAAACATCAAAGTGCTTAAAATCACATTATAAACCGTTTTAGACCATTTTGAGCATATCGATAACACTTTTTACACAAAACGCCAAAGTGCTTAGAATAGCTTCAAATCGCATTTGGAGACGTTTTAGACCATTTTGTGATTTTCGACAAAACTTTTTCACACAAAACACCAAAGTGCTTAGAATACCTTCAAATCGCATTTGGAGACGTTTTAGACCATTTTGTGATTTTCGAAAAAACTTGTTAACATAAAAACATCAAAGTGTACAGAATAGCTTCAAATCGCATTTGGAGACGTTTTAGACCATTTTGTGATTTTCGAAAAAACTTGTTAACATAAAAACACCAAAGTGCTTAGAATAGCTTCAAATCGCATTAGGAGACGTTTTAGACCATTTTGTGATTTTCGAAAAAACTTGTTAACATAAAAACACCAAAGTGCTTAGAATAGCTTCAAATCGCATTTGGAGACGTTTTAGACCATTTTGTGATTTTCGAAAAAACTTGTTAACATAAAAACACCAAAGTTCTTAAAATAGCTTCAAATCGCATTTGGAGACGTTTTAGACCATTTTGTGATTTTCGAAAAAACTTGTTAACATAAAAACACCAAAGTGTTTAGAAAAGCTTCAAATCGCATTTGGAGACGTTTTAGACCATTTTGGGATTTTTGAAAAAACTTGTTAACATAAAAACACCAAAGTGCTTAGAATAGCTTCAAATCGCATTTGGAGACGTTTTAGACCATTTTGTAATTTTCAAAAAAACTTGTTAACATAAAAACACCAAAGTTCTTAGAATAGCTTCAAATCGCATTTGGAGACGTTTTAGACCATTTTGTGCATTTCGATGAAACTTGGTTACACAAAAACATCAAAGTGCTTAAAATCACGTTATAAACCGTTTTAGACCATTTGAGCATTTCGATAACACTTTTCACACAAAAACATCAAAGGGCACAATATAGCTTAATATCCTATTTAAAAACGTTTTAGACCATTTTGAGCATTTCGACAAAACTTTTTCACACAAAACACCAAAGTGCTTAGAATACCTTCAAATCGCATTTGGAGACGTTTTAGACAATTTTGTGATTTTCGAAAAAACTTGTTAACATAAAAACATCAAAGTTTACAGAATAGCTTCAAATCGCTTTTGGAGACGTTTTAGACAATTTTGTGATTTTCGAAAAAACTTGTTAACATAAAAACACCAAAGTGCTTAGAATAGCTTCAAATCGCATTGGGAGACGTTTTAGACCATTTTGTGATTTTCGAAAAAACTTGTTAACATAAAAACATCAAAGTGTACAGAATAGCTTCAAATCGCATTTGGAGACGTTTTAGACCATTTTGTGATTTTCGAAAAAACTTGTTAACATTAAAACACCAAAGTGCTTAGAATAGCTTCAAATCGCATTTGGAGACGTTTTAAACCATTTTGTGATTTTCGAAAAAACTTGTTAACATAAAAACACCAAAATGTTTAGAATAGCTTCAAATCGCATTTGGAGACGTTTTAGACCATTTTGTGATTTTCGAAAAAACTTGTTAACACAAAAACACCAAAGTGATTAGAATAGCTTCAAATCGCATTTGGAGACGTTTTAGACCATTTTGTGATTTTCGAAAAAACTTGTTAACATAAAAACACCAAAGTGATTAGAATAGCTTCAAATCGCATTTGGAGACGTTTTAGACCATTTTGTGCATTTCGATGAAACTTGGTTACGCAAAAACATCAAAGTGCTTAAAATCACATTATAAACCGTTTTAGACCATTTTGAGCATATCGATAACACTTTTTACACAAAACACCAAAGTGCTTAGAATAGCTTCAAATCGCATTTGGAGACGTTTTAGACCATTTTGTGATTTTCGACAAAACTTTTTCACACAAAACACCAAAGTGCTTAGAATACCTTCAAATCGCATTTGGAGACGTTTTAGACCATTTTGTGATTTTCGAAAAAACTTGTTAACATAAAAACATCAAAGTGTACAGAATAGCTTCAAATCGCATTTGGAGACGTTTTAGACCATTTTGTGATTTTCGAAAAAACTTTTTAACATAAAAACACCAAAGTGCTTAGAATAGCTTCAAATCGCATTAGGAGACGTTTTAGACCATTTTGTGATTTTCGAAAAAACTTGTTAACATAAAAACACCAAAGTGCTTAGAATAGCTTCAAATCGCATTTGGAGACGTTTTAGACCATTTTGTGATTTTCGAAAAAACTTGTTAACATAAAAACACCAAAATGTTTAGAATAGCTTCAAATCGCATTTGGAGATGTTTTAGACCATTTTGTGATTTTCGAAAAAACTTGTTAACACAAAAACACCAAAGTGATTAGAATAGCTTCAAATCGCATTTGGAGACGTTTTAGACCATTTTGTGCATTTCGATGAAACTTGGTTACGCAAAAACATCAAAGTGCTTAAAATCACATTATAAACCGTTTTAGACCATTTTGAGCATATCGATAACACTTTTCACACAAAAACATCAAAGAGCACAATATAGCTTAATATCGTATTTAAAAACGTTTTAGACCATTTTGAGCATTTCGACAAAACTTTTTCACACAAAACACCAAAGTGCTTAGAATAGCTTCAAATCGCATTTGGAGACGTTTTAGACCATTTTGTGATTTTCGAAAAAACTTGTTAACATAAAAACATCAAAGGGCTAAGAATAGCTTCAAATCGCATTTGGAGACATTTTAGACCAATTAGTGATTTTCGAAAAAACTTGGTTACACAAAAACATCAAAGTGGTTAAAATCACATTATAAACCGTTTTAGACCATTTTGAGCATTTCGATAACACTTTTTACACAAAAACATCAAAGTGCTTAGAATAGCTTCAAATCGCATTTGGAGACGTTTTAGACCATTTTGTGATTTTTGAAAAAAACTTTTTAACATAAAAACACCAAACTGCTAAGAATAGCTTCAAATCGCATATGGAGACAATTTAGACCATTTTGTGATTTTCGAAAAAACTTGTTAACATAAAAACACCAAAGTGCTTAGAATACCTTCAAATCGCATTTGGAGACGTTTTAGACCATTTTGTGATTTTCCAAAAAACTTGTTAACATAAAAACATCAAAGTGTACAGAATAGCTTCAAATCGCATTTGGAGACGTTTTAGACCATTTTGTGATTTTCGAAAAAACTTGTTAACATAAAAACACCAAAGTGCTTAGAATAGCTTCAAATCGCATTAGGAGACGTTTTAGACCATTTTGTGATTTTCGAAAAAACTTGTTAACATAAAAACACCAAAGTGCTTAGAATAGCTTCAAATCGCATTTGGAGACGTTTTAGACCATTTTGTGATTTTCGAAAAAACTTGTTAACATAAAAACACCAAAATGTTTAGAATAGCTTCAAATCACATTTGGAGACGTTTTAGACCATTTTGTGATTTTCGAAAAAACTTGTTAACACAAAAACACCAAAGTGATTAGAATAGCTTCAAATCGCATTTGGAGACGTTTTAGACCAATTTGTGCATTTCGATGAAACTTGGTTACGCAAAAACATCAAAGTGCTTAAAATCACATTATAAACCGTTTTAGACCATTTTGAGCATATCGATAACACTTTTCACACAAAAACATCAAAGAGCACAATATAGCTTAATATCTTATTTAAAAACGTTTTAGACCATTTTGAGCATTTCGACAAAACTTTTTCACACAAAACACCAAAGTGCTTAGAATAGCTTCAAATCGCATTTGGAGACGTTTTAGACCATTTTGTGATTTTCGAAAAAACTTGTTAACATAAAAACATCAAAGTGCTAAGAATAGCTTCAAATCGCATTTGGAGACATTTTAGACCAATTAGTGATTTTCGAAAAAACTTGGTTACACAAAAACATCAAAGTGGTTAAAATCACATTATAAACCGTTTTAGACCATTTTGAGCATTTCGATAACACTTTTCACACAAAAACATCAAAGTGCTTAGAATAGCTTCAAATCGCATTTGGAGACGTTTTAGACCATTTTGTGATTTTCGAAAAAAACTTTTTAACATAAAAACACCAAACTTCTAAGAATAGCTTCAAATCGCATATGGAGACAATTTAGACCATTTTGTGATTTTCGAAAAAACTTGTTAACATAAAAACACCAAAGTGCTAAGAATAGCTTCAAATCGCATATGGAGACAATTTAGACCATTTTGTGATTTTCGAAAAAACTTGTTAACATAAAAACACCAAAGTGCTTAGAATACCTTCAAATCGCATTTGGAGACGTTTAAGACCATTTTGTGATTTTCGAAAAAACTTGTTAACATAAAAACACCAAAGTGCTTAGAATAGCTTCAAATCGCATTTGGAGACGTTTTAGACCAATTTGTGATTTTCGAAAAAACTTGGTTACACAAAAACATCAAAGTGGATAAAAGCACATTATAAACCGTTTTAGACCATTTTGAGCATTTCGATAACACATTTCACACAAAAACATCAAAGAGCACAAAATAGCTTAATATCGTATTTAAAAACGTTTTAAACCATTTTGAGCATTTCGACAAAACTTTTTCACACAAAACACCAAAGTGTTTAGAAAAGCTTCAAATCGCATTTGGAGACGTTTTAGACCATTTTGGGATTTTCGAAAAAACTTGTTAACATAAAAACACCAAAGTGCTTAGAATAGCTTCAAATCGCATTTGAAGACGTTTTAGACCATTTTGTAATTTTCGAAAAAACTTGTTAACATAAAAACACCAAAATGTTTAGAATAGCTTCAAATCGCATTTGGAGACGTTTTAGACCATTTTGTGATTTTCGAAAAAACTTGTTAACACAAAAACACCAAAGTGATTAGAATAGCTTCAAATCGCATTTGGAGACGTTTTAGACCATTTTGTGATTTTCGAAAAAACTTGTTAACATAAAAACACCAAAGTGATTAGAATAGCTTCAAATCGCATTTGGAGACGTTTTAGACCATTTTGTGCATTTCGATGAAACTTGGTTACGCAAAAACATCAAAGTAATAATCACATTATAAACAGTTTTAGACCATTTTGAGCATATCGATAAAACTTTTTACACAAAACACCAAAGTGCTTAGAATAGCTTCAAATCGCATTTGGAGACGTTTTAGACCATTTTGTGATTTTCGACAAAACTTTTTCACACAAAACACCAAAGTGCTTAGAATACCTTCAAATCGCATTTGGAGACGTTTTAGACCATTTTGTGATTTTCGAAAAAACTTGTTAACATAAAAACATCAAAGTGTACAGATTAGCTTCAAATCGCATTTGGAGACGTTTTAGACCATTTTGTGATTTTCGAAAAAACTTGTTAACATAAAAACACCAAAGTGCTTAGAATAGCTTCAAATCGCATTAGGAGACGTTTTAGACCATTTTGTTATTTTCGAAAAAACTTGTTAACATAATAACACCAAAATGTTTAGAATAGCTTCAAATCGCATTTGGAGACGTTTTAGACCATTTTGTGATTTTCGAAAAAACTTGTTAACATAAAAACACCAAAGTGCTTAGAATACCTTCAAATCGCATTTGGAGACGTTTTAGACCATTTTGTGATTTTCCAAAAAACTTGTTAACATAAAAACATCAAAGTGTACAGAATAGCTTCAAATCGCATTTGGAGACGTTTTAGACCATTTTGTGATTTTCGAAAAAACTTGTTAACATAAAAACACCAAAGTGCTTAGAATAGCTTCAAATCGCATTAGGAGACGTTTTAGACCATTTTGTGATTTTCGAAAAAACTTGTTAACATAAAAACACCAAAGTGCTTAGAATAGCTTCAAATCGCATTTGGAGACGTTTTAGACCATTTTGTGATTTTCGAAAAAACTTGTTAACATAAAAACACCAAAATGTTTAGAATAGCTTCAAATCACATTTGGAGACGTTTTAGACCATTTTGTGATTTTCGAAAAAACTTGTTAACACAAAAACACCAAAGTGATTAGAATAGCTTCAAATCGCATTTGGAGACGTTTTAGACCAATTTGTGCATTTCGATGAAACTTGGTTACGCAAAAACATCAAAGTGCTAAAAATCACATTATAAACCGTTTTAGACCATTTTGAGAATATCGATAACACTTTTCACACAAAAACATCAAAGAGCACAATATAGCTTAATATCTTATTTAAAAACGTTTTAGACCATTTTGAGCATTTCGACAAAACTTTTTCACACAAAACACCAAAGTGCTTAGAATAGCTTCAAATCGCATTTGGAGACGTTTTAGACCATTTTGTGATTTTCGAAAAAACTTTTTCACACAAAACACCAAAGTGCTTAGAATACCTTCAAATCGCATTTGGAGACGTTTTAGACCATTTTGTGATTTTCGAAAAAACTTGTTAACATAAAAACATCAAAGTGTACAGAATAGCTTCAAATCGCATTTGGAGACGTTTTAGACCATTTTGTGATTTTCGAAAAAACTTGTTAACATAAAAACACCAAAGTGCTTAGAATAGCTTCAAATCGCATTAGGAGACGTTTTAGACCATTTTGTGATTTTCGAAAAAACTTGTTAACACAAAAACACCAAAGTGCTTAGAATAGCTTCAAATCGCATTTGGAGACGTTTTAGACCATTTTGTGATTTTCGAAAAAACTTGTTAACATTAAAACACCAAAATGTTTAGAATAGCTTCAAATCGCATTTGGAGACGTTTTAGACCATTTTGTGATTTTCGAAAAAACTTGTTAACACAAAAACACCAAAGTGATTAGAATAGCTTCAAATCGCATTTGGAGACGTTTTAGACCATTTTGTGCATTTCGATGAAACTTGGTTACGGAAAAACATCAAAGTGCTTAAAATCACATTATAAACCGTTTTAGACCATTTTGAGCATATCGATAACACTTTTCACACAAAAACATCAAAGAGCACAATATAGCTTAATATCGTATTTAAAAACGTTTTAGACCATTTTGAGCATTTCGACAAAACTTTTTCACACAAAACACCAAAGTGCTTAGAATAGCTTCAAATCGCATTTGGAGACGTTTTAGACCATTTTGTGATTTTCGAAAAAACTTGTTAACATAAAAACATCAAAGGGCTAAGAATAGCTTCAAATCGCATTTGGAGACATTTTAGACCAATTAGTGATTTTCGAAAAAACTTGGTTACACAAAAACATCAAAGTGGTTAAAATCACATTATAAACCGTTTTAGACCATTTTGAGCATTTCGATAACACTTTTCACACAAAAACATCAAAGTGCTTAGAATAGCTTCAAATCGCATTTGGAGACGTTTTAGACCATTTTGTGATTTTCGAAAAAAACTTTTTAACATAAAAACACCAAACTGCTAAGAATAGCTTCAAATCGCATATGGAGACAATTTAGACCATTTTGTGATTTTCGAAAAAACTTGTTAACATAAAAACACCAAAGTGCTTAGAATACCTTCAAATCGCATTTGGAGACATTTTAGACCATTTTGTGATTTTCGAAAAAACTTGTTAACATAAAAACATCAAAGTGCTAAGAATAGCTTCCAATCGCATTTGGAGACGTTTTAGACCATTTTGTGATTTTCGAAAACAACTTGTTAACATAAAAACACCAAAGTGCTTAGAATAGCTTCAAATCGCATTTGGAGACGTTTTAGACCAATTTGTGATTTTCGAAAAAACTTGGTTACACAAAAACATCAAAGTGGATAAAATCACATTATAAACCGTTTTAGACCATTTTGAGCATATCGATAACACTTTTCACACAAAAACATCAAAGACCACAATATAGCTTAATATCGTATTTAAAAACGTTTTAGACCATTTTGAGCATTTCGACAAAACTTTTTCACACAAAACACCAAAGTGCTTAGAATAGCTTCAAATCGCATTTGGAGACGTTTTAGACCATTTTGTGATTTTCGAAAAAACTTGTTAACATAAAAACATCAAAGTGCTAAGAATAGCTTCAAATCGAATTTGGAGACATTTTAGACCAATTAGTGATTTTCGAAAAAACTTGGTTACACAAAAACATCAAAGTGGTTAAAATCACATTATAAACCGTTTTAGACCATTTTGAGCATTTCGATAACACTTTTCACACAAAAACATCAAAGTGCTTAGAATAGCTTCAAATCGCATTTGGAGACGTTTTAGACCATTTTGTGATTTTCGAAAAAAACTTTTTAACATAAAAACACCAAACTGCTAAGAATAGCTTCAAATCGCATATGGAGACAATTTAGACCATTTTGTGATTTTCGAAAAAACTTGTTAACATAAAAACACCAAAGTGCTTAGAATACCTTCAAATCGCATTTGGAGACATTTTAGACCATTTTGTGATTTTCGAAAAAACTTGTTAACATAAAAACATCAAAGTGCTAAGAATAGCTTCCAATCGCATTTGGAGACGTTTTAGACTATTTTGTGATTTTCGAAAACAACTTGTTAACATAAAAACACCAAAGTGCTTAGAATAGCTTCAAATCGCATTTGGAGACGTTTTAGACCAATTTGTGATTTTCGAAAAAACTTGGTTACACAAAAACATCAAAGTGGATAAAATCACATTATAAACCGTTTTAGACCATTTTGAGCATTTCGATAACACATTTCACACAAAAACATCAAAGAGCACAAAATAGCTTAATATCGTATTTAAAAACGTTTTAAACCATTTTGAGCATTTCGACAAAACTTTTTCACACAAAACACCAAAGTGTACAGAATAGCTTCAAATCGCATTTGGAGACGTTTTAGACCATTTTGTGATTTTCGAAAAAACTTGTTAATATAAAAACACCAAAGTACTTAGAATAGCTTCAAATCGCATTTGGAGACGTTGTAGACCATTTTGTGATTTTCGAAAAAACTTGTTAACATAAAAACACCAAAGTTTACAGAATAGCTTCAAATCGCATTTGGAGACGTTTTAGACAATTTTGTGCATTTCGATGAAACTTGGTTACACAAAAACATCAAAGTGCTTAAAATCACATTATAAACCGTTTTAGACCATTTGAGCATTTCCATAACACTTTTCACACAAAAACATCAAAGGGCACAATATAGCTTAATATCCTATTTAAAAACGTTTTAGACCATTTTGAGCATTTCGACAAAACTTTTTCACACAAAACACCAAAGTGCTTAGAATACCTTCAAATCGCATTTGGAGACGTTTTAGACCATTTTGTGATTTTCGAAAAAACTTAACATAAAAACATCAAAGTTTACAGAATAGCTTCAAATCGCATTTGGAGACGTTTTAGACAATTTTGTGATTTTCGAAAAAACTTGTTAACATAAAAACACCAAAGTGCTTAGAATAGCTTCAAATCGCATTGGGAGACGTTTTAGACCATTTTGTGATTTTCGAAAAAAACTTGTTAACATAAAAACATCAAAGTGTACAGAATAGCTTCAAATCGCATTTGGAGACGTTTTAGACCATTTTGTGATTTTCGAAATAACTTGTTAACATAAAAACACCAAAGTGCTTAGAATAGCTTCAAATCGCATTTGGAGACGTTTTAAACCATTTTGTGATTTTCGAAAAAACTTGTTAACATAAAAACACCAAAATGTTTAGAATAGCTTCAAATCGCATTTGGAGACGTTTTAGACCATTTTGTGATTTTCGAAAAAACTTGTTAACACAAAAACACCAAAGTGATTAGAATAGCTTCAAATCGCATTTGGAGACGTTTTAGACCATTTTGTGATTTTCGAAAAAACTTGTTAACATAAAAACACCAAAGTGATTAGAATAGCTTCAAATCGCATTTGGAGACGTTTTAGACCATTTTGTGCATTTCTATGAAACTTGGTTACGCAAAAACATCAAAGTGCTTAAAATCACATTATAAACCGTTTTAGACCATTTTGAGCATATCGATAACACTTTTTACACAAAACACCAAAGTGCTTAGAATAGCTTCAAATCGCATTTGGAGACGTTTTAGACCATTTTGTGATTTTCGACAAAACTTTTTCACACAAAACACCAAAGTGCTTAGAATACCTTCAAATCGCATTTGGAGACGTTTTAGACCATTTTGTGATTTTCGAAAAAACTTGTTAACATAAAAACATCAAAGTGTACAGAATAGCTTCAAATCGCATTTGGAGACGTTTTAGACCATTTTGTGATTTTCGAAAAAACTTGTTAACATAAAAACACCAAAGTGCTTAGAATAGCTTCAAATCGCATTAGGAGACGTTTTAGACCATTTTGTGATTTTCGAAAAAACTTGTTAACATAAAAACACCAAAGTGCTTAGAATAGCTTCAAATCGCATTTGGAGACGTTTTAGACCATTTTGTGATTTTCGAAAAAACTTGTTAACATAAAAACACCAAAGTGCTTAGAATAGCTTCAAATCGCATTTGGAGACGTTTTAGACAAATTTGTGATTTTCGAAAAAACTTGGTTACACAAAAACATCAAAGTGGTTAAAAGCACATTATAAACCGTTTTAGACCATTTTGAGCATTTCGATAACACATTTCACACAAAAACATCAAAGAGCACAAAATAGCTTAATATCGTATTTAAAAACGTTTTAAACCATTTTGAGCATTTCGACAAAACTTTTTCACACAAAACACCAAAGTGTACAGAATAGCTTCAAATCGCATTTGGAGATGTTTTAGACCATTTTGTGATTTTCGAAAAAACTTGTTAATATAAAAACACCAAAGTACTTAGAATAGCTTCAAATCGCATTTGGAGACGTTTTAGACCATTTTTTGATTTTCGAAAAAACTTGTTAACATAAAAACATCAAAGTGCTAAGAATAGCTTCCAATCGCATTTGGAGACATTTTAGACCAATTTGTGATTTTGGAAAAAACTTGGTTACACAAAAACATCAAAGTGCTTTAAATCACATTATAAACCGTTTTAGACCATTTTGAGCATTTCGATAACACATTTCACAAAAAAACATCAAAGAGCACAAAATAGCTTAATATCGTATTTAAAAACGTTTTAAACCATTTTGAGCATTTCGACAAAACTTTTTCACACAAAACACCAAAGTGTTTAGAAAAGCTTCAAATCGCATTTGGAGACGTTTTAGACCATTTTGGGATTTTCGAAAAAACTTGTTAACATAAAAACACCAAAGTGCTTAGAATAGCTTCAAATCGCATTTGAAGACGTTTTAGACCATTTTGTAATTTTCGAAAAAACTTGTTAACATAAAAACACCAAAATGTTTAGAATAGCTTCAAATCGCATTTGGAGACGTTTTAGACCATTTTGTGATTTTCGAAAAAACTTGTTAACACAAAAACACCAAAGTGATTAGAATAGCTTCAAATCGCATTTGGAGACGTTTTAGACCATTTTGTGATTTTCGAAAAAACTTGTTAACATAAAAACACCAAAGTGATTAGAATAGCTTCAAATCGCATTTGGAGACGTTTTAGACCATTTTGTGCATTTCGATGAAACTTGGTTACGCAAAAACATCAAAGTAATAATCACATTATAAACAGTTTTAGACCATTTTGAGCATATCGATAAAACTTTTTACACAAAACACCAAAGTGCTTAGAATAGCTTCAAATCGCATTTGGAGACGTTTTAGACCATTTTGTGATTTTCGTCAAAACTTTTTCACACAAAACACCAAAGTGCTTAGAATACCTTCAAATCGCATTTGGAGACGTTTTAGACCATTTTGTGATTTTCGAAAAAACTTGTTAACATAAAAACATCAAAGTGTACAGATTAGCTTCAAATCGCATTTGGAGACGTTTTAGACCATTTTGTGATTTTCGAAAAAACTTGTTAACATAAAAACACCAAAGTGCTTAGAATAGCTTCAAATCGCATTGGGAGACGTTTTAGACCATTTTGTTATTTTCGAAAAAACTTGTTAACACAAAAACACCAAAGTGATTAGAATAGCTTCAAATCGCATTTGGAGACGTTTTAGACCATTTTGTGATTTTCGATGAAACTTGGTTACGCAAAAACATCAAAGTAATAATCACATTATAAACAGTTTTAGACCATTTTGAGCATATCGATAAAACTTTTTACACAAAACACCAAAGTGCTTAGAATAGCTTCAAATCGCATTTGGAGACGTTTTAGACCATTTTGTGATTTTCGTCAAAACTTTTTCACACAAAACACCAAAGTGCTTAGAATACCTTCAAATCGCATTTGGAGACGTTTTAGACCATTTTGTGATTTTCGAAAAAACTTGTTAACATAAAAACATCAAAGTGTACAGATTAGCTTCAAATCGCATTTGGAGACGTTTTAGACCATTTTGTGATTTTCGAAAAAACTTGTTAACATAAAAACACCAAAGTGCTTAGAATAGCTTCAAATCGCATTGGGAGACGTTTTAGACCATTTTGTTATTTTCGAAAAAACTTGTTAACATAAAAACACCAAAATGTTTAGAATAGCTTCAAATCGCATTTGTAGACGTTTTATACCATTTTGTGATTTTCGAAAAAACTTGTTATTACAAAAACACCAAAGTGATTAGAATAGCTTCAAATCGCATTTGGAGACGTTTTAGACCATTTTGTGCATTTCGATGAAACTTGGTTACGCAAAAACATCAAAGTGCTTAAAATCACATTATAAACCGTTTTAGACCATTTTGAGCATATCGATAACACTTTTCACACAAAAACATCAAAGAGCACAATATAGCTTAATATCGTATTTAAAAACGTTTTAGACCATTTTGAGCAATTCGACAAAACTTTTTCACACAAAACACCAAAGTGCTTAGAATAGCTTCAAATCGCATTTGGAGACGTTTTAGACCATTTTGTGATTTTCGAAAAAACTTGTTAACATAAAAACATCAAAGGGCTAAGAATAGCTTCAAATCGCATTTGGAGACATTTTAGACCAATTAGTGATTTTCGAAAAAACTTGGTTACACAAAAACATCAAAGTGGTTAAAATCACATTATAAACCGTTTTAGACCATTTTGAGCATATCGATAAAATTTTTTACACAAAAACATCAAAGAGCACAAAATAGCTTAATATCGTATTTAAAACCGTGTTAGACCATTTTGAGCATTTCGATAACACTTTTCACACAAAAACATCAAAGAGCATAAAATAGGTTAATATCGTATTTAAAAACGTTTTAGACCATTTTGAGCATTTCGATGAAACTTGGTTACGCAAAAACATCAAAGTGCTTAAAATCACATTATAAACCGTTTTAGACCATTTTGAGCATATCGATAAAATTTTTTACACAAAAACATCAAAGAGCACAAAATAGCTTAATATCGTATTTGGAAACGTTTTAGAACATTTTGTGAATTTCGAAAAAACTTGTTAACATAAAACACCAAAGTGTACAGAATAGCTTCAAATCGCATTTGGAGACATTTTAGACCAATTTGTGATTTTCGAAAAAACTTGTTAACATAAAAACACCAAAGTGCTAAGAATAGCTTCAAATCGCATTTGGAGACATTTTAGACCAATTTGTGATTTTCGAAAAAACTTGGTTACACAAAAACATCAAAGTGCTTAAAATCACATTATAAAACCGTTTTAGACCATTTTGAGCATTTCGATAACACTTTTCACACAAAAACATCAAAGAGCATAAAATAGGTTAATATCGTATTTAAAAACGTTTTAGACCATTTTGAGCATTTCGACAAAACTTTTTCACACAAAACACCAAAGTGTACAGAATAGCTTAATATCGTATTTAAAAACGTTTTAGACCATTTTGTGATTTTCGAAAAAACTTGTTAACATAAAAACACCAAAGTGCTTACAATAGCTTCAAATCGCATTAGGAGACGTTTTAGACCATTTTGTGATTTTCGAAAAAACTTGTTAACATAAAAACATCAAAGTGTACAGAATAGCTTCAAATCGCATTTGGAGACGTTTTAGACCATTTTGTGATTTTCGAAAAAAACTTGTTAACATAAAAACACCAAAGTGCTTAGAATAGCTTCAAATCGCATTTGGAGACGTTTTAGACCATTTTGTGATTTTCGAAAAAACTTGTTAATATAAAAACACCAAAGTACTTAGAATAGCTTCAAATCGCATTTGGAGACGTTTTAAACCATTTTGTGATTTTCGAAAAAACTTGTTAACATAAAAACACCAAAATGTTTAGAATAGCTTCAAATCGCATTTGGAGACGTTTTAGACCATTTTGTGATTTTCGAAAAAACTTGTTAACACAAAAACACCAAAGTGATTAGAATAGCTTCAAATCGCATTTGGAGACGTTTTAGACCATTTTGTGATTTTCGAAAAAACTTGTTAACATAAAAACACCAAAGTGATTAGAATAGCTTCAAATCGCATTTGGAGACGTTTTAGACCATTTTGTGATTTTCGAAAAAACTTGTTAACATAAAAACACCAAAGTGATTAGAATAGCTTCAAATCGCATTTGGAGACGTTTTAGACCATTTTGTGCATTTCGATGAAACTTGGTTACGCAAAAACATCAATGTGCTTAAAATCACATTATAAACCGTTTTAGACCATTTTGAGCATATCCATAAAACTTTTTACACAAAACACCAAAGTGCTTAGAATAGCTTCAAATCGCATTTGGAGACGTTTTAGACCATTTTGTGATTTTCGACAAAACTTTTTCACACAAAACACCAAAGTGCTTAGAATACCTTCAAATCGCATTTGGAGACGTTTTAGACCATTTTGTGATTTTCGAAAAAACTTGTTAACATAAAAACATCAAAGTGTACAGAATAGCTTCAAATCGCATTTGGAGACGTTTTAGACCATTTTGTGATTTTCGAAAAAACTTGTTAACATAAAAACACCAAAGTGCTTAGAATAGCTTCAAATCGCATTAGGAGACGTTTTAGACCATTTTGTGATTTTCGAAAAAACTTGTTAACATAAAAACACCAAAGTGCTTAGAATAGCTTCAAATCGCATTTGGAGACGTTTTAGACCATTTTGTGATTTTCGAAAAAACTTGTTAACATAAAAACACCAAAATGTTTAGAATAGCTTCAAATCGCATTTGGAGACGTTTTAGACCATTTTGTGATTTTCGAAAAAACTTGTTAACACAAAAACACCAAAGTGATTAGAATAGCTTCAAATCGCATTTGGAGACGTTTTAGACCATTTTGTGCATTTCGATGAAACTTGGTTACGCAAAAACATCAAAGTGCTTAAAATCACATTATAAACCGTTTTAGACCATTTTGAGCATATCGATAACACTTTTCACACAAAAACATCAAAGAGCACAATATAGCTTAATATCGTATTTAAAAACGTTTTAGACCATTTTGAGCATTTCGACAAAACTTTTTCACACAAAACACCAAAGTGCTTAGAATAGCTTCAAATCGCATTTGGAGACGTTTTAGACCATTTTGTGATTTTCGAAAAAACTTGTTAACATAAAAACATCAAAGTGCTAAGAATAGTTTCAAATCGAATTTGGAGACATTTTAGACCAATTAGTGATTTTCGAAAAAACTTGGTTACACAAAAACATCAAAGTGGTTAAAATCACATTATAAACCGTTTTAGACCATTTTGAGCATTTCGATAACACTTTTCACACAAAAACATCAAAGTGCTTAGAATAGCTTCAAATCGCATTTGGAGACGTTTTAGACCATTTTGTGATTTTCGAAAAAAACTTTTTAACATAAAAACACCAAACTGCTAAGAATAGCTTCAAATCGCATATGGAGACAATTTAGACCATTTTGTGATTTTCGAAAAAACTTGTTAACATAAAAACACCAAAGTGCTTAGAATACCTTAAAATCGCATTTGGAGACATTTTAGACCATTTTGTGATTTTTTTAAAAAACTTGTTAACATAAAAACATCAAAGTGCTAAGAATAGCTTCCAATCGCATTTGTAGACGTTTTAGACCATTTTGTGATTTTCGAAAACAACTTGTTAACATAAAAACACCAAAGTGCTTAGAATAGCTTCAAATCGCATTTGGAGACGTTTTAGACCATTTTGTGATTTTCGAAAAAACTTGTTAACATAAAAACATCAAAGTGCTAAGAATAGCTTCAAATCGAATTTGGAGACATTTTAGACCAATTAGTGATTTTCGAAAAAACTTGGTTACACAAAAACATCAAAGTGGTTAAAATCACATTATAAACCGTTTTAGACCATTTTGAGCATTTCGATAACACTTTTCACACAAAAACATCAAAGTGCTTAGAATAGCTTCAAATCGCATTTGGAGACGTTTTAGACCATTTTGTGATTTTCGAAAAAAACTTTTTAACATAAAAACACCAAACTGCTAAGAATAGCTTCAAATCGCATATGGAGACAATTTAGACCATTTTGTGATTTTCGAAAAAACTTGTTAACATAAAAACACCAAAGTGCTTAGAATACCTTCAAATCGCATTTGGAGACATTTTAGACCATTTTGTGATTTTCGAAAAAACTTGTTAACATAAAAACATCAAAGTGCTAAGAATAGCTTCCAATCGCATTTGGAGACGTTTTAGACCATTTTGTGATTTTCGAAAAAACTTGTTAACATAAAAACACCAAAGTGATTAGAATAGCTTCAAATCGCATTTGGAGACGTTTTAGACCATTTTGTGCATTTCGATGAAACTTGGTTACGCAAAAACATCAAAGTGCTTAAAATCACATTATAAACCGTTTTAGACCATTTTGAGCATATCGATAACACTTTTTACACAAAACACCAAAGTGCTTAGAATAGCTTCAAATCGCATTTGGAGACGTTTTAGACCATTTTGTGATTTTCGACAAAACTTTTTCACACAAAACACCAAAGTGCTTAGAATACCTTCAAATCGCATTTGGAGACGTTTTAGACCATTTTGTGATTTTCGAAAAAACTTGTTAACATAAAAACATCAAAGTGTACAGAATAGCTTCAAATCGCATTTGGAGACGTTTTAGACCATTTTGTGATTTTCGAAAAAACTTGTTAACATAAAAACACCAAAGTGCTTAGAATAGCTTCAAATCGCATTTGGAGACGTTTTAGACCATTTTGTGATTTTCGAAAAAACTTGTTAACATAAAAGCACCAAAGTGCTTAGAATAGCTTCAAATCGCATTAGGAGACGTTTTAGACCATTTTGTGATTTTCGAAAAAACTTGTTAACATAAAAACACCAAAGTGCTTAGAATAGCTTCAAATCGCATTTGGAGACGTTTTAGACCATTTTGTGATTTTCGAAAAAACTTGTTAACATAAAAAAAACAAAGTTCTTAAAATAGCTTCAAATCGCATTTGGAGACGTTTTAGACCATTTTGTGATTTTCGAAAAAACCTGTTAACATAAAAACACCAAAGTGTTTAGAAAAGCTTCAAATCGCATTTGGAGACGTTTTAGACCATTTTGGGATTTTCGAAAAAACTTGTTAACATAAAAACACCAAAGTGCTTAGAATATGGCCGAGCGGTTAAGGCAGGGGCGCCGTTTATCGTACCTAAAGAGCCAACAACAACATCGGCAAGGGTTCGAGGCCGACTCGCTCCTAGTTCTGGTGGTGGAACAAGTCTTCTTGGATAAGGACTATAAACCGTAGGTCCAGTGTACACAGTTATAACATGTGTGTACTTTAAAGAACCCAGTTCATTATTCGAAAAAGAGTAGGGGGTTACCCCGGTGAACTGGTTCACACAATAGCCTCTGTATCAGGGGGATTACCACCTATCTGATAGGACAGTGATTAATTCACTATTGGTAATCCTTGGCCACAGTGCCTAAAGACATAAAATAAAATAAAAATAAATAAATAAATAATAGCTTCAAATCGCATTTGGAGACGTTTTAGACCATTTTGTAATTTTCAAAAAAACTTGTTAACATAAAAACACCAAAGTTCTTAGAATAGCTTCAAATCGCATTTGGAGACGTTTTAGACCATTTTGTGCATTTCGATGAAACTTGGTTACACAAAAACATCAAAGTGCTTAAAATCACATTATAAACCGTTTTAGACCATTTGAGCATTTCGATAACACTTTTCACACAAAAACATCAAAGTTCACAATATAGCTTAATATCCTATTTAAAAACGTTTTAGACCATTTTGAGCATTTCGACAAAACTTTTTCACACAAAACACCAAAGTGCTTAGAATACCTTCAAATCGCATTTGGAGACGTTTTAGACAATTTTGTGATTTTCGAAAAAACTTGTTAACATAAAAACATCAAAGTTTACAGAATAGCTTCAAATCGCATTTGGAGACGTTTTAGACAATTTTGTGATTTTCGAAAAAACTTGTTAACATAAAAACACCAAAGTGCTTAGAATAGCTTCAAATCGCATTGGGAGACGTTTTAGACCATTTTGTGATTTTCGAAAAAACTTGTTAACATAAAAACACCAAAGTGCTTAGAATAGCTTCAAATCGCATTTGGAGACGTTTTAGACCATTTTGTGATTTTCGAAAAAACTTGTTAACATAAAAACACCAAAGTTCTTAAAATAGCTTCAAATCGCATTTGGAGACGTTTTAGACCATTTTGTGATTTTCGAAAAAACTTGTTAACATAAAAACACCAAAGTGTTTAGAAAAGCTTCAAATCGCATTTGGAGACGTTTTAGACCATTTTGGGATTTTTGAAAAAACTTGTTAACATAAAAACACCAAAGTGCTTAGAATAGCTTCAAATCGCATTTGGAGACGTTTTAGACCATTTTGTAATTTTCAAAAAAACTTGTTAACATAAAAACACCAAAGTTCTTAGAATAGCTTCAAATCGCATTTGGAGACGTTTTAGACCATTTTGTGCATTTCGATGAAACTTGGTTACACAAAAACATCAAAGTGCTTAAAATCACGTTATAAACCGTTTTAGACCATTTGAGCATTTCGATAACACTTTTCACACAAAAACATCAAAGGGCACAATATAGCTTAATATCCTATTTAAAAACGTTTTAGACCATTTTGAGCATTTCGACAAAACTTTTTCACACAAAACACCAAAGTGCTTAGAATACCTTCAAATCGCATTTGGAGACGTTTTAGACAATTTTGTGATTTTCGAAAAAACTTAACATAAAAACATCAAAGTTTACAGAATAGCTTCAAATCGCTTTTGGAGACGTTTTAGACAATTTTGTGATTTTCGAAAAAACTTGTTAACATAAAAACACCAAAGTGCTTAGAATAGCTTCAAATCGCATTTGGAGACGTTTTAAACCATTTTGTGATTTTCGAAAAAACTTGTTAACATAAAAACACCAAAATGTTTAGAATAGCTTCAAATCGCATTTGGAGACGTTTTAGACCATTTTGTGATTTTCGAAAAAACTTGTTAACACAAAAACACCAAAGTGATTAGAATAGCTTCAAATCGCATTTGGAGACGTTTTAGACCATTTTGTGATTTTCGAAAAAACTTGTTAACATAAAAACACCAAAGTGATTAGAATAGCTTCAAATCGCATTTGGAGACGTTTTAGACCATTTTGTGCATGTCGATGAAACTTGGTTACGCAAAAACATCAAAGTGCTTAAAATCACATTATAAACCGTTTTAGACCATTTTGAGCATATCGATAACACTTTTTACACAAAACACCAAAGTGCTTAGAATAGCTTCAAATCGCATTTGGAGACGTTTTAGACCATTTTGTGATTTTCGACAAAACTTTTTCACACAAAACACCAAAGTGCTTAGAATACCTTCAAATCGCATTTGGAGACGTTTTAGACCATTTTGTGATTTTCGAAAAAACTTGTTAACATAAAAACATCAAAATGTTTAGAATAGCTTCAAATCACATTTGGAGACGTTTTAGACCATTTTGTGATTTTCGAAAAAACTTGTTAACACAAAAACACCAAAGTGATTAGAATAGCTTCAAATCGCATTTGGAGACGTTTTAGACCAATTTGTGCATTTCGATGAAACTTGGTTACGCAAAAACATCAAAGTGCTTAAAATCACATTATAAACCGTTTTAGACCATTTTGAGCATATCGATAACACTTTTCACACAAAAACATCAAAGAGCACAATATAGCTTAATATCTTATTTAAAAACGTTTTAGACCATTTTGAGCATTTCGACAAAACTTTTTCACACAAAACACCAAAGTGCTTAGAATAGCTTCAAATCGCATTTGGAGACGTTTTAGACCATTTTGTGATTTTCGAAAAAACTTGTTAACATAAAAACATCAAAGTGCTAAGAATAGCTTCAAATCGCATTTGGAGACATTTTAGACCAATTAGTGATTTTCGAAAAAACTTGGTTACACAAAAACATCAAAGTGGTTAAAATCACATTATAAACCGTTTTAGACCATTTTGAGCATTTCGATAACACTTTTCACACAAAAACATCAAAGTGCTTAGAATAGCTTCAAATCGCATTTGGAGACGTTTTAGACCATTTTGTGATTTTCGAAAAAAACTTTTTAACATAAAAACACCAAACTTCTAAGAATAGCTTCAAATCGCATATGGAGACAATTTAGACCATTTTGTGATTTTCGAAAAAACTTGTTAACATAAAAACACCAAAGTGCTAAGAATAGCTTCAAATCGCATATGGAGACAATTTAGACCATTTTGTGATTTTCGAAAAAACTTGTTAACATAAAAACACCAAAGTGCTTAGAATACCTTCAAATCGCATTTGGAGACGTTTAAGACCATTTTGTGATTTTCGAAAAAACTTGTTAACATAAAAACACCAAAGTGCTTAGAATAGCTTCAAATCGCATTTGGAGACGTTTTAGACCAATTTGTGATTTTCGAAAAAACTTGGTTACACAAAAACATCAAAGTGGATAAAAGCACATTATAAACCGTTTTAGACCATTTTGAGCATTTCGATAACACATTTCACACAAAAACATCAAAGAGCACAAAATAGCTTAATATCGTATTTAAAAACGTTTTAAACCATTTTGAGCATTTCGACAAAACTTTTTCACACAAAACACCAAAGTGTTTAGAAAAGCTTCAAATCGCATTTGGAGACGTTTTAGACCATTTTGGGATTTTCGAAAAAACTTGTTAACATAAAAACACCAAAGTGCTTAGAATAGCTTCAAATCGCATTTGAAGACGTTTTAGACCATTTTGTAATTTTCGAAAAAACTTGTTAACATAAAAACACCAAAATGTTTAGAATAGCTTCAAATCGCATTTGGAGACGTTTTAGACCATTTTGTGATTTTCGAAAAAACTTGTTAACACAAAAACACCAAAGTGATTAGAATAGCTTCAAATCGCATTTGGAGACGTTTTAGACCATTTTGGGATTTTCGAAAAAACTTGTTAACATAAAAACACCAAAGTGATTAGAATAGCTTCAAATCGCATTTGGAGACGTTTTAGACCATTTTGTGCATTTCGATGAAACTTGGTTACGCAAAAACATCAAAGTAATAATCACATTATAAACAGTTTTAGACCATTTTGAGCATATCGATAAAACTTTTTACACAAAACACCAAAGTGCTTAGAATAGCTTCAAATCGCATTTGGAGACGTTTTAGACCATTTTGTGATTTTCGACAAAACTTTTTCACACAAAACACCAAAGTGCTTAGAATACCTTCAAATCGCATTTGGAGACGTTTTAGACCATTTTGTGATTTTCGAAAAAACTTGTTAACATAAAAACATCAAAGTGTACAGATTAGCTTCAAATCGCATTTGGAGACGTTTTAGACCATTTTGTGATTTTCGAAAAAACTTGTTAACATAAAAACACCAAAGTGCTTAGAATAGCTTCAAATCGCATTAGGAGACGTTTTAGACCATTTTGTTATTTTCGAAAAAACTTGTTAACATAAAAACACCAAAATGTTTAGAATAGCTTCAAATCGCATTTGGAGACGTTTTAGACCATTTTGTGATTTTCGAAAAAACTTGTTAACATAAAAACACCAAAGTGCTTAGAATACCTTCAAATCGCATTTGGAGACGTTTTAGACCATTTTGTGATTTTCCAAAAAACTTGTTAACATAAAAACATCAAAGTGTACAGAATAGCTTCAAATCGCATTTGGAGACGTTTTAGACCATTTTGTGATTTTCGAAAAAACTTGTTAACATAAAAACACCAAAGTGCTTAGAATAGCTTCAAATCGCATTAGGAGACGTTTTAGACCATTTTGTGATTTTCGAAAAAACTTGTTAACATAAAAACACCAAAGTGCTTAGAATAGCTTCAAATCGCATTTGGAGACGTTTTAGACCATTTTGTGATTTTCGAAAAAACTTGTTAACATAAAAACACCAAAATGTTTAGAATAGCTTCAAATCACATTTGGAGACGTTTTAGACCATTTTGTGATTTTCGAAAAAACTTGTTAACACAAAAACACCAAAGTGATTAGAATAGCTTCAAATCGCATTTGGAGACGTTTTAGACCAATTTGTGCATTTCGATGAAACTTGGTTACGCA
This sequence comes from Antedon mediterranea, assembly GCF_964355755.1. Lineage (NCBI taxonomy): Eukaryota > Metazoa > Echinodermata > Crinoidea > Comatulida > Antedonidae > Antedon > Antedon mediterranea. The sequence continues at coordinate 21,338,448 of NC_092671.1, forward strand.
AAAACATCAAAGTGCTTAAAATCACATTATAAACCGTTTTAGACCATTTTGAGCATATCGATAACACTTTTCACACAAAAACATCAAAGAGCACAATATAGCTTAATATCTTATTTAAAAACGTTTTAGACCATTTTGAGCATTTCGACAAAACTTTTTCACACAAAACACCAAAGTGCTTAGAATAGCTTCAAATCGCATTTGGAGACGTTTTAGACCATTTTGTGATTTTCGAAAAAACTTTTTCACACAAAACACCAAAGTGCTTAGAATACCTTCAAATCGCATTTGGAGACGTTTTAGACCATTTTGTGATTTTCGAAAAAACTTGTTAACATAAAAACATCAAAGTGTACAGAATAGCTTCAAATCGCATTTGGAGACGTTTTAGACCATTTTGTGATTTTCGAAAAAACTTGTTAACATAAAAACACCAAAGTGCTTAGAATAGCTTCAAATCGCATTAGGAGACGTTTTAGACCATTTTGTGATTTTCGAAAAAACTTGTTAACACAAAAACACCAAAGTGCTTAGAATAGCTTCAAATCGCATTTGGAGACGTTTTAGACCATTTTGTGATTTTCGAAAAAACTTGTTAACATTAAAACACCAAAATGTTTAGAATAGCTTCAAATCGCATTTGGAGACGTTTTAGACCATTTTGTGATTTTCGAAAAAACTTGTTAACACAAAAACACCAAAGTGATTAGAATAGCTTCAAATCGCATTTGGAGACGTTTTAGACCATTTTGTGCATTTCGATGAAACTTGGTTACGGAAAAACATCAAAGTGCTTAAAATCACATTATAAACCGTTTTAGACCATTTTGAGCATATCGATAACACTTTTCACACAAAAACATCAAAGAGCACAATATAGCTTAATATCGTATTTAAAAACGTTTTAGACCATTTTGAGCATTTCGACAAAACTTTTTCACACAAAACACCAAAGTGCTTAGAATAGCTTCAAATCGCATTTGGAGACGTTTTAGACCATTTTGTGATTTTCGAAAAAACTTTTTCACACAAAACACCAAAGTGCTTAGAATACCTTCAAATCGCATTTGGAGACGTTTTAGACCATTTTGTGATTTTCGAAAAAACTTGTTAACATAAAAACATCAAAGTGTACAGAATAGCTTCAAATCGCATTTGGAGACGTTTTAGACCATTTTGTGATTTTCGAAAAAACTTGTTAACATAAAAACACCAAAGTGCTTAGAATAGCTTCAAATCGCATTAGGAGACGTATTAGACCATTTTGTGATTTTCGAAAAAACTTGTTAACACAAAAACACCAAAGTGCTTAGAATAGCTTCAAATCGCATTTGGAGACGTTTTAGACCATTTTGTGATTTTCGAAAAAACTTGTTAACATTAAAACACCAAAATGTTTAGAATAGCTTCAAATCGCATTTGGAGACGTTTTAGACCATTTTGTGATTTTCGAAAAAACTTGTTAACACAAAAACACCAAAGTGATTAGAATAGCTTCAAATCGCATTTGGAGACGTTTTAGACCATTTTGTGCATTTCGATGAAACTTGGTTACGGAAAAAAATCAAAGTGCTTAAAATCACATTATAAACCGTTTTAGACCATTTTGAGCATATCGATAACACTTTTCACACAAAAACATCAAAGAGCACAATATAGCTTAATATCGTATTTAAAAACGTTTTAGACCATTTTGAGCATTTCGACAAAACTTTTTCACACAAAACACCAAAGTGCTTAGAATAGCTTCAAATCGCATTTGGAGACGTTTTAGACCATTTTGTGATTTTCGAAAAAACTTGTTAACATAAAAACATCAAAGGGCTAAGAATAGCTTCAAATCGCATTTGGAGACATTTTAGACCAATTAGTGATTTTCGAAAAAACTTGGTTACACAAAAACATCAAAGTGGTTAAAATCACATTATAAACCGTTTTAGACCATTTTGAGCATTTCGATAACACTTTTTACACAAAAACATCAAAGTGCTTAGAATAGCTTCAAATCGCATTTGGAGACGTTTTAGACCATTTTGTGATTTTCGAAAAAAACTTTTTAACATAAAAACACCAAACTGCTAAGAATAGCTTCAAATCGCATATGGAGACAATTTAGACCATTTTGTGATTTTCGAAAAAACTTGTTAACATAAAAACACCAAAGTGCTTAGAATACCTTCAAATCGCATTTGGAGACGTTTTAGACCATTTTGTGATTTTCCAAAAAACTTGTTAACATAAAAACATCAAAGTGTACAGAATAGCTTCAAATCGCATTTGGAGACGTTTTAGACCATTTTGTGATTTTCGAAAAAACTTGTTAACATAAAAACACCAAAGTGCTTAGAATAGCTTCAAATCGCATTAGGAGACGTTTTAGACCATTTTGTGATTTTCGAAAAAACTTGTTAACATAAAAACACCAAAGTGCTTAGAATAGCTTCAAATCGCATTTGGAGACGTTTTAGACCATTTTGTGATTTTCGAAAAAACTTGTTAACATCAAAACACCAAAATGTTTAGAATAGCTTCAAATCACATTTGGAGACGTTTTAGACCATTTTGTGATTTTCGAAAAAACTTGTTAACACAAAAACACCAAAGTGATTAGAATAGCTTCAAATCGCATTTGGAGACGTTTTAGACCAATTTGTGCATTTCGATGAAACTTGGTTACGCAAAAACATCAAAGTGCTTAAAATCACATTATAAACCGTTTTAGACCATTTTGAGCATATCGATAACACTTTTCACACAAAAACATCAAAGAGCACAATATAGCTTAATATCTTATTTAAAAACGTTTTAGACCATTTTGAGCATTTCGACAAAACTTTTTCACACAAAACACCAAAGTGCTTAGAATAGCTTCAAATCGCATTTGGAGACGTTTTAGACCATTTTGAGATTTTCGAAAAAACTTGTTAACATAAAAACATCAAAGTGCTAAGAATAGCTTCAAATCGCATTTGGAGACATTTTAGACCAATTAGTGATTTTCGAAAAAACTTGGTTACACAAAAACATCAAAGTGGTTAAAATCACATTATAAACCGTTTTAGACCATTTTGAGCATTTCGATAACACTTTTCACACAAAAACATCAAAGTGCTTAGAATAGCTTCAAATCGCATTTGGAGACGTTTTAGACCATTTTGTGATTTTCGAAAAAAACTTTTTAACATAAAAACACCAAACTGCTAAGAATAGCTTCAAATCGCATATGGAGACAATTTAGACCATTTTGTGATTTTCGAAAAAACTTGTTAACATAAAAACACCAAAGTGCTTAGAATACCTTCAAATCGCATTTGGAGACATTTTAGACCATTTTGTGATTTTCGAAAAAACTTGTTAACATAAAAACATCAAAGTGCTAAGAATAGCTTCCAATCGCATTTGGAGACGTTTTAGACCATTTTGTGATTTTCGAAAACAACTTGTTAACATAAAAACACCAAAGTGCTTAGAATAGCTTCAAATCGCATTTGGAGACGTTTTAGACCAATTTGTGATTTTCGAAAAAACTTGGTTACACAAAAACATCAAAGTGGATAAAATCACATTATAAACCGTTTTAGACCATTTTGAGCATATCGATAACACTTTTCACACAAAAACATCAAAGACCACAATATAGCTTAATATCGTATTTAAAAACGTTTTAGACCATTTTGAGCATTTCGACAAAACTTTTTCACACAAAACACCAAAGTGCTTAGAATAGCTTCAAATCGCATTTGGAGACGTTTTAGACCATTTTGTGATTTTCGAAAAAACTTGTTAACATAAAAACATCAAAGTGCTAAGAATAGCTTCAAATCGAATTTGGAGACATTTTAGACCAATTAGTGATTTTCGAAAAAACTTGGTTACACAAAAACATCAAAGTGGTTAAAATCACATTATAAACCGTTTTAGACCATTTTGAGCATTTCGATAACACTTTTCACACAAAAACATCAAAGTGCTTAGAATAGCTTCAAATCGCATTTGGAGACGTTTTAGACCATTTTGTGATTTTCGAAAAAAACTTTTTAACATAAAAACACCAAACTGCTAAGAATAGCTTCAAATCGCATATGGAGACAATTTAGACCATTTTGTGATTTTCGAAAAAACTGGTTAACATAAAAACACCAAAGTGCTTAGAATACCTTCAAATCGCATTTGGAGACATTTTAGACCATTTTGTGATTTTCGAAAAAACTTGTTAACATAAAAACATCAAAGTGCTAAGAATAGCTTCCAATCGCATTTGGAGACGTTTTAGACTATTTTGTGATTTTCGAAAACAACTTGTTAACATAAAAACACCAAAGTGCTTCGAATAGCTTCAAATCGCATTTGGAGACGTTTTAGACCAATTTGTGATTTTCGAAAAAACTTGGTTACACAAAAACATCAAAGTGGATAAAATCACATTATAAACCGTTTTAGACCATTTTGAGCATTTCGATAACACATTTCACACAAAAACATCAAAGAGCACAAAATAGCTTAATATCGTATTTAAAAACGTTTTAAACCATTTTGAGCATTTCGACAAAACTTTTTCACACAAAACACCAAAGTGTACAGAATAGCTTCAAATCGCATTTGGAGACGTTTTAGACCATTTTGTGATTTTCGAAAAAACTTGTTAATATAAAAACACCAAAGTACTTAGAATAGCTTCAAATCGCATTTGGAGACGTTGTAGACCATTTTGTGATTTTCGAAAAAACTTGTTAACATAAAAACACCAAAGTTTACAGAATAGCTTCAAATCGCATTTGGAGACGTTTTAGACAATTTTGTGCATTTCGATGAAACTTGGTTACACAAAAACATCAAAGTGCTTAAAATCACATTATAAACCGTTTTAGACCATTTGAGCATTTCCATAACACTTTTCACACAAAAACATCAAAGGGCACAATATAGCTTAATATCCTATTTAAAAACGTTTTAGACCATTTTGAGCATTTCGACAAAACTTTTTCACACAAAACACCAAAGTGCTTAGAATACCTTCAAATCGCATTTGGAGACGTTTTAGACCATTTTGTGATTTTCGAAAAAACTTAACATAAAAACATCAAAGTTTACAGAATAGCTTCAAATCGCATTTGGAGACGTTTTAAACCATTTTGTGATTTTCGAAAAAACTTGTTAACATAAAAACACCAAAATGTTTAGAATAGCTTCAAATCGCATTTGGAGACGTTTTAGACCATTTTGTGATTTTCGAAAAAACTTGTTAACACAAAAACACCAAAGTGATTAGAATAGCTTCAAATCGCATTTGGAGACGTTTTAGACCATTTTGTGATTTTCGAAAAAACTTGTTAACATAAAAACACCAAAGTGATTAGAATAGCTTCAAATCGCATTTGGAGACGTTTTAGACCATTTTGTGCATTTCGATGAAACTTGGTTACGCAAAAACATCAAAGTGCTTAAAATCACATTATAAACCGTTTTAGACCATTTTGAGCATATCGATAACAATTTTTACACAAAACGCCAAAGTGCTTAGAATAGCTTCAAATCGCATTTGGAGACGTTTTAGACCATTTTGTGATTTTTGAAAAAAACTTTTTAACATAAAAACACCAAACTGCTAAGAATAGCTTCAAATCGCATATGGAGACAATTTAGACCATTTTGTGATTTTCGAAAAAACTTGTTAACATAAAAACACCAAAGTGCTTAGAATACCTTCAAATCGCATTTGGAGACGTTTTAGACCATTTTGTGATTTTCCAAAAAACTTGTTAACATAAAAACATCAAAGTGCTAAGAATAGCTTCAAATCGAATTTGGAGACATTTTAGACCAATTAGTGATTTTCGAAAAAACTTGGTTACACAAAAACATCAAAGTGGTTAAAATCACATTATAAACCGTTTTAGACCATTTTGAGCATTTCGATAACACTTTTCACACAAAAACATCAAAGTGCTTAGAATAGCTTCAAATCGCATTTGGAGACGTTTTAGACCATTTTGTGATTTTCGAAAAAAACTTTTTAACATAAAAACACCAAACTGCTAAGATTAGCTTCAAATCGCATATGGAGACAATTTAGACCATTTTGTGATTTTCGAAAAAACTGGTTAACATAAAAACACCAAAGTGCTTAGAATACCTTCAAATCGCATTTGGAGACATTTTAGACCATTTTGTGATTTTCGAAAAAACTTGTTAACATAAAAACATCAAAGTGCTAAGAATAGCTTCCAATCGCATTTGGAGACGTTTTAGACTATTTTGTGATTTTCGAAAACAACTTGTTAACATAAAAACACCAAAGTGCTTCGAATAGCTTCAAATCGCATTTGGAGACGTTTTAGACCAATTTGTGATTTTCGAAAAAACTTGGTTACACAAAAACATCAAAGTGGATAAAATCACATTATAAACCGTTTTAGACCATTTTGAGCATTTCGATAACACATTTCACACAAAAACATCAAAGAGCACAAAATAGCTTAATATCGTATTTAAAAACGTTTTAAACCATTTTGAGCATTTCGACAAAACTTTTTCACACAAAACACCAAAGTGTACAGAATAGCTTCAAATCGCATTTGGAGACGTTTTAGACCATTTTGTGATTTTCGAAAAAACTTGTTAATATAAAAACACCAAAGTACTTAGAATAGCTTCAAATCGCATTTGGAGACGTTGTAGACCATTTTGTGATTTTCGAAAAAACTTGTTAACATAAAAACACCAAAGTTTACAGAATAGCTTCAAATCGCATTTGGAGACGTTTTAGACAATTTTGTGCATTTCGATGAAACTTGGTTACACAAAAACATCAAAGTGCTTAAAATCACATTATAAACCGTTTTAGACCATTTGAGCATTTCCATAACACTTTTCACACAAAAACATCAAAGGGCACAATATAGCTTAATATCCTATTTAAAAACGTTTTAGACCATTTTGAGCATTTCGACAAAACTTTTTCACACAAAACACCAAAGTGCTTAGAATACCTTCAAATCGCATTTGGAGACGTTTTAGACCATTTTGTGATTTTCGAAAAAACTTAACATAAAAACATCAAAGTTTACAGAATAGCTTCAAATCGCATTTGGAGACGTTTTAAACCATTTTGTGATTTTCGAAAAAACTTGTTAACATAAAAACACCAAAATGTTTAGAATAGCTTCAAATCGCATTTGGAGACGTTTTAGACCATTTTGTGATTTTCGAAAAAACTTGTTAACACAAAAACACCAAAGTGATTAGAATAGCTTCAAATCGCATTTGGAGACGTTTTAGACCATTTTGTGATTTTCGAAAAAACTTGTTAACATAAAAACACCAAAGTGATTAGAATAGCTTCAAATCGCATTTGGAGACGTTTTAGACCATTTTGTGCATTTCGATGAAACTTGGTTACGCAAAAACATCAAAGTGCTTAAAATCACATTATAAACCGTTTTAGACCATTTTGAGCATATCGATAACAATTTTTACACAAAACGCCAAAGTGCTTAGAATAGCTTCAAATCGCATTTGGAGACGTTTTAGACCATTTTGTGATTTTCGACAAAACTTTTTCACACAAAACACCAAAGTGCTTAGAATACCTTCAAATCGCATTTGGAGACGTTTTAGACCATTTTGTGATTTTCGAAAAAACTTGTTAACATAAAAACATCAAAGTGTACAGAATAGCTTCAAATCGCATTTGGAGACGTTTTAGACCATTTTGTGATTTTCGAAAAAACTTGTTAACATAAAAACACCAAAGTGCTTAGAATAGCTTCAAATCGCATTAGGAGACGTTTTAGACCATTTTGTGATTTTCGAAAAAACTTGTTAACATAAAAACACCAAAGTGCTTAGAATAGCTTCAAATCGCATTTGGAGACGTTTTAGACCATTTTGTGATTTTCGAAAAAACTTGTTAACATAAAAACACCAAAGTTCTTAAAATAGCTTCAAATCGCATTTGGAGACGTTTTAGACCATTTTGTGATTTTCGAAAAAACTTGTTAACATAAAAACACCAAAGTGCTTAGAATAGCTTCAAATCGCATTTGGAGACGTTTTAGACCATTTTGGGATTTTTGAAAAAACTTGTTAACATAAAAACACCAAAGTTCTTAGAATAGCTTCAAATCGCATTTGGAGACGTTTTAGACCATTTTGTGCATTTCGATGAAACTTGGTTACACAAAAACATCAAAGTGCTTAAAATCACGTTATAAACCGTTTTAGACCATTTGAGCATTTCGATAACACTTTTCACACAAAAACATCAAAGGGCACAATATAGCTTAATATCCTATTTAAAAACGTTTTAGACCATTTTGAGCATTTCGACAAAACTTTTTCACGCAAAACACCAAAGTGCTTAGAATACCTTCAAATCGCATTTGGAGACGTTTTAGACAATTTTGTGATTTTCGAAAAAACTTGTTAACATAAAAACATCAAAGTTTACAGAATAGCTTCAAATCGCTTTTGGAGACGTTTTAGACAATTTTGTGATTTTCGAAAAAACTTGTTAACATAAAAACACCAAAGTGCTTAGAATAGCTTCAAATCGCATTGGGAGACGTTTTAGACCATTTTGTGATTTTCGAAAAAACTTGTTAACATAAAAACATCAAAGTGTACAGAATAGCTTCAAATCGCATTTGGAGACGTTTTAGACCATTTTGTGATTTTCGAAAAAACTTGTTAACATAAAAACACCAAAGTGCTTAGAATAGCTTCAAATCGCATTTGGAGACGTTTTAAACCATTTTGTGATTTTCGAAAAAACTTGTTAACATAAAAACACCAAAATGTTTAGAATAGCTTCAAATCGCATTTGGAGACGTTTTAGACCATTTTGTGATTTTCGAAAAAACTTGTTAACACAAAAACACCAAAGTGATTAGAATAGCTTCAAATCGCATTTGGAGACGTTTTAGACCATTTTGTGATTTTCGAAAAAACTTGTTAACATAAAAACACCAAAGTGATTAGAATAGCTTCAAATCGCATTTGGAGACGTTTTAGACCATTTTGTGCATTTCGATGAAACTTGGTTACGCAAAAACATCAAAGTGCTTAAAATCACATTATAAACCGTTTTAGACCATTTTGAGCATATCGATAACACTTTTTACACAAAACACCAAAGTGCTTAGAATAGCTTCAAATCGCATTTGGAGACGTTTTAGACCATTTTGTGATTTTCGACAAAACTTTTTCACACAAAACACCAAAGTGCTTAGAATACCTTCAAATCGCATTTGGAGACGTTTTAGACAATTGTGATTTTCGAAAAAACTTGTTAACATAAAAACATCAAAGTGTACAGAATAGCTTCAAATCGCATTTGGAGACGTTTTAGACCATTTTGTGATTTTCGAAAAAACTTGTTAACATAAAAACACCAAAGTGCTTAGAATAGCTTCAAATCGCATTAGGAGACGTTTTAGACCATTTTGTGATTTTCGAAAAAACTTGTTAACATAAAAACACCAAAGTGCTTAGAATAGCTTCAAATCGCATTTGGAGACGTTTTAGACCATTTTGTGATTTTCGAAAAAACTTGTTAACATAAAAACACCAAAATGTTTAGAATAGCTTCAAATCGCATTTGGAGACGTTTTAGACCATTTTGTGATTTTCGAAAAAACTTGTTAACACAAAAACACCAAAGTGATTAGAATAGCTTCAAATCGCATTTGGAGACGTTTTAGACCATTTTGTGCATTTCGATGAAACTTGGTTACGCAAAAACATCAAAGTGCTTAAAATCACATTATAAACCGTTTTAGACCATTTTGAGCATATCGATAACACTTTTCACACAAAAACATCAAAGAGCACAATATAGCTTAATATCGTATTTAAAAACGTTTTAGACCATTTTGAGCATTTCGACAAAACTTTTTCACACAAAACACCAAAGTGCTTAGAATAGCTTCAAATCGCATTTGGAGACGTTTTAGACCATTTTGTGATTTTCGAAAAAACTTGTTAACATAAAAACATCAAAGGGCTAAGAATAGCTTCAAATTGCATTTGGAGACATTTTAGAACAATTAGTGATTTTCGAAAAAACTTGGTTACACAAAAACATCAAAGTGGTTAAAATCACATTATAAACCGTTTTAGACCATTTTGAGCATTTCGATAACACTTTTTACACAAAAACATCAAAGTGCTTAGAATAGCTTCAAATCGCATTTGGAGACGTTTTAGACCATTTTGTGATTTTTGAAAAAAACTTTTTAACATAAAAACACCAAACTGCTAAGAATAGCTTCAAATCGCATATGGAGACAATTTAGACCATTTTGTGATTTTCGAAAAAACTTGTTAACATAAAAACACCAAAGTGCTTAGAATACCTTCAAATCGCATTTGGAGACGTTTTAGACCATTTTGTGATTTTCCAAAAAACTTGTTAACATAAAAACATCAAAGTGTACAGAATAGCTTCAAATCGCATTTGGAGACGTTTTAGACCATTTTGTGATTTTCGAAAAAACTTGTTAACATAAAAACACCAAAGTGCTTAGAATAGCTTCAAATCGCATTTGGAGACGTTTTAGACCAATTTGTGATTTTCGAAAAAACTTGGTTACACAAAAACATCAAAGTGGTTAAAAGCACATTATAAACCGTTTTAGACCATTTTGAGCATTTCGATAACACATTTCACACAAAAACATCAAAGAGCACAAAATAGCTTAATATCGTATTTAAAAACGTTTTAAACCATTTTGAGCATTTCGACAAAACTTTTTCACACAAAACACCAAAGTGTACAGAATAGCTTCAAATCGCATTTGGAGACGTTTTAGACCATTTTGTGATTTTCGAAAAAACTTGTTAATATAAAAACACCAAAGTACTTAGAATAGCTTCAAATCGCATTTGGAGACGTTTTAGACCATTTTGTGATTTTCGAAAAAACTTGTTAACATAAAAACATCAAAGTGCTAAGAATAGCTTCCAATCGCATTTGGAGACATTTTAGACCAATTTGTGATTTTGGAAAAAACTTGGTTACACAAAAACATCAAAGTGCTTTAAATCACATTATAAACCGTTTTAGACCATTTTGAGCATTTCGATAACACATTTCACAAAAAAACATCAAAGAGCACAAAATAGCTTAATATCGTATTTAAAAACGTTTTAAACCATTTTGAGCATTTCGACAAAACTTTTTCACACAAAACACCAAAGTGTTTAGAAAAGCTTCAAATCGCATTTGGAGACGTTTTAGACCATTTTGGGATTTTCGAAAAAACTTGTTAACATAAAAACACCAAAGTGCTTAGAATAGCTTCAAATCGCATTAGGAGACGTTTTAGACCATTTTGTGATTTTCGAAAAAACTTGTTAACATAAAAACACCAAAGTGCTTAGAATAGCTTCAAATCGCATTTGGAGACGTTTTAGACCATTTTGTGATTTTCGAAAAAACTTGTTAACATAAAAACACCAAAATGTTTAGAATAGCTTCAAATCGCATTTGGAGACGTTTTAGACCATTTTGTGATTTTCGAAAAAACTTGTTAACACAAAAACACCAAAGTGATTAGAATAGCTTCAAATCGCATTTGGAGACGTTTTAGACCATTTTGTGCATTTCGATGAAACTTGGTTACGCAAAAACATCAAAGTGCTTAAAATCACATTATAAACCGTTTTAGACCATTTTGAGCATATCGATAACACTTTTCACACAAAATCATCAAAGAGCACAATATAGCTTAATATCGTATTTAAAAACGTTTTAGACCATTTTGAGCATTTCGACAAAACTTTTTCACACAAAACACCAAAGTGCTTAGAATAGCTTCAAATCGCATTTGGAGACGTTTTAGACCATTTTGTGATTTTCGAAAAAACTTGTTAACATAAAAACATCAAAGTGCTAAGAATAGTTTCAAATCGAATTTGGAGACATTTTAGACCAATTAGTGATTTTCGAAAAAACTTGGTTACACAAAAACATCAAAGTGGTTAAAATCACATTATAAACCGTTTTAGACCATTTTGAGCATTTCGATAACACTTTTCACACAAAAACATCAAAGTGCTTAGAATAGCTTCAAATCGCATTTGGAGACGTTTTAGACCATTTTGTGATTTTCGAAAAAAACTTTTTAACATAAAAACACCAAACTGCTAAGAATAGCTTCAAATCGCATATGGAGACAATTTAGACCATTTTGTGATTTTCGAAAAAACTTGTTAACATAAAAACACCAAAGTGCTTAGAATACCTTCAAATCGCATTTGGAGACATTTTAGACCATTTTGTGATTTTCGAAAAAACTTGTTAACATAAAAACATCAAAGTGCTAAGAATAGCTTCCAATCACATTTGTAGACGTTTTAGACCATTTTGTGATTTTCGAAAACAACTTGTTAACATAAAAACACCAAAGTGCTTAGAATAGCTTCAAATCGCATTTGGAGACGTTTTAGACCATTTTGGGATTTTCGAAAAAACTTGTTAACATAAAAACACCAAAGTGCTTAGAATAGCTTCAAATCGCATTAGGAGACGTTTTAGACCATTTTGTGATTTTCGAAAAAACTTGTTAACATAAAAACACCAAAGTGCTTAGAATAGCTTCAAATCGCATTTGGAGACGTTTTAGACCATTTTGTGATTTTCGAAAAAACTTGTTAACATAAAAACACCAAAATGTTTAGAATAGCTTCAAATCGCATTTGGAGACGTTTTAGACCATTTTGTGATTTTCGAAAAAACTTGTTAACACAAAAACACCAAAGTGATTAGAATAGCTTCAAATCGCATTTGGAGACGTTTTAGACCATTTTGTGCATTTCGATGAAACTTGGTTACGCAAAAACATCAAAGTGCTTAAAATCACATTATAAACCGTTTTAGACCATTTTGAGCATATCGATAACACTTTTCACACAAAATCATCAAAGAGCACAATATAGCTTAATATCGTATTTAAAAACGTTTTAGACCATTTTGAGCATTTCGACAAAACTTTTTCACACAAAACACCAAAGTGCTTAGAATAGCTTCAAATCGCATTTGGAGACGTTTTAGACCATTTTGTGATTTTCGAAAAAACTTGTTAACATAAAAACATCAAAGTGCTAAGAATAGTTTCAAATCGAATTTGGAGACATTTTAGACCAATTAGTGATTTTCGAAAAAACTTGGTTACACAAAAACATCAAAGTGGTTAAAATCACATTATAAACCGTTTTAGACCATTTTGAGCATTTCGATAACACTTTTCACACAAAAACATCAAAGTGCTTAGAATAGCTTCAAATCGCATTTGGAGACGTTTTAGACCATTTTGTGATTTTCGAAAAAAACTTTTTAACATAAAAACACCAAACTGCTAAGAATAGCTTCAAATCGCATATGGAGACAATTTAGACCATTTTGTGATTTTCGAAAAAACTTGTTAACATAAAAACACCAAAGTGCTTAGAATACCTTCAAATCGCATTTGGAGACATTTTAGACCATTTTGTGATTTTCGAAAAAACTTGTTAACATAAAAACATCAAAGTGCTAAGAATAGCTTCCAATCACATTTGTAGACGTTTTAGACCATTTTGTGATTTTCGAAAACAACTTGTTAACATAAAAACACCAAAGTGCTTAGAATAGCTTCAAATCGCATTTGGAGACGTTTTAGACCATTTTGTGATTTTCGAAAAAACTTGTTAACATAAAAACATCAAAGTGCTAAGAATAGCTTCAAATCGAATTTGGAGACATTTTAGACCAATTAGTGATTTTCGAAAAAACTTGGTTACACAAAAACATCAAAGTGGTTAAAATCACATTATAAACCGTTTTAGACCATTTTGAGCATTTTGATAACACTTTTCACACAAAAACATCAAAGTGCTTAGAATAGCTTCAAATCGCATTTGGAGACGTTTTAGACCATTTTGTGATTTTCGAAAAAAACTTTTTAACATAAAAACACCAAACTGCTAAGAATAGCTTCAAATCGCATATGGAGACAATTTAGACCATTTTGTGATTTTCGAAAAAACTTGTTAACATAAAAACACCAAAGTGCTTAGAATACCTTCAAATCGCATTTGGAGACATTTTAGACCATTTTGTGATTTTCGAAAAAACTTGTTAACATAAAAACATCAAAGTGCTAAGAATAGCTTCCAATCGCATTTGGAGACGTTTTAGACCATTTTGTGATTTTCGAAAAAACTTGTTAACATAAAAACACCAAAGTGATTAGAATAGCTTCAAATCGCATTTGGAGACGTTTTAGACCATTTTGTGCATTTCGATGAAACTTGGTTACGCAAAAACATCAAAGTGCTTAAAATCACATTATAAACCGTTTTAGACCATTTTGAGCATATCGATAACACTTTTTACACAAAACACCAAAGTGCTTAGAATAGCTTCAAATCGCATTTGGAGACGTTTTAGACCATTTTGTGATTTTCGACAAAACTTTTTCACACAAAACACCAAAGTGCTTAGAATACCTTCAAATCGCATTTGGAGACGTTTTAGACCATTTTGTGATTTTCGAAAAAACTTGTTAACATAAAAACATCAAAGTGTACAGAATAGCTTCAAATCGCATTTGGAGACGTTTTAGACCATTTTGTGATTTTCGAAAAAACTTGTTAACATAAAAACACCAAAGTGCTTAGAATAGCTTCAAATCGCATTTGGAGACGTTTTAGACCATTTTGTGATTTTCGAAAAAACTTGTTAACATAAAAACACCAAAGTGCTTAGAATAGCTTCAAATCGCATTAGGAGACGTTTTAGACCATTTTGTGATTTTCGAAAAAACTTGTTAACATAAAAACACCAAAGTGCTTAGAATAGCTTCAAATCGCATTTGGAGACGTTTTAGACCATTTTGTGATTTTCGAAAAAACTTGTTAACATAAAAAAAACAAAGTTCTTAAAATAGCTTCAAATCGCATTTGGAGACGTTTTAGACCATTTTGTGATTTTCGAAAAAACCTGTTAACATAAAAACACCAAAGTGTTTAGAAAAGCTTCAAATCGCATTTGGAGACGTTTTAGACCATTTTGGGATTTTCGAAAAAACTTGTTAACATAAAAACACCAAAGTGCTTAGAATATGGCCGAGCGGTTAAGGCAGGGGCGCCGTTTATCGTACCTAAAGAGCCAACAACAACATCGGCAAGGGTTCGAGGCCGACTCGCTCCTAGTTCTGGTGGTGGAACAAGTCTTCTCGGATAAGGACTATAAACCGTAGGTCCAGTGTACACAGTTATAACATGTGTGTACTTTAAAGAACCCAGTTCATTATTCGAAAAAGAGTAGGGGGTTACCCCGGTGAACTGGTTCACACAATAGCCTCTGTATCAGGGGGATTACCACCTATCTGATAGGACAGTGATTAATTCACTATTGGTAATCCTTGGCCACAGTGCCTAAAGACATAAAATAAAATAAAAATAAATAAATAAATAATAGCTTCAAATCGCATTTGGAGACGTTTTAGACCATTTTGTAATTTTCAAAAAAACTTGTTAACATAAAAACACCAAAGTTCTTAGAATAGCTTCAAATCGCATTTGGAGACGTTTTAGACCATTTTGTGCATTTCGATGAAACTTGGTTACACAAAAACATCAAAGTGCTTAAAATCACATTATAAACCGTTTTAGACCATTTGAGCATTTCGATAACACTTTTCACACAAAAACATCAAAGTTCACAATATAGCTTAATATCCTATTTAAAAACGTTTTAGACCATTTTGAGCATTTCGACAAAACTTTTTCACACAAAACACCAAAGTGCTTAGAATACCTTCAAATCGCATTTGGAGACGTTTTAGACAATTTTGTGATTTTCGAAAAAACTTGTTAACATAAAAACATCAAAGTTTACAGAATAGCTTCAAATCGCATTTGGAGACGTTTTAGACAATTTTGTGATTTTCGAAAAAACTTGTTAACATAAAAACACCAAAGTGCTTAGAATAGCTTCAAATCGCATTGGGAGACGTTTTAGACCATTTTGTGATTTTCGAAAAAACTTGTTAACATAAAAACACCAAAGTGCTTAGAATAGCTTCAAATCGCATTTGGAGACGTTTTAGACCATTTTGTGATTTTCGAAAAAACTTGTTAACATAAAAACACCAAAGTTCTTAAAATAGCTTCAAATCGCATTTGGAGACGTTTTAGACCATTTTGTGATTTTCGAAAAAACTTGTTAACATAAAAACACCAAAGTGTTTAGAAAAGCTTCAAATCGCATTTGGAGACGTTTTAGACCATTTTGGGATTTTTGAAAAAACTTGTTAACATAAAAACACCAAAGTGCTTAGAATAGCTTCAAATCGCATTTGGAGACGTTTTAGACCATTTTGTAATTTTCAAAAAAACTTGTTAACATAAAAACACCAAAGTTCTTAGAATAGCTTCAAATCGCATTTGGAGACGTTTTAGACCATTTTGTGCATTTCGATGAAACTTGGTTACACAAAAACATCAAAGTGCTTAAAATCACGTTATAAACCGTTTTAGACCATTTGAGCATTTCGATAACACTTTTCACACAAAAACATCAAAGGGCACAATATAGCTTAATATCCTATTTAAAAACGTTTTAGACCATTTTGAGCATTTCGACAAAACTTTTTCACACAAAACACCAAAGTGCTTAGAATACCTTCAAATCGCATTTGGAGACGTTTTAGACAATTTTGTGATTTTCGAAAAAACTTAACATAAAAACATCAAAGTTTACAGAATAGCTTCAAATCGCTTTTGGAGACGTTTTAGACAATTTTGTGATTTTCGAAAAAACTTGTTAACATAAAAACACCAAAGTGCTTAGAATAGCTTCAAATCGCATTGGGAGACGTTTTAGAACATTTTGTGATTTTCGAAAAAACTTGTTAACATAAAAACATCAAAGTGTACAGAATAGCTTCAAATCGCATTTGGAGACGTTTTAGACAATTTTGTGCATTTCGATGAAACTTGGTTACACAAAAACATCAAAGTGCTTAAAATCACATTATAAACCGTTTTAGACCATTTGAGCATTTCCATAACACTTTTCACACAAAAACATCAAAGGGCACAATATAGCTTAATATCCTATTTAAAAACGTTTTAGACCATTTTGAGCATTTCGACAAAACTTTTTCACACAAAACACCAAAGTGCTTAGAATACCTTCAAATCGCATTTGGAGACGTTTTAGACCATTTTGTGATTTTCGAAAAAACTTGTTAACATAAAAACATCAAAGTGTACACAATAGCTTCAAATCGCATTTGGAGACGTTTTAGACCATTTTGTGATTTTCGAAAAAACTTGTTAACATAAAAACACCAAAGTGCTTAGAATAGCTTCAAATCGCATTAGGAGACGTTTTAGACCATTTTGTGATTTTCAAAAAAACTTTTTAACATAAAAACACCAAACTGCTAAGAATAGCTTCAAATCGCATATGGAGACAATTTAGACCATTTTGTGATTTTCGAAAAAACTTGTTAACATAAAAACACCAAAGTGCTTAGAATACCTTCAAATCGCATTTGGAGACATTTTAGACCATTTTGTGATTTTCGAAAAAACTTGTTAACATAAAAACATCAAAGTGCTAAGAATAGCTTCCAATCACATTTGTAGACGTTTTAGACCATTTTGTGATTTTCGAAAACAACTTGTTAACATAAAAACACCAAAGTGCTTAGAATAGCTTCAAATCGCATTTGGAGACGTTTTAGACCATTTTGGGATTTTCGAAAAAACTTGTTAACATAAAAACACCAAAGTGCTTAGAATAGCTTCAAATCGCATTAGGAGACGTTTTAGACCATTTTGTGATTTTCGAAAAAACTTGTTAACATAAAAACACCAAAGTGCTTAGAATAGCTTCAAATCGCATTTGGAGACGTTTTAGACCATTTTGTGATTTTCGAAAAAACTTGTTAACATAAAAACACCAAAATGTTTAGAATAGCTTCAAATCGCATTTGGAGACGTTTTAGACCATTTTGTGATTTTCGAAAAAACTTGTTAACACAAAAACACCAAAGTGATTAGAATAGCTTCAAATCGCATTTGGAGACGTTTTAGACCATTTTGTGCATTTCGATGAAACTTGGTTACGCAAAAACATCAAAGTGCTTAAAATCACATTATAAACCGTTTTAGACCATTTTGAGCATATCGATAACACTTTTCACACAAAATCATCAAAGAGCACAATATAGCTTAATATCGTATTTAAAAACGTTTTAGACCATTTTGAGCATTTCGACAAAACTTTTTCACACAAAACACCAAAGTGCTTAGAATAGCTTCAAATCGCATTTGGAGACGTTTTAGACCATTTTGTGATTTTCGAAAAAACTTGTTAACATAAAAACATCAAAGTGCTAAGAATAGTTTCAAATCGAATTTGGAGACATTTTAGACCAATTAGTGATTTTCGAAAAAACTTGGTTACACAAAAACATCAAAGTGGTTAAAATCACATTATAAACCGTTTTAGACCATTTTGAGCATTTCGATAACACTTTTCACACAAAAACATCAAAGTGCTTAGAATAGCTTCAAATCGCATTTGGAGACGTTTTAGACCATTTTGTGATTTTCGAAAAAAACTTTTTAACATAAAAACACCAAACTGCTAAGAATAGCTTCAAATCGCATATGGAGACAATTTAGACCATTTTGTGATTTTCGAAAAAACTTGTTAACATAAAAACACCAAAGTGCTTAGAATACCTTCAAATCGCATTTGGAGACATTTTAGACCATTTTGTGATTTTCGAAAAAACTTGTTAACATAAAAACATCAAAGTGCTAAGAATAGCTTCCAATCACATTTGTAGACGTTTTAGACCATTTTGTGATTTTCGAAAACAACTTGTTAACATAAAAACACCAAAGTGCTTAGAATAGCTTCAAATCGCATTTGGAGACGTTTTAGACCATTTTGTGATTTTCGAAAAAACTTGTTAACATAAAAACATCAAAGTGCTAAGAATAGCTTCAAATCGAATTTGGAGACATTTTAGACCAATTAGTGATTTTCGAAAAAACTTGGTTACACAAAAACATCAAAGTGGTTAAAATCACATTATAAACCGTTTTAGACCATTTTGAGCATTTCGATAACACTTTTCACACAAAAACATCAAAGTGCTTAGAATAGCTTCAAATCGCATTTGGAGACGTTTTAGACCATTTTGTGATTTTCGAAAAAAACTTTTTAACATAAAAACACCAAACTGCTAAGAATAGCTTCAAATCGCATATGGAGACAATTTAGACCATTTTGTGATTTTCGAAAAAACTTGTTAACATAAAAACACCAAAGTGCTTAGAATACCTTCAAATCGCATTTGGAGACATTTTAGACCATTTTGTGATTTTCGAAAAAACTTGTTAACATAAAAACATCAAAGTGCTAAGAATAGCTTCCAATCGCATTTGGAGACGTTTTAGACCATTTTGTGATTTTCGAAAAAACTTGTTAACATAAAAACACCAAAGTGATTAGAATAGCTTCAAATCGCATTTGGAGACGTTTTAGACCATTTTGTGCATTTCGATGAAACTTGGTTACGCAAAAACATCAAAGTGCTTAAAATCACATTATAAACCGTTTTAGACCATTTTGAGCATATCGATAACACTTTTTACACAAAACACCAAAGTGCTTAGAATAGCTTCAAATCGCATTTGGAGACGTTTTAGACCATTTTGTGATTTTCGACAAAACTTTTTCACACAAAACACCAAAGTGCTTAGAATACCTTCAAATCGCATTTGGAGACGTTTTAGACCATTTTGTGATTTTCGAAAAAACTTGTTAACATAAAAACATCAAAGTGTACAGAATAGCTTCAAATCGCATTTGGAGACGTTTTAGACCATTTTGTGATTTTCGAAAAAACTTGTTAACATAAAAACACCAAAGTGCTTAGAATAGCTTCAAATCGCATTTGGAGACGTTTTAGACCATTTTGTGATTTTCGAAAAAACTTGTTAACATAAAAACACCAAAGTGCTTAGAATAGCTTCAAATCGCATTAGGAGACGTTTTAGACCATTTTGTGATTTTCGAAAAAACTTGTTAACATAAAAACACCAAAGTGCTTAGAATAGCTTCAAATCGCATTTGGAGACGTTTTAGACCATTTTGTGATTTTCGAAAAAACTTGTTAACATAAAAAAAACAAAGTTCTTAAAATAGCTTCAAATCGCATTTGGAGACGTTTTAGACCATTTTGTGATTTTCGAAAAAACCTGTTAACATAAAAACACCAAAGTGTTTAGAAAAGCTTCAAATCGCATTTGGAGACGTTTTAGACCATTTTGGGATTTTCGAAAAAACTTGTTAACATAAAAACACCAAAGTGCTTAGAATATGGCCGAGCGGTTAAGGCAGGGGCGCCGTTTATCGTACCTAAAGAGCCAACAACAACATCGGCAAGGGTTCGAGGCCGACTCGCTCCTAGTTCTGGTGGTGGAACAAGTCTTCTCGGAAAAGGACTATAAACCGTAGGTCCAGTGTACACAGTTATAACATGTGTGTACTTTAAAGAACCCAGTTCATTATTCGAAAAAGAGTAGGGGGTTACCCCGGTGAACTGGTTCACACAATAGCCTCTGTATCAGGGGGATTACCACCTATCTGATAGGACAGTGATTAATTCACTATTGGTAATCCTTGGCCACAGTGCCTAAAGACATAAAATAAAATAAAAATAAATAAATAAATAATAGCTTCAAATCGCATTTGGAGACGTTTTAGACCATTTTGTAATTTTCAAAAAAA
The DNA here is from genome assembly GCF_964355755.1 of Antedon mediterranea. Taxonomy (NCBI): domain Eukaryota; kingdom Metazoa; phylum Echinodermata; class Crinoidea; order Comatulida; family Antedonidae; genus Antedon; species Antedon mediterranea. The sequence goes on from NC_092671.1 coordinate 21,359,251, forward strand.
CTTGTTAACATAAAAACACCAAAGTTCTTAGAATAGCTTCAAATCGCATTTGGAGACGTTTTAGACCATTTTGTGCATTTCGATGAAACTTGGTTACACAAAAACATCAAAGTGCTTAAAATCACATTATAAACCGTTTTAGACCATTTGAGCATTTCGATAACACTTTTCACACAAAAACATCAAAGTTCACAATATAGCTTAATATCCTATTTAAAAACGTTTTAGACCATTTTGAGCATTTCGACAAAACTTTTTCACACAAAACACCAAAGTGCTTAGAATACCTTCAAATCGCATTTGGAGACGTTTTAGACAATTTTGTGATTTTCGAAAAAACTTGTTAACATAAAAACATCAAAGTTTACAGAATAGCTTCAAATCGCATTTGGAGACGTTTTAGACAATTTTGTGATTTTCGAAAAAACTTGTTAACATAAAAACACCAAAGTGCTTAGAATAGCTTCAAATCGCATTGGGAGACGTTTTAGACCATTTTGTGATTTTCGAAAAAACTTGTTAACATAAAAACACCAAAGTGCTTAGAATAGCTTCAAATCGCATTTGGAGACGTTTTAGACCATTTTGTGATTTTCGAAAAAACTTGTTAACATAAAAACACCAAAGTTCTTAAAATAGCTTCAAATCGCATTTGGAGACGTTTTAGACCATTTTGTGATTTTCGAAAAAACTTGTTAACATAAAAACACCAAAGTGTTTAGAAAAGCTTCAAATCGCATTTGGAGACGTTTTAGACCATTTTGGGATTTTTGAAAAAACTTGTTAACATAAAAACACCAAAGTGCTTAGAATAGCTTCAAATCGCATTTGGAGACGTTTTAGACCATTTTGTAATTTTCAAAAAAACTTGTTAACATAAAAACACCAAAGTTCTTAGAATAGCTTCAAATCGCATTTGGAGACGTTTTAGACCATTTTGTGCATTTCGATGAAACTTGGTTACACAAAAACATCAAAGTGCTTAAAATCACGTTATAAACCGTTTTAGACCATTTGAGCATTTCGATAACACTTTTCACACAAAAACATCAAAGGGCACAATATAGCTTAATATCCTATTTAAAAACGTTTTAGACCATTTTGAGCATTTCGACAAAACTTTTTCACACAAAACACCAAAGTGCTTAGAATACCTTCAAATCGCATTTGGAGACGTTTTAGACAATTTTGTGATTTTCGAAAAAACTTAACATAAAAACATCAAAGTTTACAGAATAGCTTCAAATCGCTTTTGGAGACGTTTTAGACAATTTTGTGATTTTCGAAAAAACTTGTTAACATAAAAACACCAAAGTGCTTAGAATAGCTTCAAATGGCATTGGGAGACGTTTTAGAACATTTTGTGATTTTCGAAAAAACTTGTTAACATAAAAACATCAAAGTGTACAGAATAGCTTCAAATCGCATTTGGAGACGTTTTAGACAATTTTGTGCATTTCGATGAAACTTGGTTACACAAAAACATCAAAGTGCTTAAAATCACATTATAAACCGTTTTAGACCATTTGAGCATTTCCATAACACTTTTCACACAAAAACATCAAAGGGCACAATATAGCTTAATATCCTATTTAAAAACGTTTTAGACCATTTTGAGCATTTCGACAAAACTTTTTCACACAAAACACCAAAGTGCTTAGAATACCTTCAAATCGCATTTGGAGACGTTTTAGACCATTTTGTGATTTTCGAAAAAACTTGTTAACATAAAAACATCAAAGTGTACACAATAGCTTCAAATCGCATTTGGAGACGTTTTAGACCATTTTGTGATTTTCGAAAAAACTTGTTAACATAAAAACACCAAAGTGCTTAGAATAGCTTCAAATCGCATTAGGAGACGTTTTAGACCATTTTGTGATTTTCAAAAAAACTTGTTAACATAAAAACACCAAAGTGCTTAGAATAGCTTCAAATCGCATTTGGAGACGTTTTAGACCATTTTGTGATTTTCGAAAAAACTTATTAACATAAAAACACCAAAATGTTTAGAATAGCTTCAAATCGCATTTGGAGACGTTTTAGACCATTTTGTGATTTTCGAAAAAACTTGTTAACACAAAAACACCAAAGTGATTAGAATAGCTTCAAATCGCATTTGGAGACGTTTTAGACCATTTTGTGCATTTCGATGAAACTTGGTTACGCAAAAACATCAAAGTGCTTAAAATCACATTATAAACCGTTTTAGACCATTTTGAGCATATCGATAACACTTTTCACACAAAAACATCAAAGAGCACAATATAGCTTAATATCGTATTTAAAAACGTTTTAGACCATTTTGAGCATTTCGACAAAACTTTTTCACACAAAACACCAAAGTGCTTAGAATAGCTTCAAATCGCATTTGGAGACGTTTTAGACCATTTTGTGATTTTCGAAAAAACTTGTTAACATTAAAACATCAAAGGGCTAAGAATAGCTTCAAATCGCATTTGGAGACATTTTAGACCAATTAGTGATTTTCGAAAAAACTTGGTTACACAAAAACATCAAAGTGGTTAAAATCACATTATAAACCGTTTTAGACCATTTTGAGCATTTCGATAACACTTTTTACACAAAAACATCAAAGTGCTTAGAATAGCTTCAAATCGCATTTGGAGACGTTTTAGACCATTTTGTGATTTTTGAAAAAAACTTTTTAACATAAAAACACCAAACTGCTAAGAATAGCTTCAAATCGCATATGGAGACAATTTAGACCATTTTGTGATTTTCGAAAAAACTTGTTAACATAAAAACACCAAAGTGCTTAGAATACCTTCAAATCGCATTTGGAGACGTTTTAGACCATTTTGTGATTTTCCAAAAAACTTGTTAACATAAAAACATCAAAGTGTACAGAATAGCTTCAAATCGCATTTGGAGACGTTTTAGACCATTTTGTGATTTTCGAAAAAACTTGTTAACATAAAAACACCAAAGTGCTTAGAATAGCTTCAAATCGCATTAGGAGACGTTTTAGACCATTTTGTGATTTTCGAAAAAACTTGTTAACATAAAAACACCAAAGTGCTTAGAATAGCTTCAAATCGCATTTGGAGACGTTTTAGACCATTTTGTGATTTTCGAAAAAACTTGTTAACATAAAAACACCAAAATGTTTAGAATAGCTTCAAATCACATTTGGAGACGTTTTAGACCATTTTGTGATTTTCGAAAAAACTTGTTAACACAAAAACACCAAAGTGATTAGAATAGCTTCAAATCGCATTTGGAGACGTTTTAGACCAATTTGTGCATTTCGATGAAACTTGGTTACGCAAAAACATCAAAGTGCTTAAAATCACATTATAAACCGTTTTAGACCATTTTGAGCATATCGATAACACTTTTCACACAAAAACATCAAAGAGCACAATATAGCTTAATATCTTATTTAAAAACGTTTTAGACCATTTTGAGCATTTCGACAAAACTTTTTCACACAAAACACCAAAGTGCTTAGAATAGCTTCAAATCGCATTTGGAGACGTTTTAGACCATTTTGTGATTTTCGAAAAAATTGTTAACATAAAAACATCAAAGTGCTAAGAATAGCTTCAAATCGCATTTGGAGACATTTTAGACCAATTAGTGATTTTCGAAAAAACTTGGTTACACAAAAACATCAAAGTGGTTAAAATCACATTATAAACCGTTTTAGACCATTTTGAGCATTTCGATAACACTTTTTACACAAAAACATCAAAGTGCTTAGAATAGCTTCAAATCGCATTTGGAGACGTTTTAGACCATTTTGTGATTTTTGAAAAAAACTTTTTAACATAAAAACACCAAACTGCTAAGAATAGCTTCAAATCGCATATGGAGACAATTTAGACCATTTTGTGATTTTCGAAAAAACTTGTTAACATAAAAACACCAAAGTGCTTAGAATACCTTCAAATCGCATTTGGAGACGTTTTAGACCATTTTGTGATTTTCCAAAAAACTTGTTAACATAAAAACATCAAAGTGTACAGAATAGCTTCAAATCGCATTTGGAGACGTTTTAGACCATTTTGTGATTTTCGAAAAAACTTGTTAACATAAAAACACCAAAGTGCTTAGAATAGCTTCAAATCGCATTAGGAGACGTTTTAGACCATTTTGTGATTTTCGAAAAAACTTGTTAACATAAAAACACCAAAGTGCTTAGAATAGCTTCAAATCGCATTTGGAGACGTTTTAGACCATTTTGTGATTTTCGAAAAAACTTGTTAACATAAAAACACCAAAATGTTTAGAATAGCTTCAAATCACATTTGGAGACGTTTTAGACCATTTTGTGATTTTCGAAAAAACTTGTTAACACAAAAACACCAAAGTGATTAGAATAGCTTCAAATCGCATTTGGAGACGTTTTAGACCAATTTGTGCATTTCGATGAAACTTGGTTACGCAAAAACATCAAAGTGCTTAAAATCACATTATAAACCGTTTTAGACCATTTTGAGCATATCGATAACACTTTTCACACAAAAACATCAAAGAGCACAATATAGCTTAATATCTTATTTAAAAACGTTTTAGACCATTTTGAGCATTTCGACAAAACTTTTTCACACAAAACACCAAAGTGCTTAGAATAGCTTCAAATCGCATTTGGAGACGTTTTAGACCATTTTGTGATTTTCGAAAAAATTGTTAACATAAAAACATCAAAGTGCTAAGAATAGCTTCAAATCGCATTTGGAGACATTTTAGACCAATTAGTGATTTTCGAAAAAACTTGGTTACACAAAAACATCAAAGTGGTTAAAATCACATTATAAACCGTTTTAGACCATTTTGAGCATTTCGATAACACTTTTCACACAAAAACATCAAAGTGCTTAGAATAGCTTCAAATCGCATTTGGAGACGTTTTAGACCATTTTGTGATTTTCGAAAAAAACTTTTTAACATAAAAACACCAAACTTCTAAGAATAGCTTCAAATCGCATATGGAGACAATTTAGACCATTTTGTGATTTTCGAAAAAACTTGTTAACATAAAAACACCAAAGTGCTAAGAATAGCTTCAAATCGCATATGGAGACAATTTAGACCATTTTGTGATTTTCGAAAAAACTTGTTAACATAAAAACACCAAAGTGCTTAGAATACCTTCAAATCGCATTTGGAGACGTTTAAGACCATTTTGTGATTTTCGAAAAAACTTGTTAACATAAAAACACCAAAGTGCTTAGAATAGCTTCAAATCGCATTTGGAGACGTTTTAGACCAATTTGTGATTTTCGAAAAAACTTGGTTACACAAAAACATCAAAGTAATAATCACATTATAAACAGTTTTAGACCATTTTGAGCATATCGATAAAACTTTTTACACAAAACACCAAAGTGCTTAGAATAGCTTCAAATCGCATTTGGAGACGTTTTAGACCATTTTGTGATTTTCGACAAAACTTTTTCACACAAAACACCAAAGTGCTTAGAATACCTTCAAATCGCATTTGGAGACGTTTTAGACCATTTTGTGATTTTCGAAAAAACTTGTTAACATAAAAACATCAAAGTGTACAGATTAGCTTCAAATCGCATTTGGAGACGTTTTAGACCATTTTGTGATTTTCGAAAAAACTTGTTAACATAAAAACACCAAAGTGCTTAGAATAGCTTCAAATCGCATTAGGAGACGTTTTAGACCATTTTGTTATTTTCGAAAAAACTTGTTAACATAAAAACACCAAAATGTTTAGAATAGCTTCAAATCGCATTTGGAGACGTTTTAGACCATTTTGTGATTTTCGAAAAAACTTGTTAACATAAAAACACCAAAGTGCTTAGAATACCTTCAAATCGCATTTGGAGACGTTTTAGACCATTTTGTGATTTTCCAAAAAACTTGTTAACATAAAAACATCAAAGTGTACAGAATAGCTTCAAATCGCATTTGGAGACGTTTTAGACCATTTTGTGATTTTCGAAAAAACTTGTTAACATAAAAACACCAAAGTGCTTAGAATAGCTTCAAATCGCATTAGGAGACGTTTTAGACCATTTTGTGATTTTCGAAAAAACTTGTTAACATAAAAACACCAAAGTGCTTAGAATAGCTTCAAATCGCATTTGGAGACGTTTTAGACCATTTTGTGATTTTCGAAAAAACTTGTTAACATAAAAACACCAAAATGTTTAGAATAGCTTCAAATCACATTTGGAGACGTTTTAGACCATTTTGTGATTTTCGAAAAAACTTGTTAACACAAAAACACCAAAGTGATTAGAATAGCTTCAAATCGCATTTGGAGACGTTTTAGACCAATTTGTGCATTTCGATGAAACTTGGTTACGCAAAAACATCAAAGTGCTTAAAATCACATTATAAACCGTTTTAGACCATTTTGAGCATATCGATAACACTTTTCACACAAAAAAATCAAAGAGCACAATATAGCTTAATATCTTATTTAAAAACGTTTTAGACCATTTTGAGCATTTCGACAAAACTTTTTCACACAAAACACCAAAGTGCTTAGAATAGCTTCAAATCGCATTTGGAGACGTTTTAGACCATTTTGTGATTTTCGAAAAAACTTTTTCACACAAAACACCAAAGTGCTTAGAATACCTTCAAATCGCATTTGGAGACGTTTTAGACCATTTTGTGATTTTCGAAAAAACTTGTTAACATAAAAACATCAAAGTGTACAGAATAGCTTCAAATCGCATTTGGAGACGTTTTAGACCATTTTGTGATTTTCGAAAAAACTTGTTAACATAAAAACACCAAAGTGCTTAGAATAGCTTCAAATCGCATTAGGAGACGTTTTAGACCATTTTGTGATTTTCGAAAAAACTTGTTAACACAAAAACACCAAAGTGCTTAGAATAGCTTCAAATCGCATTTGGAGACGTTTTAGACCATTTTGTGATTTTCGAAAAAACTTGTTAACATTAAAACACCAAAATGTTTAGAATAGCTTCAAATCGCATTTGGAGACGTTTTAGACCATTTTGTGATTTTCGAAAAAACTTGTTAACACAAAAACACCAAAGTGATTAGAATAGCTTCAAATCGCATTTGGAGACGTTTTAGACCATTTTGTGCATTTCGATGAAACTTGGTTACGGAAAAACATCAAAGTGCTTAAAATCACATTATAAACCGTTTTAGACCATTTTGAGCATATCGATAACACTTTTCACACAAAAACATCAAAGAGCACAATATAGCTTAATATCGTATTTAAAAACGTTTTAGACCATTTTGAGCATTTCGACAAAACTTTTTCACACAAAACACCAAAGTCCTTAGAATAGCTTCAAATCGCATTTGGAGACGTTTTAGACCATTTTGTGATTTTCGAAAAAACTTGTTAACATAAAAACATCAAAGGGCTAAGAATAGCTTCAAATCGCATTTGGAGACATTTTAGACCAATTAGTGATTTTCGAAAAAACTTGGTTACACAAAAACATCAAAGTGGTTAAAATCACATTATAAACCGTTTTAGACCATTTTGAGCATTTCGATAACACTTTTTACACAAAAACATCAAAGTGCTTAGAATAGCTTCAAATCGCATTTGGAGACGTTTTAGACCATTTTGTGATTTTCGAAAAAAACTTTTTAACATAAAAACACCAAACTGCTAAGAATAGCTTCAAATCGCATATGGAGACAATTTAGACCATTTTGTGATTTTCGAAAAAACTTGTTAACATAAAAACACCAAAGTGCTTAGAATACCTTCAAATCGCATTTGGAGACGTTTTAGACCATTTTGTGATTTTCCAAAAAACTTGTTAACATAAAAACATCAAAGTGTACAGAATAGCTTCAAATCGCATTTGGAGACGTTTTAGACCATTTTGTGATTTTCGAAAAAACTTGTTAACATAAAAACACCAAAGTGCTTAGAATAGCTTCAAATCGCATTAGGAGACGTTTTAGACCATTTTGTGATTTTCGAAAAAACTTGTTAACATAAAAACACCAAAGTGCTTAGAATAGCTTCAAATCGCATTTGGAGACGTTTTAGACCATTTTGTGATTTTCGAAAAAACTTGTTAACATAAAAACACCAAAATGTTTAGAATAGCTTCAAATCACATTTGGAGACGTTTTAGACCATTTTGTGATTTTCGAAAAAACTTGTTAACACAAAAACACCAAAGTGATTAGAATAGCTTCAAATCGCATTTGGAGACGTTTTAGACCAATTTGTGCATTTCGATGAAACTTGGTTACGCAAAAACATCAAAGTGCTTAAAATCACATTATAAACCGTTTTAGACCATTTTGAGCATATCGATAACACTTTTCACACAAAAACATCAAAGAGCACAATATAGCTTAATATCTTATTTAAAAACGTTTTAGACCATTTTGAGCATTTCGACAAAACTTTTTCACACAAAACACCAAAGTGCTTAGAATAGCTTCAAATCGCATTTGGAGACGTTTTAGACCATTTTGTGATTTTCGAAAAAACTTGTTAACATAAAAACATCAAAGTGCTAAGAATAGCTTCAAATCGCATTTGGAGACATTTTAGACCAATTAGTGATTTTCGAAAAAACTTGGTTACACAAAAACATCAAAGTGGTTAAAATCACATTATAAACCGTTTTAGACCATTTTGAGCATTTCGATAACACTTTTCACACAAAAACATCAAACTGCTAAGAATAGCTACAAATCGCATATGGAGACAATTTAGACCATTTTGTGATTTTCGAAAAAACTTGTTAACATAAAAACACCAAAGTGCTTAGAATACCTTCAAATCGCATTTGGAGACATTTTAGACCATTTTGTGATTTTCGAAAAAACTTGTTAACATAAAAACATCAAAGTGCTAAGAATAGCTTCCAATCGCATTTGGAGACGTTTTAGACCATTTTGTGATTTTCGAAAACAACTTGTTAACATAAAAACACCAAAGTGCTTAGAATAGCTTCAAATCGCATTTGGAGACGTTTTAGACCAATTTGTGATTTTCGAAAAAACTTGGTTACACAAAAACATCAAAGTGGATAAAATCACATTATAAACCGTTTTAGACCATTTTGAGCATATCGATAACACTTTTCACACAAAAACATCAAAGACCACAATATAGCTTAATATCGTATTTAAAAACGTTTTAGACCATTTTGAGCATTTCGACAAAACTTTTTCACACAAAACACCAAAGTGCTTAGAATAGCTTCAAATCGCATTTGGAGACGTTTTAGACCATTTTGTGATTTTCGAAAAAACTTGTTAACATAAAAACATCAAAGTGCTAAGAATAGCTTCAAATCGAATTTGGAGACATTTTAGACCAATTAGTGATTTTCGATGAAACTTGGTTACACAAAAACATCAAAGTGGTTAAAATCACATTATAAACCGTTTTAGACCATTTTGAGCATTTCGATAACACTTTTCACACAAAAACATCAAAGTGCTTAGAATAGCTTCAAATCGCATTTGGAGACGTTTTAGACCATTTTGTGATTTTCGAAAAAAACTTTTTAACATAAAAACACCAAACTGCTAAGAATAGCTTCAAATCGCATATGGAGACAATTTAGACCATTTTGTGATTTTCGAAAAAACTTGTTAACATAAAAACACCAAAGTGCTTAGAATACCTTCAAATCGCATTTGGAGACGTTTTAGACCATTTTGTGATTTTCCAAAAAACTTGTTAACATAAAAACATCAAAGTGTACAGAATAGCTTCAAATCGCATTTGGAGACGTTTTAGACCATTTTGTGATTTTCGAAAAAACTTGTTAACATAAAAACACCAAAGTGCTTAGAATAGCTTCAAATCGCATTAGGAGACGTTTTAGACCATTTTGTGATTTTCGAAAAAACTTGTTAACATAAAAACACCAAAGTGCTTAGAATAGCTTCAAATCGCATTTGGAGACGTTTTAGACCATTTTGTGATTTTCGAAAAAACTTGTTAACATAAAAACACCAAAATGTTTAGAATAGCTTCAAATCACATTTGGAGACGTTTTAGACCATTTTGTGATTTTCGAAAAAACTTGTTAACACAAAAACACCAAAGTGATTAGAATAGCTTCAAATCGCATTTGGAGACGTTTTAGACCAATTTGTGCATTTCGATGAAACTTGGTTACGCAAAAACATCAAAGTGCTTAAAATCACATTATAAACCGTTTTAGACCATTTTGAGCATATCGATAACACTTTTCACACAAAAACATCAAAGAGCACAATATAGCTTAATATCTTATTTAAAAACGTTTTAGACCATTTTGAGCATTTCGACAAAACTTTTTCACACAAAACACCAAAGTGCTTAGAATAGCTTCAAATCGCATTTGGAGACGTTTTAGACCATTTTGTGATTTTCGAAAAAACTTGTTAACATAAAAACATCAAAGTGCTAAGAATAGCTTCAAATCGCATTTGGAGACATTTTAGACCAATTAGTGATTTTCGAAAAAACTTGGTTACACAAAAACATCAAAGTGGTTAAAATCACATTATAAACCGTTTTAGACCATTTTGAGCATTTCGATAACACTTTTCACACAAAAACATCAAACTGCTAAGAATAGCTACAAATCGCATATGGAGACAATTTAGACCATTTTGTGATTTTCGAAAAAACTTGTTAACATAAAAACACCAAAGTGCTTAGAATACCTTCAAATCGCATTTGGAGACATTTTAGACCATTTTGTGATTTTCGAAAAAACTTGTTAACATAAAAACATCAAAGTGCTAAGAATAGCTTCCAATCGCATTTGGAGACGTTTTAGACCATTTTGTGATTTTCGAAAACAACTTGTTAACATAAAAACACCAAAGTGCTTAGAATAGCTTCAAATCGCATTTGGAGACGTTTTAGACCAATTTGTGATTTTCGAAAAAACTTGGTTACACAAAAACATCAAAGTGGATAAAATCACATTATAAACCGTTTTAGACCATTTTGAGCATATCGATAACACTTTTCACACAAAAACATCAAAGACCACAATATAGCTTAATATCGTATTTAAAAACGTTTTAGACCATTTTGAGCATTTCGACAAAACTTTTTCACACAAAACACCAAAGTGCTTAGAATAGCTTCAAATCGCATTTGGAGACGTTTTAGACCATTTTGTGATTTTCGAAAAAACTTGTTAACATAAAAACATCAAAGTGCTAAGAATAGCTTCAAATCGAATTTGGAGACATTTTAGACCAATTAGTGATTTTCGATGAAACTTGGTTACACAAAAACATCAAAGTGGTTAAAATCACATTATAAACCGTTTTAGACCATTTTGAGCATTTCGATAACACTTTTCACACAAAAACATCAAAGTGCTTAGAATAGCTTCAAATCGCATTTGGAGACGTTTTAGACCATTTTGTGATTTTCGAAAAAAACTTTTTAACATAAAAACACCAAACTGCTAAGAATAGCTTCAAATCGCATATGGAGACAATTTAGACCATTTTGTGATTTTCGAAAAAACTTGTTAACATAAAAACACCAAAGTGCTTAGAATACCTTCAAATCGCATTTGGAGACATTTTAGACCATTTTGTGATTTTCGAAAAAACTTGTTAACATAAAAACATCAAAGTGCTAAGAATAGCTTCCAATCGCATTTGGAGACGTTTTAGACTATTTTGTGATTTTCGAAAACAACTTGTTAACATAAAAACACCAAAGTGCTTAGAATAGCTTCAAATCGCATTTGGAGACGTTTTAGACCAATTTGTGATTTTCGAAAAAACTTGGTTACACAAAAACATCAAAGTGGATAAAATCACATTATAAACCGTTTTAGACCATTTTGAGCATTTCGATAACACATTTCACACAAAAACATCAAAGAGCACAAAATAGCTTAATATCGTATTTAAAAACGTTTTAAACCATTTTGAGCATTTCGACAAAACTTTTTCACACAAAACACCAAAGTGTACAGAATAGCTTCAAATCGCATTTGGAGACGTTTTAGACGATTTTGTGATTTTCGAAAAAACTTGTTAATATAAAAACACCAAAGTACTTAGAATAGCTTCAAATCGCATTTGGAGACGTTGTAGACCATTTTGTGATTTTCGAAAAAACTTGTTAACATAAAAACACCAAAGTTTACAGAATAGCTTCAAATCGCATTTGGAGACGTTTTAGACAATTTTGTGCATTTCGATGAAACTTGGTTACACAAAAACATCAAAGTGCTTAAAATCACATTATAAACCGTTTTAGACCATTTGAGCATTTCCATAACACTTTTCACACAAAAACATCAAAGGGCACAATATAGCTTAATATCCTATTTAAAAACGTTTTAGACCATTTTGAGCATTTCGACAAAACTTTTTCACACAAAACACCAAAGTGCTTAGAATACCTTCAAATCGCATTTGGAGACGTTTTAGACCATTTTGTGATTTTCGAAAAAACTTAACATAAAAACATCAAAGTTTACAGAATAGCTTCAAATCGCATTTGGAGACGTTTTAAACCATTTTGTGATTTTCGAAAAAACTTGTTAACATAAAAACACCAAAATGTTTAGAATAGCTTCAAATCGCATTTGGAGACGTTTTAGACCATTTTGTGATTTTCGAAAAAACTTGTTAACACAAAAACACCAAAGTGATTAGAATAGCTTCAAATCGCATTTGGAGACGTTTTAGACCATTTTGTGATTTTCGAAAAAACTTGTTAACATAAAAACACCAAAGTGATTAGAATAGCTTCAAATCGCATTTGGAGACGTTTTAGACCATTTTGTGCATTTCGATGAAACTTGGTTACGCAAAAACATCAAAGTGCTTAAAATCACATTATAAACCGTTTTAGACCATTTTGAGCATATCGATAACACTTTTTACACAAAACGCCAAAGTGCTTAGAATAGCTTCAAATCGCATTTGGAGACGTTTTAGACCATTTTGTGATTTTCGACAAAACTTTTTCACACAAAACACCAAAGTGCTTAGAATACCTTCAAATCGCATTTGGAGACGTTTTAGACCATTTTGTGATTTTCGAAAAAACTTGTTAACATAAAAACATCAAAGTGTACAGAATAGCTTCAAATCGCATTTGGAGACGTTTTAGACCATTTTGTGATTTTCGAAAAAACTTGTTAACATAAAAACACCAAAGTGCTTAGAATAGCTTCAAATCGCATTAGGAGACGTTTTAGACCATTTTGTGATTTTCGAAAAAACTTGTTAACATAAAAACACCAAAGTGCTTAGAATAGCTTCAAACCGCATTTGGAGACGTTTTAGACCATTTTGTGATTTTCGAAAAAACTTGTTAACATAAAAACACCAAAGTTCTTAAAATAGCTTCAAATCGCATTTGGAGACGTTTTAGACCATTTTGTGATTTTCGAAAAAACTTGTTAACATAAAAACACCAAAGTGTTTAGAAAAGCTTCAAATCGCATTTGGAGACGTTTTAGACCATTTTGGGATTTTTGAAAAAACTTGTTAACATAAAAACACCAAAGTGCTTAGAATAGCTTCAAATCGCATTTGGAGACGTTTTAGACCATTTTGTAATTTTCAAAAAAACTTGTTAACATAAAAACACCAAAGTTCTTAGAATAGCTTCAAATCGCATTTGGAGACGTTTTAGACCATTTTGTGCATTTCGATGAAACTTGGTTACACAAAAACATCAAAGTGCTTAAAATCACGTTATAAACCGTTTTAGACCATTTGAGCATTTCGATAACACTTTTCACACAAAAACATCAAAGGGCACAATATAGCTTAATATCCTATTTAAAAACGTTTTAGACCATTTTGAGCATTTCGACAAAACTTTTTCACACAAAACACCAAAGTGCTTAGAATACCTTCAAATCGCATTTGGAGACGTTTTAGACAATTTTGTGATTTTCGAAAAAACTTGTTAACATAAAAACATCAAAGTTTACAGAATAGCTTCAAATCGCTTTTGGAGACGTTTTAGACAATTTTGTGATTTTCGAAAAAACTTGTTAACATAAAAACACCAAAGTGCTTAGAATAGCTTCAAATCGCATTGGGAGACGTTTTAGACCATTTTGTGATTTTCGAAAAAACTTGTTAACATAAAAACATAAAAGTGTACAGAATAGCTTCAAATCGCATTTGGAGACGTTTTAGACCATTTAGTGATTTTCGAAAAAACTTGTTAACATAAAAACACCAAAGTGCTTAGAATAGCTTCAAATCGCATTTGGAGACGTTTTAAACCATTTTGTGATTTTCGAAAAAACTTGTTAACATAAAAACACCAAAATGTTTAGAATAGCTTCAAATCGCATTTGGAGACGTTTTAGACCATTTTGTGATTTTCGAAAAAACTTGTTAACACAAAAACACCAAAGTGATTAGAATAGCTTCAAATCGCATTTGGAGACGTTTTAGACCATTTTGTGATTTTCGAAAAAACTTGTTAACATAAAAACACCAAAGTGATTAGAATAGCTTCAAATCGCATTTGGAGACGTTTTAGACCATTTTGTGCATTTCGATGAAACTTGGTTACGCAAAAACATCAAAGTGCTTAAAATCACATTATAAACCGTTTTAGACCATTTTGAGCATATCGATAACACTTTTTACACAAAACACCAAAGTGCTTAGAATAGCTTCAAATCGCATTTGGAGACGTTTTAGACCATTTTGTGATTTTCGACAAAACTTTTTCACACAAAACACCAAAGTGCTTAGAATACCTTCAAATCGCATTTGGAGACGTTTTAGACCATTTTGTGATTTTCGAAAAAACTTGTTAACATAAAAACATCAAAGTGTACAGAATAGCTTCAAATCGCATTTGGAGACGTTTTAGACCATTTTGTGATTTTCGAAAAAACTTGTTAACATAAAAACACCAAAGTGCTTAGAATAGCTTCAAATCGCATTAGGAGACGTTTTAGACCATTTTGTGATTTTCGAAAAAACTTGTTAACATAAAAACACCAAAGTGCTTAGAATAGCTTCAAATCGCATTTGGAGACGTTTTAGACCATTTTGTGATTTTCGAAAAAACTTGTTAACATAAAAACACCAAAATGTTTAGAATAGCTTCAAATCGCATTTGGAGATGTTTTAGACCATTTTGTGATTTTCGAAAAAACTTGTTAACACAAAAACACCAAAGTGATTAGAATAGCTTCAAATCGCATTTGGAGACGTTTTAGACCATTTTGTGCATTTCGATGAAACTTGGTTACGCAAAAACATCAAAGTGCTTAAAATCACATTATAAACCGTTTTAGACCATTTTGAGCATATCGATAACACTTTTCACACAAAAACATCAAAGAGCACAATATAGCTTAATATCGTATTTAAAAACGTTTTAGACCATTTTGAGCATTTCGACAAAACTTTTTCACACAAAACACCAAAGTGCTTAGAATAGCTTCAAATCGCATTTGGAGACGTTTTAGACCATTTTGTGATTTTCGAAAAAACTTGTTAACATAAAAACATCAAAGGGCTAAGAATAGCTTCAAATCGCATTTGGAGACATTTTAGACCAATTAGTGATTTTCGAAAAAACTTGGTTACACAAAAACATCAAAGTGGTTAAAATCACATTATAAACCGTTTTAGACCATTTTGAGCATTTCGATAACACTTTTTACACAAAAACATCAAAGTGCTTAGAATAGCTTCAAATCGCATTTGGAGACGTTTTAGACCATTTTGGGATTTTTGAAAAAACTTGTTAACATAAAAACACCAAAGTGCTTAGAATAGCTTCAAATCGCATTTGGAGACGTTTTAGACCATTTTGTAATTTTCAAAAAAACTTGTTAACATAAAAACACCAAAGTTCTTAGAATAGCTTCAAATCGCATTTGGAGACGTTTTAGACCATTTTGTGCATTTCGATGAAACTTGGTTACACAAAAACATCAAAGTGCTTAAAATCACGTTATAAACCGTTTTAGACCATTTGAGCATTTCGATAACACTTTTCACACAAAAACATCAAAGGGCACAATATAGCTTAATATCCTATTTAAAAACGTTTTAGACCATTTTGAGCATTTCGACAAAACTTTTTCACACAAAACACCAAAGTGCTTAGAATACCTTCAAATCGCATTTGGAGACGTTTTAGACAATTTTGTGATTTTCGAAAAAACTTGTTAACATAAAAACATCAAAGTTTACAGAATAGCTTCAAATCGCTTTTGGAGACGTTTTAGACAATTTTGTGATTTTCGAAAAAACTTGTTAACATAAAAACACCAAAGTGCTTAGAATAGCTTCAAATCGCATTGGGAGACGTTTTAGACCATTTTGTGATTTTCGAAAAAACTTGTTAACATAAAAACATCAAAGTGTACAGAATAGCTTCAAATCGCATTTGGAGACGTTTTAGACCATTTTGTGATTTTCGAAAAAACTTGTTAACATAAAAACACCAAAGTGCTTAGAATAGCTTCAAATCGCATTTGGAGACGTTTTAAACCATTTTGTGATTTTCGAAAAAACTTGTTAACATAAAAACACCAAAATGTTTAGAATAGCTTCAAATCGCATTTGGAGACGTTTTAGACCATTTTGTGATTTTCGAAAAAACTTGTTAACACAAAAACACCAAAGTGATTAGAATAGCTTCAAATCGCATTTGGAGACGTTTTAGACCATTTTGTGATTTTCGAAAAAACTTGTTAACATAAAAACACCAAAGTGATTAGAATAGCTTCAAATCGCATTTGGAGACGTTTTAGACCATTTTGTGCATTTCGATGAAACTTGGTTACGCAAAAACATCAAAGTGCTTAAAATCACATTATAAACCGTTTTAGACCATTTTGAGCATATCGATAACACTTTTTACACAAAACACCAAAGTGCTTAGAATAGCTTCAAATCGCATTTGGAGACGTTTTAGACCATTTTGTGATTTTCGACAAAACTTTTTCACACAAAACACCAAAGTGCTTAGAATACCTTCAAATCGCATTTGGAGACGTTTTAGACCATTTTGTGATTTTCGAAAAAACTTGTTAACATAAAAACATCAAAGTGTACAGAATAGCTTCAAATCGCATTTGGAGACGTTTTAGACCATTTTGTGATTTTCGAAAAAACTTGTTAACATAAAAACACCAAAGTGCTTAGAATAGCTTCAAATCGCATTAGGAGACGTTTTAGACCATTTTGTGATTTTCGAAAAAACTTGTTAACATAAAAACACCAAAGTGCTTAGAATAGCTTCAAATCGCATTTGGAGACGTTTTAGACCATTTTGTGATTTTCGAAAAAACTTGTTAACATAAAAACACCAAAATGTTTAGAATAGCTTCAAATCGCATTTGGAGATGTTTTAGACCATTTTGTGATTTTCGAAAAAACTTGTTAACACAAAAACACCAAAGTGATTAGAATAGCTTCAAATCGCATTTGGAGACGTTTTAGACCATTTTGTGCATTTCGATGAAACTTGGTTACGCAAAAACATCAAAGTGCTTAAAATCACATTATAAACCGTTTTAGACCATTTTGAGCATATCGATAACACTTTTCACACAAAAACATCAAAGAGCACAATATAGCTTAATATCGTATTTAAAAACGTTTTAGACCATTTTGAGCATTTCGACAAAACTTTTTCACACAAAACACCAAAGTGCTTAGAATAGCTTCAAATCGCATTTGGAGACGTTTTAGACCATTTTGTGATTTTCGAAAAAACTTGTTAACATAAAAACATCAAAGGGCTAAGAATAGCTTCAAATCGCATTTGGAGACATTTTAGACCAATTAGTGATTTTCGAAAAAACTTGGTTACACAAAAACATCAAAGTGGTTAAAATCACATTATAAACCGTTTTAGACCATTTTGAGCATTTCGATAACACTTTTTACACAAAAACATCAAAGTGCTTAGAATAGCTTCAAATCGCATTTGGAGACGTTTTAGACCATTTTGTGATTTTTGAAAAAAACTTTTTAACATAAAAACACCAAACTGCTAAGAATAGCTTCAAATCGCATATGGAGACAATTTAGACCATTTTGTGATTTTCGAAAAAACTTGTTAACATAAAAACACCAAAGTGCTTAGAATACCTTCAAATCGCATTTGGAGACGTTTTAGACCATTTTGTGATTTTCCAAAAAACTTGTTAACATAAAAACATCAAAGTGTACAGAATAGCTTCAAATCGCATTTGGAGACGTTTTAGACCATTTTGTGATTTTCGAAAAAACTTGTTAACATAAAAACACCAAAGTGCTTAGAATAGCTTCAAATCGCATTAGGAGACGTTTTAGACCATTTTGTGATTTTCGAAAAAACTTGTTAACATAAAAACACCAAAGTGCTTAGAATAGCTTCAAATCGCATTTGGAGACGTTTTAGACCATTTTGTGATTTTCGAAAAAACTTGTTAACATAAAAACACCAAAATGTTTAGAATAGCTTCAAATCACATTTGGAGACGTTTTAGACCATTTTGTGATTTTCGAAAAAACTTGTTAACACAAAAACACCAAAGTGATTAGAATAGCTTCAAATCGCATTTGGAGACGTTTTAGACCAATTTGTGCATTTCGATGAAACTTGGTTACGCAAAAACATCAAAGTGCTTAAAATCACATTATAAACCGTTTTAGACCATTTTGAGCATATCGATAACACTTTTCACACAAAAACATCAAAGAGCACAATATAGCTTAAAATCTTATTTAAAAACGTTTTAGACCATTTTGAGCATTTCGACAAAACTTTTTCACACAAAACACCAAAGTGCTTAGAATAGCTTCAAATCGCATTTGGAGACGTTTTAGACCATTTTGTGATTTTCGAAAAAACTTGTTAACATAAAAACATCAAAGTGCTAAGAATAGCTTCAAATCGCATTTGGAGACATTTTAGACCAATTAGTGATTTTCGAAAAAACTTGGTTACACAAAAACATCAAAGTGGTTAAAATCACATTATAAACCGTTTTAGACCATTTTGAGCATTTCGATAACACTTTTCACACAAAAACATCAAAGTGCTTAGAATAGCTTCAAATCGCATTTGGAGACGTTTTAGACCATTTTGTGATTTTCGAAAAAAACTTTTTAACATAAAAACACCAAACTGCTAAGAATAGCTTCAAATCGCATATGGAGACAATTTAGACCATTTTGTGATTTTCGAAAAAACTTGTTAACATAAAAACACCAAAGTGCTTAGAATACCTTCAAATCGCATTTGGAGACATTTTAGACCATTTTGTGATTTTCGAAAAAACTTGTTAACATAAAAACATCAAAGTGCTAAGAATAGCTTCCAATCGCATTTGGAGACGTTTTAGACCATTTTGTGATTTTCGAAAACAACTTGTTAACATAAAAACACCAAAGTGCTTAGAATAGCTTCAAATCGCATTTGGAGACGTTTTAGACCAATTTGTGATTTTCGAAAAAACTTGGTTACACAAAAACATCAAAGTGGATAAAATCACATTATAAACCGTTTTAGACCATTTTGAGCATATCGATAACACTTTTCACACAAAAACATCAAAGACCACAATATAGCTTAATATCGTATTTAAAAACGTTTTAGACCATTTTGAGCATTTCGACAAAACTTTTTCACACAAAACACCAAAGTGCTTAGAATAGCTTCGAATCGCATTTGGAGACGTTTTAGACCATTTTGTGATTTTCGAAAAAACTTGTTAACATAAAAACATCAAAGTGCTAAGAATAGCTTCAAATCGAATTTGGAGACATTTTAGACCAATTAGTGATTTTCGAAAAAACTTGGTTACACAAAAACATCAAAGTGGTTAAAATCACATTATAAACCGTTTTAGACCATTTTGAGCATTTCGATAACACTTTTCACACAAAAACATCAAAGTGCTTAGAATAGCTTCAAATCGCATTTGGAGACGTTTTAGACCATTTTGTGATTTTCGAAAAAACTTGTTAACATAAAAACACCAAAGTGCTTACAATAGCTTCAAATCGCATTAGGAGACGTTTTAGACCATTTTGTGATTTTCGAAAAAACTTGTTAACATAAAAACATCAAAGTGTACAGAATAGCTTCAAATCGCATTTGGAGACGTTTTAGACCATTTTGTGATTTTCGAAAAAAACTTGTTAACATAAAAACACCAAAGTGCTTAGAATAGCTTCAAATCGCATTTGGAGACGTTTTAGACCATTTTGTGATTTTCGAAAAAACTTGTTAATATAAAAACACCAAAGTACTTAGAATAGCTTCAAATCGCATTTGGAGACGTTTTAAACCATTTTGTGATTTTCGAAAAAACTTGTTAACATAAAAACACCAAAATGTTTAGAATAGCTTCAAATCGCATTTGGAGACGTTTTAGACCATTTTGTGATTTTCGAAAAAACTTGTTAACACAAAAACACCAAAGTGATTAGAATAGCTTCAAATCGCATTTGGAGACGTTTTAGACCATTTTGTGATTTTCGAAAAAACTTGTTAACATAAAAACACCAAAGTGATTAGAATAGCTTCAAATCGCATTTGGAGACGTTTTAGACCATTTTGTGATTTTCGAAAAAACTTGTTAACATAAAAACACCAAAGTGATTAGAATAGCTTCAAATCGCATTTGGAGACGTTTTAGACCATTTTGTGCATTTCGATGAAACTTGGTTACGCAAAAACATCAATGTGCTTAAAATCACATTATAAACCGTTTTAGACCATTTTGAGCATATCCATAAAACTTTTTACACAAAACACCAAAGTGCTTAGAATAGCTTCAAATCGCATTTGGAGACGTTTTAGACCATTTTGTGATTTTCGACAAAACTTTTTCACACAAAACACCAAAGTGCTTAGAATACCTTCAAATCGCATTTGGAGACGTTTTAGACCATTTTGTGATTTTCGAAAAAACTTGTTAACATAAAAACATCAAAGTGTACAGAATAGCTTCAAATCGCATTTGGAGACGTTTTAGACCATTTTGTGATTTTCGAAAAAACTTGTTAACATAAAAACACCAAAGTGCTTAGAATAGCTTCAAATCGCATTAGGAGACGTTTTAGACCATTTTGTGATTTTCGAAAAAACTTGTTAACATAAAAACACCAAAGTGCTTAGAATAGCTTCAAATCGCATTTGGAGACGTTTTAGACCATTTTGTGATTTTCGAAAAAACTTGTTAACATAAAAACACCAAAATGTTTAGAATAGCTTCAAATCGCATTTGGAGACGTTTTAGACCATTTTGTGATTTTCGAAAAAACTTGTTAACACAAAAACACCAAAGTGATTAGAATAGCTTCAAATCGCATTTGGAGACGTTTTAGACCATTTTGTGCATTTCGATGAAACTTGGTTACGCAAAAACATCAAAGTGCTTAAAATCACATTATAAACCGTTTTAGACCATTTTGAGCATATCGATAACACTTTTCACACAAAAACATCAAAGAGCACAATATAGCTTAATATCGTATTTAAAAACGTTTTAGACCATTTTGAGCATTTCGACAAAACTTTTTCACACAAAACACCAAAGTGCTTAGAATAGCTTCAAATCGCATTTGGAGACGTTTTAGACCATTTTGTGATTTTCGAAAAAACTTGTTAACATAAAAACATCAAAGTGCTAAGAATAGTTTCAAATCGAATTTGGAGACATTTTAGACCAATTAGTGATTTTCGAAAAAACTTGGTTACACAAAAACATCAAAGTGGTTAAAATCACATTATAAACCGTTTTAGACCATTTTGAGCATTTCGATAACACTTTTAACACAAAAACATCAAAGTGCTTAGAATAGCTTCAAATCGCATTTGGAGACGTTTTAGACCATTTTGTGATTTTCGAAAAAAACTTTTTAACATAAAAACACCAAACTGCTAAGAATAGCTTCAAATCGCATATGGAGACAATTTAGACCATTTTGTGATTTTCGAAAAAACTTGTTAACATAAAAACACCAAAGTGCTTAGAATACCTTCAAATCGCATTTGGAGACATTTTAGACCATTTTGTGATTTTCGAAAAAACTTGTTAACATAAAAACATCAAAGTGCTAAGAATAGCTTCCAATCGCATTTGTAGACGTTTTAGACCATTTTGTGATTTTCGAAAACAACTTGTTAACATAAAAACACCAAAGTGCTTAGAATAGCTTCAAATCGCATTTGGAGACGTTTTAGACCATTTTGTGATTTTCGAAAAAACTTGTTAACATAAAAACATCAAAGTGCTAAGAATAGCTTCAAATCGAATTTGGAGACATTTTAGACCAATTAGTGATTTTCGAAAAAACTTGGTTACACAAAAACATCAAAGTGGTTAAAATCACATTATAAACCGTTTTAGACCATTTTGAGCATTTCGATAACACTTTTCACACAAAAACATCAAAGTGCTTAGAATAGCTTCAAATCGCATTTGGAGACGTTTTAGACCATTTTGTGATTTTCGAAAAAAACTTTTTAACATAAAAACACCAAACTGCTAAGAATAGCTTCAAATCGCATATGGAGACAATTTAGACCATTTTGTGATTTTCGAAAAAACTTGTTAACATAAAAACACCAAAGTGCTTAGAATACCTTCAAATCGCATTTGGAGACATTTTAGACCATTTTGTGATTTTCGAAAAAACTTGTTAACATAAAAACATCAAAGTGCTAAGAATAGCTTCCAATCGCATTTGGAGACGTTTTAGACCATTTTGTGATTTTCGAAAAAACTTGTTAACATAAAAACACCAAAGTGATTAGAATAGCTTCAAATCGCATTTGGAGACGTTTTAGACCATTTTGTGCATTTCGATGAAACTTGGTTACGCAAAAACATCAAAGTGCTTAAAATAGCTTCAAATCGCATTTGGAGACGTTTTAGACCATTTTGTGATTTTCGAAAAAACTTGTTAACATAAAAACACCAAAGTGCTTAGAATAGCTTCAAATCGCATTAGGAGACGTTTTAGACCATTTTGTGATTTTCGAAAAAACTTGTTAACATAAAAACACCAAAGTGCTTAGAATAGCTTCAAATCGCATTTGGAGACGTTTTAGACCATTTTGTGATTTTCGAAAAAACTTGTTAACATAAAAAAAACAAAGTTCTTAAAATAGCTTCAAATCGCATTTGGAGACGTTTTAGACCATTTTGTGATTTTCGAAAAAACCTGTTAACATAAAAACACCAAAGTGTTTAGAAAAGCTTCAAATCGCATTTGGAGACGTTTTAGACCATTTTGGGATTTTCGAAAAAACTTGTTAACATAAAAACACCAAAGTGCTTAGAATATGGCCGAGCGGTTAAGGCAGGGGCGCCGTTTATCGTACCTAAAGAGCCAACAACAACATCGGCAAGGGTTCGAGGCCGACTCGCTCCTAGTTCTGGTGGTGGAACAAGTCTTCTCGGATAAGGACTATAAACCGTAGGTCCAGTGTACACAGTTATAACATGTGTGTACTTTAAAGAACCCAGTTCATTATTCGAAAAAGAGTAGGGGGTTACCCCGGTGAACTGGTTCACACAATAGCCTCTGTATCAGGGGGATTACCACCTATCTGATAGGACAGTGATTAATTCACTATTGGTAATCCTTGGCCACAGTGCCTAAAGACATAAAATAAAATAAAAATAAATAAATAAATAATAGCTTCAAATCGCATTTGGAGACGTTTTAGACCATTTTGTAATTTTCAAAAAAACTTGTTAACATAAAAACACCAAAGTTCTTAGAATAGCTTCAAATCGCATTTGGAGACGTTTTAGACCATTTTGTGCATTTCGATGAAACTTGGTTACACAAAAACATCAAAGTGCTTAAAATCACATTATAAACCGTTTTAGACCATTTGAGCATTTCGATAACACTTTTCACACAAAAACATCAAAGTTCACAATATAGCTTAATATCCTATTTAAAAACGTTTTAGACCATTTTGAGCATTTCGACAAAACTTTTTCACACAAAACACCAAAGTTTACAGAATAGCTTCAAATCGCTTTTGGAGACGTTTTAGACAATTTTGTGATTTTCGAAAAAACTTGTTAACATAAAAACACCAAAGTGCTTAGAATAGCTTCAAATCGCATTGGGAGACGTTTTAGACCATTTTGTGATTTTCGAAAAAACTTGTTAACATAAAAACATCAAAGTGTACAGAATAGCTTCAAATCGCATTTGGAGACGTTTTAGACCATTTTGTGATTTTCGAAAAAACTTGTTAACATAAAAACACCAAAGTGCTTAGAATAGCTTCAAATCGCATTTGGAGACGTTTTAAACCATTTTGTGATTTTCGAAAAAACTTGTTAACATAAAAACACCAAAATGTTTAGAATAGCTTCAAATCGCATTTGGAGACGTTTTAGACCATTTTGTGATTTTCGAAAAAACTTGTTAACACAAAAACACCAAAGTGATTAGAATAGCTTCAAATCGCATTTGGAGACGTTTTAGACCATTTTGTGATTTTCGAAAAAACTTGTTAACATAAAAACACCAAAGTGATTAGAATAGCTTCAAATCGCATTTGGAGACGTTTTAGACCATTTTGTGCATTTCGATGAAACTTGGTTACGCAAAAACATCAAAGTGCTTAAAATCACATTATAAACCGTTTTAGACCATTTTGAGCATATCGATAACACTTTTTACACAAAACACCAAAGTGATTAGAATAGCTTCAAATCGCATTTGGAGACGTTTTAGACCATTTTGTGATTTTCGACAAAACTTTTTCACACAAAACACCAAAAGCTTAGAATACCTTCAAATCGCATTTGGAGACGTTTTAGACCATTTTGTGATTTTCGAAAAAACTTGTTAACATAAAAACATCAAAGTGTACAGAATAGCTTCAAATCGCATTTGGAGACGTTTTAGACCATTTTGTGATTTTCGAAAAAACTTGTTAACATAAAAACACCAAAGTGCTTAGAATAGCTTCAAATCGCATTAGGAGACGTTTTAGACCATTTTGTGATTTTCGAAAAAACTTGTTAACATAAAAACACCAAAGTGCTTAGAATAGCTTCAAATCGCATTTGGAGACGTTTTAGACCATTTTGTGATTTTCGAAAAAACTTGTTAACATAAAAACACCAAAATGTTTAGAATAGCTTCAAATCGCATTTGGAGACGTTTTAGACCATTTTGTGATTTTCGAAAAAACTTGTTAACACAAAAACACCAAAGTGATTAGAATAGCTTCAAATCGCATTTGGAGACGTTTTAGACCATTTTGTGCATTTCGATGAAACTTGGTTACGCAAAAACATCAAAGTGCTTAAAATCACATTATAAACCGTTTTAGACCATTTTGAGCATATCGATAACACTTTTCACACAAAAACATCAAAGAGCACAATATAGCTTAATATCGTATTTAAAAACGTTTTAGACCATTTTGAGCATTTCGACAAAACTTTTTCACACAAAACACCAAAGTGCTTAGAATAGCTTCAAATCGCATTTGGAGACGTTTTAGACCATTTTGTGATTTTCGAAAAAACTTGTTAACATAAAAACATCAAAGGGCTAAGAATAGCTTCAAATGGCATTTGGAAACATTTTAGAACAATTAGTGATTTTCGAAAAAACTTGGTTACACAAAAACATCAAAGTGGTTAAAATCACATTATAAACCGTTTTAGACCATTTTGAGCATTTCGATAACACTTTTTACACAAAAACATCAAAGTGCTTAGAATAGCTTCAAATCGCATTTGGAGACGTTTTAGACCATTTTGTGATTTTTGAAAAAAACTTTTTAACATAAAAACACCAAACTGCTAAGAATAGCTTCAAATCGCATATGGAGACAATTTAGACCATTTTGTGATTTTCGAAAAAACTTGTTAACATAAAAACACCAAAGTGCTTAGAATACCTTCAAATCGCATTTGGAGACGTTTTAGACCATTTTGTGATTTTCCAAAAAACTTGTTAACATAAAAACATCAAAGTGTACAGAATAGCTTCAAATCGCATTTGGAGACGTTTTAGACCATTTTGTGATTTTCGAAAAAACTTGTTAACATAAAAACACCAAAGTGCTTAGAATAGCTTCAAATCGCATTTGGAGACGTTTTAGACCAATTTGTGATTTTCGAAAAAACTTGGTTACACAAAAACATCAAAGTGGTTAAAAGCACATTATAAACCGTTTTAGACCATTTTGAGCATTTCGATAACACATTTCACACAAAAACATCAAAGAGCACAAAATAGCTTAATATCGTATTTAAAAACGTTTTAAACCATTTTGAGCATTTCGACAAAACTTTTTCACACAAAACACCAAAGTGTACAGAATAGCTTCAAATCGCATTTGGAGACGTTTTAGACCATTTTGTGATTTTCGAAAAAACTTGTTAATATAAAAACACCAAAGTACTTAGAATAGCTTCAAATCGCATTTGGAGACGTTTTAGACCATTTTGTGATTTTCGAAAAAACTTGTTAACATAAAAACATCAAAGTGCTAAGAATAGCTTCCAATCGCATTTGGAGACATTTTAGACCAATTTGTGATTTTGGAAAAAACTTGGTTACACAAAAACATCAAAGTGCTTTAAATCACATTATAAACCGTTTTAGACCATTTTGAGCATTTCGATAACACATTTCACAAAAAAACATCAAAGAGCACAAAATAGCTTAATATCGTATTTAAAAACGTTTTAAACCATTTTGAGCATTTCGACAAAACTTTTTCACACAAAACACCAAAGTGTTTAGAAAAGCTTCAAATCGCATTTGGAGACGTTTTAGACCATTTTGGGATTTTCGAAAAAACTTGTTAACATAAAAACACCAAAGTGCTTAGAATAGCTTCAAATCGCATTTGAAGACGTTTTAGACCATTTTGTAATTTTCGAAAAAACTTGTTAACATAAAAACACCAAAATGTTTAGAATAGCTTCAAATCGCATTTGGAGACGTTTTAGACCATTTTGTGATTTTCGAAAAAACTTGTTAACACAAAAACACCAAAGTGATTAGAATAGCTTCAAATCGCATTTGGAGACGTTTTAGACCATTTTGTGATTTTCGAAAAAACTTGTTAACATAAAAACACCAAAGTGATTAGAATAGCTTCAAATCGCATTTGGAGACGTTTTAGACCATTTTGTGCATTTCGATGAAACTTGGTTACGCAAAAACATCAAAGTAATAATCACATTATAAACAGTTTTAGACCATTTTGAGCATATCGATAAAACTTTTTACACAAAACACCAAAGTGCTTAGAATAGCTTCAAATCGCATTTGGAGACGTTTTAGACCATTTTGTGATTTTCGTCAAAACTTTTTCACACAAAACACCAAAGTGCTTAGAATACCTTCAAATCGCATTTGGAGACGTTTTAGACCATTTTGTGATTTTCGAAAAAACTTGTTAACATAAAAACATCAAAGTGTACAGATTAGCTTCAAATCGCATTTGGAGACGTTTTAGACCATTTTGTGATTTTCGAAAAAACTTGTTAACATAAAAACACCAAAGTGCTTAGAATAGCTTCAAATCGCATTAGGAGACGTTTTAGACCATTTTGTTATTTTCGAAAAAACTTGTTAACATAAAAACACCAAAATGTTTAGAATAGCTTCAAATCGCATTTGTAGACGTTTTATACCATTTTGTGATTTTCGAAAAAACTTGTTAACACAAAAACACCAAAGTGATTAGAATAGCTTCAAATCGCATTTGGAGACGTTTTAGACCATTTTGTGCCTTTCGATGAAACTTGGTTACGCAAAAACATCAAAGTGCTTAAAATCACATTATAAACCGTTTTAGACCATTTTGAGCATATCGATAACACTTTTCACACAAAAACATCAAAGAGCACAATATAGCTTAATATCGTATTTAAAAACGTTTTAGACCATTTTGAGCAATTCGACAAAACTTTTTCACACAAAACACCAAAGTGCTTAGAATAGCTTCAAATCGCATTTGGAGACGTTTTAGACCATTTTGTGATTTTCGAAAAAACTTGTTAACATAAAAACATCAAAGGGCTAAGAATAGCTTCAAATCGCATTTGGAGAAATTTTAGACCAATTAGTGATTTTCGAAAAAACTTGGTTACACAAAAACATCAAAGTGGTTAAAATCACATTATAAACCGTTTTAGACCATTTTGAGCATATCGATAAAATTTTTTACACAAAAACATCAAAGAGCACAAAATAGCTTAATATCGTATTTGGAAACGTTTTAGAACATTTTGTGATTTTCGAAAAAACTTGTTAACATAAAACACCAAAGTGTACAGAATAGCTTCAAATCGCATTTGGAGACATTTTAGACCAATTTGTGATTTTCGAAAAAACTTGTTAACATAAAAACACCAAAGTGCTAAGAATAGCTTCAAATCGCATTTGGAGACATTTTAGACCAATTTGTGATTTTCGAAAAAACTTGGTTACACAAAAACATCAAAGTGCTTAAAATCACATTATAAAACCGTGTTAGACCATTTTGAGCATTTCGATAACACTTTTCACACAAAAACATCAAAGAGCATAAAATAGGTTAATATCGTATTTAAAAACGTTTTAGACCATTTTGAGCATTTCGATGAAACTTGGTTACGCAAAAACATCAAAGTGCTTAAAATCACATTATAAACCGTTTTAGACCATTTTGAGCATATCGATAAAATTTTTTACACAAAAACATCAAAGAGCACAAAATAGCTTAATATCGTATTTGGAAACGTTTTAGAACATTTTGTGATTTTCGAAAAAACTTGTTAACATAAAACACCAAAGTGTACAGAATAGCTTCAAATCGCATTTGGAGACATTTTAGACCAATTTGTGATTTTCGAAAAAACTTGTTAACATAAAAACACCAAAGTGCTAAGAATAGCTTCAAATCGCATTTGGAGACATTTTAGACCAATTTGTGATTTTCGAAAAAACTTGGTTACACAAAAACATCAAAGTGCTTAAAATCACATTATAAAACCGTTTTAGACCATTTTGGGCATTTCGATAACACTTTTCACACAAAAACATCAAAGAGCATAAAATAGGTTAATATCGTATTTAAAAACGTTTTAGACCATTTTGAGCATTTCGACAAAACTTTTTCACACAAAACACCAAAGTGTACAGAATAGCTTAATATCGTATTTAAAAACGTTTTAGACCATTTTGTGATTTTCGAAAAAACTTGTTAACATAAAAACACCAAAGTGCTTACAATAGCTTCAAATCGCATTAGGAGACGTTTTAGACCATTTTGTGATTTTCGAAAAAACTTGTTAACATAAAAACATCAAAGTGTACAGAATAGCTTCAAATCGCATTTGGAGACGTTTTAGACCATTTTGTGATTTTCGAAAAAAACTTGTTAACATAAAAACACCAAAGTGCTTAGAATAGCTTCAAATCGCATTTGGAGACGTTTTAGACCATTTTGTGATTTTCGAAAAAACTTGTTAATATAAAAACACCAAAGTACTTAGAATAGCTTCAAATCGCATTTGGAGACGTTTTAAACCATTTTGTGATTTTCGAAAAAACTTGTTAACATAAAAACACCAAAATGTTTAGAATAGCTTCAAATCGCATTTGGAGACGTTTTAGACCATTTTGTGATTTTCGAAAAAACTTGTTAACACAAAAACACCAAAGTGATTAGAATAGCTTCAAATCGCATTTGGAGACGTTTTAGACCATTTTGTGATTTTCGAAAAAACTTGTTAACATAAAAACACCAAAGTGATTAGAATAGCTTCAAATCGCATTTGGAGACGTTTTAGACCATTTTGTGATTTTCGAAAAAACTTGTTAACATAAAAACACCAAAGTGATTAGAATAGCTTCAAATCGCATTTGGAGACGTTTTAGACCATTTTGTGCATTTCGATGAAACTTGGTTACGCAAAAACATCAATGTGCTTAAAATCACATTATAAACCGTTTTAGACCATTTTGAGCATATCCATAAAACTTTTTACACAAAACACCAAAGTGCTTAGAATAGCTTCAAATCGCATTTGGAGACGTTTTAGACCATTTTGTGATTTTCGACAAAACTTTTTCACACAAAACACCAAAGTGCTTAGAATACCTTCAAATCGCATTTGGAGACGTTTTAGACCATTTTGTGATTTTCGAAAAAACTTGTTAACATAAAAACATCAAAGTGTACAGAATAGCTTCAAATCGCATTTGGAGACGTTTTAGACCATTTTGTGATTTTCGAAAAAACTTGTTAACATAAAAACACCAAAGTGCTTAGAATAGCTTCAAATCGCATTAGGAGACGTTTTAGACCATTTTGTGATTTTCGAAAAAACTTGTTAACATAAAAACACCAAAGTGCTTAGAATAGCTTCAAATCGCATTTGGAGACGTTTTAGACCATTTTGTGATTTTCGAAAAAACTTGTTAACATAAAAACACCAAAATGTTTAGAATAGCTTCAAATCGCATTTGGAGACGTTTTAGACCATTTTGTGATTTTCGAAAAAACTTGTTAACACAAAAACACCAAAGTGATTAGAATAGCTTCAAATCGCATTTGGAGACGCTTTAGACCATTTTGTGCATTTCGATGAAACTTGGTTACGCAAAAACATCAAAGTGCTTAAAATCACATTATAAACCGTTTTAGACCATTTTGAGCATATCGATAACACTTTTCACACAAAAACATCAAAGAGCACAATATAGCTTAATATCGTATTTAAAAACGTTTTAGACCATTTTGAGCATTTCGACAAAACTTTTTCACACAAAACACCAAAGTGCTTAGAATAGCTTCAAATCGCATTTGGAGACGTTTTAGACCATTTTGTGATTTTCGAAAAACCTTGTTAACATAAAAACATCAAAGTGCTAAGAATAGTTTCAAATCGAATTTGGAGACATTTTAGACCAATTAGTGATTTTCGAAAAAACTTGGTTACACAAAAACATCAAAGTGGTTAAAATCACATTATAAACCGTTTTAGACCATTTTGAGCATTTCGATAACACTTTTCACACAAAAACATCAAAGTGCTTAGAATAGCTTCAAATCGCATTTGGAGACGTTTTAGACCATTTTGTGATTTTCGAAAAAAACTTTTTAACATAAAAACACCAAACTGCTAAGAATAGCTTCAAATCGCATATGGAGACAATTTAGACCATTTTGTGATTTTCGAAAAAACTTGTTAACATAAAAACACCAAAGTGCTTAGAATACCTTCAAATCGCATTTGGAGACATTTTAGACCATTTTGTGATTTTCGAAAAAACTTGTTAACATAAAAACATCAAAGTGCTAAGAATAGCTTCCAATCGCATTTGTAGACGTTTTAGACCATTTTGTGATTTTCGAAAACAACTTGTTAACATAAAAACACCAAAGTGCTTAGAATAGCTTCAAATCGCATTTGGAGACGTTTTAGACCATTTTGTGATTTTCGAAAAAACTTGTTAACATAAAAACATCAAAGTGCTAAGAATAGCTTCAAATCGAATTTGGAGACATTTTAGACCAATTAGTGATTTTCGAAAAAACTTGGTTACACAAAAACATCAAAGTGGTTAAAATCACATTATAAACCGTTTTAGACCATTTTGAGCATTTCGATAACACTTTTCACACAAAAACATCAAAGTGCTTAGAATAGCTTCAAATCGCATTTGGAGACGTTTTAGACCATTTTGTGATTTTCGAAAAAAACTTTTTAACATAAAAACACCAAACTGCTAAGAATAGCTTCAAATCGCATATGGAGACAATTTAGACCATTTTGTGATTTTCGAAAAAACTTGTTAACATAAAAACACCAAAGTGCTTAGAATACCTTCAAATCGCATTTGGAGACATTTTAGACCATTTTGTGATTTTCGAAAAAACTTGTTAACATAAAAACATCAAAGTGCTAAGAATAGCTTCCAATCGCATTTGGAGACGTTTTAGACCATTTTGTGATTTTCGAAAAAACTTGTTAACATAAAAACACCAAAGTGATTAGAATAGCTTCAAATCGCATTTGGAGACGTTTTAGACCATTTTGTGCATTTCGATGAAACTTGGTTACGCAAAAACATCAAAGTGCTTAAAATCACATTATAAACCGTTTTAGACCATTTTGAGCATATCGATAACACTTTTTACACAAAACACCAAAGTGCTTAGAATAGCTTCAAATCGCATTTGGAGACGTTTTAGACCATTTTGTGATTTTCGACAAAACTTTTTCACACAAAACACCAAAGTGCTTAGAATACCTTCAAATCGCATTTGGAGACGTTTTAGACCATTTTGTGATTTTCGAAAAAACTTGTTAACATAAAAACATCAAAGTGTACAGAATAGCTTCAAATCGCATTTGGAGACGTTTTAGACCATTTTGTGATTTTCGAAAAAACTTGTTAACATAAAAACACCAAAGTGCTTAGAATAGCTTCAAATCGCATTTGGAGACGTTTTAGACCATTTTGTGATTTTCGAAAAAACTTGTTAACATAAAAACACCAAAGTGCTTAGAATAGCTTCAAATCGCATTAGGAGACGTTTTAGACCATTTTGTGATTTTCGAAAAAACTTGTTAACATAAAAACACCAAAGTGCTTAGAATAGCTTCAAATCGCATTTGGAGACGTTTTAGACCATTTTGTGATTTTCGAAAAAACTTGTTAACATAAAAAAAACAAAGTTCTTAAAATAGCTTCAAATCGCATTTGGAGACGTTTTAGACCATTTTGTGATTTTCGAAAAAACCTGTTAACATAAAAACACCAAAGTGTTTAGAAAAGCTTCAAATCGCATTTGGAGACGTTTTAGACCATTTTGGGATTTTCGAAAAAACTTGTTAACATAAAAACACCAAAGTGCTTAGAATATGGCCGAGCGGTTAAGGCAGGGGCGCCGTTTATCGTACCTAAAGAGCCAACAACAACATCGGCAAGGGTTCGAGGCCGACTCGCTCCTAGTTCTGGTGGTGGAACAAGTCTTCTCGGATAAGGACTATAAACCGTAGGTCCAGTGTACACAGTTATAACATGTGTGTACTTTAAAGAACCCAGTTCATTATTCGAAAAAGAGTAGGGGGTTACCCCGGTGAACTGGTTCACACAATAGCCTCTGTATCAGGGGGATTACCACCTATCTGATAGGACAGTGATTAATTCACTATTGGTAATCCTTGGCCACAGTGCCTAAAGACATAAAATAAAATAAAAATAAATAAATAAATAATAGCTTCAAATCGCATTTGGAGACGTTTTAGACCATTTTGTAATTTTCAAAAAAACTTGTTAACATAAAAACACCAAAGTTCTTAGAATAGCTTCAAATCGCATTTGGAGACGTTTTAGACCATTTTGTGCATTTCGATGAAACTTGGTTACACAAAAACATCAAAGTGCTTAAAATCACATTATAAACCGTTTTAGACCATTTGAGCATTTCGATAACACTTTTCACACAAAAACATCAAAGTTCACAATATAGCTTAATATCCTATTTAAAAACGTTTTAGACCATTTTGAGCAATTCGACAAAACTTTTTCACACAAAACACCAAAGTGCTTAGAATAGCTTCAAATCGCATTTGGAGACGTTTTAGACCATTTTGTGATTTTCGAAAAAACTTGTTAACATAAAAACATCAAAGGGCTAAGAATAGCTTCAAATCGCATTTGGAGAAATTTTAGACCAATTAGTGATTTTCGAAAAAACTTGGTTACACAAAAACATCAAAGTGGTTAAAATCACATTATAAACCGTTTTAGACCATTTTGAGCATATCGATAAAATTTTTTACACAAAAACATCAAAGAGCACAAAATAGCTTAATATCGTATTTGGAAACGTTTTAGAACATTTTGTGATTTTCGAAAAAACTTGTTAACATAAAACACCAAAGTGTACAGAATAGCTTCAAATCGCATTTGGAGACATTTTAGACCAATTTGTGATTTTCGAAAAAACTTGTTAACATAAAAACACCAAAGTGCTAAGAATAGCTTCAAATCGCATTTGGAGACATTTTAGACCAATTTGTGATTTTCGAAAAAACTTGGTTACACAAAAACATCAAAGTGCTTAAAATCACATTATAAAACCGTGTTAGACCATTTTGAGCATTTCGATAACACTTTTCACACAAAAACATCAAAGAGCATAAAATAGGTTAATATCGTATTTAAAAACGTTTTAGACCATTTTGAGCATTTCGATGAAACTTGGTTACGCAAAAACATCAAAGTGCTTAAAATCACATTATAAACCGTTTTAGACCATTTTGAGCATATCGATAAAATTTTTTACACAAAAACATCAAAGAGCACAAAATAGCTTAATATCGTATTTGGAAACGTTTTAGAACATTTTGTGATTTTCGAAAAAACTTGTTAACATAAAACACCAAAGTGTACAGAATAGCTTCAAATCGCATTTGGAGACATTTTAGACCAATTTGTGATTTTCGAAAAAACTTGTTAACATAAAAACACCAAAGTGCTAAGAATAGCTTCAAATCGCATTTGGAGACATTTTAGACCAATTTGTGATTTTCGAAAAAACTTGGTTACACAAAAACATCAAAGTGCTTAAAATCACATTATAAAACCGTTTTAGACCATTTTGGGCATTTCGATAACACTTTTCACACAAAAACATCAAAGAGCATAAAATAGGTTAATATCGTATTTAAAAACGTTTTAGACCATTTTGAGCATTTCGACAAAACTTTTTCACACAAAACACCAAAGTGTACAGAATAGCTTAATATCGTATTTAAAAACGTTTTAGACCATTTTGTGATTTTCGAAAAAACTTGTTAACATAAAAACACCAAAGTGCTTACAATAGCTTCAAATCGCATTAGGAGACGTTTTAGACCATTTTGTGATTTTCGAAAAAACTTGTTAACATAAAAACATCAAAGTGTACAGAATAGCTTCAAATCGCATTTGGAGACGTTTTAGACCATTTTGTGATTTTCGAAAAAAACTTGTTAACATAAAAACACCAAAGTGCTTAGAATAGCTTCAAATCGCATTTGGAGACGTTTTAGACCATTTTGTGATTTTCGAAAAAACTTGTTAATATAAAAACACCAAAGTACTTAGAATAGCTTCAAATCGCATTTGGAGACGTTTTAAACCATTTTGTGATTTTCGAAAAAACTTGTTAACATAAAAACACCAAAATGTTTAGAATAGCTTCAAATCGCATTTGGAGACGTTTTAGACCATTTTGTGATTTTCGAAAAAACTTGTTAACACAAAAACACCAAAGTGATTAGAATAGCTTCAAATCGCATTTGGAGACGTTTTAGACCATTTTGTGATTTTCGAAAAAACTTGTTAACATAAAAACACCAAAGTGATTAGAATAGCTTCAAATCGCATTTGGAGACGTTTTAGACCATTTTGTGATTTTCGAAAAAACTTGTTAACATAAAAACACCAAAGTGATTAGAATAGCTTCAAATCGCATTTGGAGACGTTTTAGACCATTTTGTGCATTTCGATGAAACTTGGTTACGCAAAAACATCAATGTGCTTAAAATCACATTATAAACCGTTTTAGACCATTTTGAGCATATCCATAAAACTTTTTACACAAAACACCAAAGTGCTTAGAATAGCTTCAAATCGCATTTGGAGACGTTTTAGACCATTTTGTGATTTTCGACAAAACTTTTTCACACAAAACACCAAAGTGCTTAGAATACCTTCAAATCGCATTTGGAGACGTTTTAGACCATTTTGTGATTTTCGAAAAAACTTGTTAACATAAAAACATCAAAGTGTACAGAATAGCTTCAAATCGCATTTGGAGACGTTTTAGACCATTTTGTGATTTTCGAAAAAACTTGTTAACATAAAAACACCAAAGTGCTTAGAATAGCTTCAAATCGCATTAGGAGACGTTTTAGACCATTTTGTGATTTTCGAAAAAACTTGTTAACATAAAAACACCAAAGTGCTTAGAATAGCTTCAAATCGCATTTGGAGACGTTTTAGACCATTTTGTGATTTTCGAAAAAACTTGTTAACATAAAAACACCAAAATGTTTAGAATAGCTTCAAATCGCATTTGGAGACGTTTTAGACCATTTTGTGATTTTCGAAAAAACTTGTTAACACAAAAACACCAAAGTGATTAGAATAGCTTCAAATCGCATTTGGAGACGCTTTAGACCATTTTGTGCATTTCGATGAAACTTGGTTACGCAAAAACATCAAAGTGCTTAAAATCACATTATAAACCGTTTTAGACCATTTTGAGCATATCGATAACACTTTTCACACAAAAACATCAAAGAGCACAATATAGCTTAATATCGTATTTAAAAACGTTTTAGACCATTTTGAGCATTTCGACAAAACTTTTTCACACAAAACACCAAAGTGCTTAGAATAGCTTCAAATCGCATTTGGAGACGTTTTAGACCATTTTGTGATTTTCGAAAAACCTTGTTAACATAAAAACATCAAAGTGCTAAGAATAGTTTCAAATCGAATTTGGAGACATTTTAGACCAATTAGTGATTTTCGAAAAAACTTGGTTACACAAAAACATCAAAGTGGTTAAAATCACATTATAAACCGTTTTAGACCATTTTGAGCATTTCGATAACACTTTTCACACAAAAACATCAAAGTGCT
Source organism: Antedon mediterranea (assembly GCF_964355755.1). Classification (NCBI taxonomy): domain Eukaryota; kingdom Metazoa; phylum Echinodermata; class Crinoidea; order Comatulida; family Antedonidae; genus Antedon; species Antedon mediterranea. The sequence goes on from NC_092671.1 coordinate 21,395,833, forward strand.
TAGAATAGCTTCAAATCGCATTTGGAGACGTTTTAGACCATTTTGTGATTTTCGAAAAAAACTTTTTAACATAAAAACACCAAACTGCTAAGAATAGCTTCAAATCGCATATGGAGACAATTTAGACCATTTTGTGATTTTCGAAAAAACTTGTTAACATAAAAACACCAAAGTGCTTAGAATACCTTCAAATCGCATTTGGAGACATTTTAGACCATTTTGTGATTTTCGAAAAAACTTGTTAACATAAAAACATCAAAGTGCTAAGAATAGCTTCCAATCGCATTTGTAGACGTTTTAGACCATTTTGTGATTTTCGAAAACAACTTGTTAACATAAAAACACCAAAGTGCTTAGAATAGCTTCAAATCGCATTTGGAGACGTTTTAGACCATTTTGTGATTTTCGAAAAAACTTGTTAACATAAAAACATCAAAGTGCTAAGAATAGCTTCAAATCGAATTTGGAGACATTTTAGACCAATTAGTGATTTTCGAAAAAACTTGGTTACACAAAAACATCAAAGTGGTTAAAATCACATTATAAACCGTTTTAGACCATTTTGAGCATTTCGATAACACTTTTCACACAAAAACATCAAAGTGCTTAGAATAGCTTCAAATCGCATTTGGAGACGTTTTAGACCATTTTGTGATTTTCGAAAAAAACTTTTTAACATAAAAACACCAAACTGCTAAGAATAGCTTCAAATCGCATATGGAGACAATTTAGACCATTTTGTGATTTTCGAAAAAACTTGTTAACATAAAAACACCAAAGTGCTTAGAATACCTTCAAATCGCATTTGGAGACATTTTAGACCATTTTGTGATTTTCGAAAAAACTTGTTAACATAAAAACATCAAAGTGCTAAGAATAGCTTCCAATCGCATTTGGAGACGTTTTAGACCATTTTGTGATTTTCGAAAAAACTTGTTAACATAAAAACACCAAAGTGATTAGAATAGCTTCAAATCGCATTTGGAGACGTTTTAGACCATTTTGTGCATTTCGATGAAACTTGGTTACGCAAAAACATCAAAGTGCTTAAAATCACATTATAAACCGTTTTAGACCATTTTGAGCATATCGATAACACTTTTTACACAAAACACCAAAGTGCTTAGAATAGCTTCAAATCGCATTTGGAGACGTTTTAGACCATTTTGTGATTTTCGACAAAACTTTTTCACACAAAACACCAAAGTGCTTAGAATACCTTCAAATCGCATTTGGAGACGTTTTAGACCATTTTGTGATTTTCGAAAAAACTTGTTAACATAAAAACATCAAAGTGTACAGAATAGCTTCAAATCGCATTTGGAGACGTTTTAGACCATTTTGTGATTTTCGAAAAAACTTGTTAACATAAAAACACCAAAGTGCTTAGAATAGCTTCAAATCGCATTTGGAGACGTTTTAGACCATTTTGTGATTTTCGAAAAAACTTGTTAACATAAAAACACCAAAGTGCTTAGAATAGCTTCAAATCGCATTAGGAGACGTTTTAGACCATTTTGTGATTTTCGAAAAAACTTGTTAACATAAAAACACCAAAGTGCTTAGAATAGCTTCAAATCGCATTTGGAGACGTTTTAGACCATTTTGTGATTTTCGAAAAAACTTGTTAACATAAAAAAAACAAAGTTCTTAAAATAGCTTCAAATCGCATTTGGAGACGTTTTAGACCATTTTGTGATTTTCGAAAAAACCTGTTAACATAAAAACACCAAAGTGTTTAGAAAAGCTTCAAATCGCATTTGGAGACGTTTTAGACCATTTTGGGATTTTCGAAAAAACTTGTTAACATAAAAACACCAAAGTGCTTAGAATATGGCCGAGCGGTTAAGGCAGGGGCGCCGTTTATCGTACCTAAAGAGCCAACAACAACATCGGCAAGGGTTCGAGGCCGACTCGCTCCTAGTTCTGGTGGTGGAACAAGTCTTCTCGGATAAGGACTATAAACCGTAGGTCCAGTGTACACAGTTATAACATGTGTGTACTTTAAAGAACCCAGTTCATTATTCGAAAAAGAGTAGGGGGTTACCCCGGTGAACTGGTTCACACAATAGCCTCTGTATCAGGGGGATTACCACCTATCTGATAGGACAGTGATTAATTCACTATTGGTAATCCTTGGCCACAGTGCCTAAAGACATAAAATAAAATAAAAATAAATAAATAAATAATAGCTTCAAATCGCATTTGGAGACGTTTTAGACCATTTTGTAATTTTCAAAAAAACTTGTTAACATAAAAACACCAAAGTTCTTAGAATAGCTTCAAATCGCATTTGGAGACGTTTTAGACCATTTTGTGCATTTCGATGAAACTTGGTTACACAAAAACATCAAAGTGCTTAAAATCACATTATAAACCGTTTTAGACCATTTGAGCATTTCGATAACACTTTTCACACAAAAACATCAAAGTTCACAATATAGCTTAATATCCTATTTAAAAACGTTTTAGACCATTTTGAGCATTTCGACAAAACTTTTTCACACAAAACACCAAAGTGCTTAGAATACCTTCAAATCGCATTTGGAGACGTTTTAGACAATTTTGTGATTTTCGAAAAAACTTGTTAACATAAAAACATCAAAGTTTACAGAATAGCTTCAAATCGCATTTGGAGACGTTTTAGACAATTTTGTGATTTTCGAAAAAACTTGTTAACATAAAAACACCAAAGTGCTTAGAATAGCTTCAAATCGCATTGGGAGACGTTTTAGACCATTTTGTGATTTTCGAAAAAACTTGTTAACATAAAAACACCAAAGTGCTTAGAATAGCTTCAAATCGCATTTGGAGACGTTTTAGACCATTTTGTGATTTTCGAAAAAACTTGTTAACATAAAAACACCAAAGTTCTTAAAATAACTTCAAATCGCATTTGGAGACGTTTTAGACCATTTTGTGATTTTCGAAAAAACTTGTTAACATAAAAACACCAAAGTGTTTAGAAAAGCTTCAAATCGCATTTGGAGACGTTTTAGACCATTTTGGGATTTTTGAAAAAACTTGTTAACATAAAAACACCAAAGTGCTTAGAATAGCTTCAAATCGCATTTGGAGACGTTTTAGACCATTTTGTAATTTTCAAAAAAACTTGTTAACATAAAAACACCAAAGTTCTTAGAATAGCTTCAAATCGCATTTGGAGACGTTTTAGACCATTTTGTGCATTTCGATGAAACTTGGTTACACAAAAACATCAAAGTGCTTAAAATCACGTTATAAACCGTTTTAGACCATTTGAGCATTTCGATAACACTTTTCACACAAAAACATCAAAGGGCACAATATAGCTTAATATCCTATTTAAAAACGTTTTAGACCATTTTGAGCATTTCGACAAAACTTTTTCACACAAAACACCAAAGTGCTTAGAATACCTTCAAATCGCATTTGGAGACGTTTTAGACAATTTTGTGATTTTCGAAAAAACTTAACATAAAAACATCAAAGTTTACAGAATAGCTTCAAATCGCTTTTGGAGACGTTTTAGACAATTTTGTGATTTTCGAAAAAACTTGTTAACATAAAAACACCAAAGTGCTTAGAATAGCTTCAAATCGCATTGGGAGACGTTTTAGACCATTTTGTGATTTTCGAAAAAACTTGTTAACATAAAAACATCAAAGTGTACAGAATAGCTTCAAATCGCATTTGGAGACGTTTTAGACCATTTTGTGATTTTCGAAAAAACTTGTTAACATAAAAACACCAAAGTGCTTAGAATAGCTTCAAATCGCATTTGGAGACGTTTTAAACCATTTTGTGATTTTCGAAAAAACTTGTTAACATAAAAACACCAAAATGTTTAGAATAGCTTCAAATCGCATTTGGAGACGTTTTAGACCATTTTGTGATTTTCGAAAAAACTTGTTAACACAAAAACACCAAAGTGATTAGAATAGCTTCAAATCGCATTTGGAGACGTTTTAGACCATTTTGTGATTTTCGAAAAAACTTGTTAACATAAAAACACCAAAGTGATTAGAATAGCTTCAAATCGCATTTGGAGACGTTTTAGACCATTTTGTGCATTTCGATGAAACTTGGTTACGCAAAAACATCAAAGTGCTTAAAATCACATTATAAACCGTTTTAGACCATTTTGAGCATATCGATAACACTTTTTACACAAAACACCAAAGTGCTTAGAATAGCTTCAAATCGCATTTGGAGACGTTTTAGACCATTTTGTGATTTTCGACAAAACTTTTTCACACAAAACACCAAAGTGCTTAGAATACCTTCAAATCGCATTTGGAGACGTTTTAGACCATTTTGTGATTTTCGAAAAAACTTGTTAACATAAAAACATCAAAATGTTTAGAATAGCTTCAAATCACATTTGGAGACGTTTTAGACCATTTTGTGATTTTCGAAAAAACTTGTTAACACAAAAACACCAAAGTGATTAGAATAGCTTCAAATCGCATTTGGAGACGTTTTAGACCAATTTGTGCATTTCGATGAAACTTGGTTACGCAAAAACATCAAAGTGCTTAAAATCACATTATAAACCGTTTTAGACCATTTTGAGCATATCGATAACACTTTTCACACAAAAACATCAAAGAGCACAATATAGCTTAATATCTTATTTAAAAACGTTTTAGACCATTTTGAGCATTTCGACAAAACTTTTTCACACAAAACACCAAAGTGCTTAGAATAGCTTCAAATCGCATTTGGAGACGTTTTAGACCATTTTGTGATTTTCGAAAAAACTTGTTAACATAAAAACATCAAAGTGCTAAGAATAGCTTCAAATCGCATTTGGAGACATTTTAGACCAATTAGTGATTTTCGAAAAAACTTGGTTACACAAAAACATCAAAGTGGTTAAAATCACATTATAAACCGTTTTAGACCATTTTGAGCATTTCGATAACACTTTTCACACAAAAACATCAAAGTGCTTAGAATAGCTTCAAATCGCATTTGGAGACGTTTTAGACCATTTTGTGATTTTCGAAAAAAACTTTTTAACATAAAAACACCAAACTTCTAAGAATAGCTTCAAATCGCATATGGAGACAATTTAGACCATTTTGTGATTTTCGAAAAAACTTGTTAACATAAAAACACCAAAGTGCTAAGAATAGCTTCAAATCGCATATGGAGACAATTTAGACCATTTTGTGATTTTCGAAAAAACTTGGTTACACAAAAACATCAAAGTGGTTAAAATCACATTATAAACCGTTTTAGACCATTTTGAGCATTTCGATAACACTTTTCACACAAAAACATCAAAGTGCTTAGAATAGCTTCAAATCGCATTTGGAGACGTTTTAGACCATTTTGTGATTTTCCAAAAAACTTGTTAACATAAAAACATCAAAGTGTACAGAATAGCTTCAAATCGCATTTGGAGACGTTTTAGACCATTTTGTGATTTTCGAAAAAACTTGTTAACATAAAAACACCAAAGTGCTTAGAATAGCTTCAAATCGCATTAGGAGACGTTTTAGACCATTTTGTGATTTTCGAAAAAACTTGTTAACATAAAAACACCAAAGTGCTTAGAATAGCTTCAAATCGCATTTGGAGACGTTTAAGACCATTTTGTGATTTTCGAAAAAACTTGTTAACATAAAAACACCAAAGTGCTTAGAATAGCTTCAAATCGCATTTGGAGACGTTTTAGACCAATTTGTGATTTTCGAAAAAACTTGGTTACACAAAAACATCAAAGTGGATAAAAGCACATTATAAACCGTTTTAGACCATTTTGAGCATTTCGATAACACATTTCACACAAAAACATCAAAGAGCACAAAATAGCTTAATATCGTATTTAAAAACGTTTTAAACCATTTTGAGCATTTCGACAAAACTTTTTCACACAAAACACCAAAGTGTTTAGAAAAGCTTCAAATCGCATTTGGAGACGTTTTAGACCATTTTGGGATTTTCGAAAAAACTTGTTAACATAAAAACACCAAAGTGCTTAGAATAGCTTCAAATCGCATTTGAAGACGTTTTAGACCATTTTGTAATTTTCGAAAAAACTTGTTAACATAAAAACACCAAAATGTTTAGAATAGCTTCAAATCGCATTTGGAGACGTTTTAGACCATTTTGTGATTTTCGAAAAAACTTGTTAACACAAAAACACCAAAGTGATTAGAATAGCTTCAAATCGCATTTGGAGACGTTTTAGACCATTTTGTGATTTTCGAAAAAACTTGTTAACATAAAAACACCAAAGTGATTAGAATAGCTTCAAATCGCATTTGGAGACGTTTTAGACCATTTTGTGCATTTCGATGAAACTTGGTTACGCAAAAACATCAAAGTAATAATCACATTATAAACAGTTTTAGACCATTTTGAGCATATCGATAAAACTTTTTACACAAAACACCAAAGTGCTTAGAATAGCTTCAAATCGCATTTGGAGACGTTTTAGACCATTTTGTGATTTTCGACAAAACTTTTTCACACAAAACACCAAAGTGCTTAGAATACCTTCAAATCGCATTTGGAGACGTTTTAGACCATTTTGTGATTTTCGAAAAAACTTGTTAACATAAAAACATCAAAGTGTACAGATTAGCTTCAAATCGCATTTGGAGACGTTTTAGACCATTTTGTGATTTTCGAAAAAACTTGTTAACATAAAAACACCAAAGTGCTTAGAATAGCTTCAAATCGAATTAGGAGACGTTTTAGACCATTTTGTTATTTTCGAAAAAAACTTGTTAACATAAAAACACCAAAATGTTTAGAATAGCTTCAAATCGCATTTGGAGACGTTTTAGACCATTTTGTGATTTTCGAAAAAACTTGTTAACATAAAAACACCAAAGTGCTTAGAATACCTTCAAATCGCATTTGGAGACGTTTTAGACCATTTTGTGATTTTCCAAAAAACTTGTTAACATAAAAACATCAAAGTGTACAGAATAGCTTCAAATCGCATTTGGAGACGTTTTAGACCATTTTGTGATTTTCGAAAAAACTTGTTAACATAAAAACACCAAAGTGCTTAGAATAGCTTCAAATCGCATTAGGAGACGTTTTAGACCATTTTGTGATTTTCGAAAAAACTTGTTAACATAAAAACACCAAAGTGCTTAGAATAGCTTCAAATCGCATTTGGAGACGTTTTAGACCATTTTGTGATTTTCGAAAAAACTTAACATAAAAACACCAAAATGTTTAGAATAGCTTCAAATCACATTTGGAGACGTTTTAGACCATTTTGTGATTTTCGAAAAAACTTGTTAACACAAAAACACCAAAGTGATTAGAATAGCTTCAAATCGCATTTGGAGACGTTTTAGACCAATTTGTGCATTTCGATGAAACTTGGTTACGCAAAAACATCAAAGTGCTTAAAATCACATTATAAACCGTTTTAGACCATTTTGAGCATATCGATAACACTTTTCACACAAAAACATCAAAGAGCACAATATAGCTTAATATCTTATTTAAAAACGTTTTAGACCATTTTGAGCATTTCGACAAAACTTTTTCACACAAAACACCAAAGTGCTTAGAATAGCTTCAAATCGCATTTGGAGACGTTTTAGACCATTTTGTGATTTTCGAAAAAACTTTTTCACACAAAACACCAAAGTGCTTAGAATACCTTCAAATCGCATTTGGAGACGTTTTAGACCATTTTGTGATTTTCGAAAAAACTTGTTAACATAAAAACATCAAAGTGTACAGAATAGCTTCAAATCGCATTTGGAGACGTTTTAGACCATTTTGTGATTTTCGAAAAAACTTGTTAACATAAAAACACCAAAGTGCTTAGAATAGCTTCAAATCGCATTAGGAGACGTTTTAGACCATTTTGTGATTTTCGAAAAAACTTGTTAACACAAAAACACCAAAGTGCTTAGAATAGCTTCAAATCGCATTTGGAGACGTTTTAGACCATTTTGTGATTTTCGAAAAAACTTGTTAATATAAAAACACCAAAGTACTTAGAATAGCTTCAAATCGCATTTGGAGACGTTTTAAACCATTTTGTGATTTTCGAAAAAACTTGTTAACATAAAAACACCAAAATGTTTAGAATAGCTTCAAATCGCATTTGGAGACGTTTTAGACCATTTTGTGATTTTCGAAAAAACTTGTTAACACAAAAACACCAAAGTGATTAGAATAGCTTCAAATCGCATTTGGAGACGTTTTAGACCATTTTGTGCATTTCGATGAAACTTGGTTACGGAAAAACATCAAAGTGCTTAAAATCACATTATAAACCGTTTTAGACCATTTTGAGCATTTCGATAACACATTTCACACAAAAACATCAAAGAGCACAAAATAGCTTAATATCGTATTTAAAAACGTTTTAAACCATTTTGAGCATTTCGACAAAACTTTTTCACACAAAACACCAAAGTGTTTAGAAAAGCTTCAAATCGCATTTGGAGACGTTTTAGACCATTTTGGGATTTTCGAAAAAACTTGTTAACATAAAAACACCAAAGTGCTTAGAATACCTTCAAATCGCATTTGGAGACGTTTTAGACCATTTTGTAATTTTCGAAAAAACTTGTTAACATAAAAACACCAAAGTGCTAAGAATAGCTTCAAATCGCATTTGGAGACGTTTTAGACCAATTTGTGATTTTCGAAAAAACTTGGTTACACAAAAACATCAAAGTGCTTAAAATCACATTATAAAACCGTTTTAGACCATTTTGAGCATTTCGATAACACTTTTCACACAAAAACATCAAAGAGCATAAAATAGGTTAATATCGTATTTAAAAACGTTTTAGACCATTTTGAGCATTTCGACAAAACTTTTTCACACAAAACACCAAAGTGTACAGAATAGCTTAATATCGTATTTAAAAACGTTTTAGACCATTTTGTGATTTTCGAAAAAACTTGTTAACATAAAAACACCAAAATGTTTAGAATAGCTTCAAATTGCATTTGGAGACGTTTTAGACCATTTTGTGATTTTCGAAAAAACTTGTTAACACAAAAACACCAAAGTGATTAGAATAGCTTCAAATCGCATTTGGAGACGTTTTAGACCATTTTGTGATTTTCGAAAAAACTTGTTAACATAAAAACACCAAAGTGATTAGAATAGCTTCAAATCGCATTTGGAGACGTTTTAGACCATTTTGTGCATTTCGATGAAACTTGGTTACGCAAAAACATCAATGTGCTTAAAATCACATTATAAACCGTTTTAGACCATTTTGAGCATATCCATAAAACTTTTTACACAAAACACCAAAGTGCTTAGAATAGCTTCAAATCGCATTTGGAGACGTTTTAGACCATTTTGTGATTTTCGACAAAACTTTTTCACACAAAACACCAAAGTGCTTAGAATACCTTCAAATCGCATTTGGAGACGTTTTAGACCATTTTGTGATTTTCGAAAAAACTTGTTAACATAAAAACATCAAAGTGTACAGAATAGCTTCAAATCGCATTTGGAGACGTTTTAGACCATTTTGTGATTTTCGAAAAAACTTGTTAACATAAAAACACCAAAGTGCTTAGAATAGCTTCAAATCGCATTAGGAGACGTTTTAGACCATTTTGTGATTTTCGAAAAAACTTGTTAACATAAAAACACCAAAGTGCTTAGAATAGCTTCAAATCGCATTTGGAGACGTTTTAGACCATTTTGTGATTTTCGAAAAAACTTGTTAACATAAAAACACCAAAATGTTTAGAATAGCTTCAAATCGCATTTGGAGACGTTTTAGACCATTTTGTGATTTTCGAAAAAACTTGTTAACACAAAAACACCAAAGTGATTAGAATAGCTTCAAATCGCATTTGGAGACGTTTTAGACCATTTTGTGCATTTCGATGAAACTTGGTTACGCAAAAACATCAAAGTGCTTAAAATCACATTATAAACCGTTTTAGACCATTTTTAGCATATCGATAACACTTTTCACACAAAAACATCAAAGAGCACAATATAGCTTAATATCGTATTTAAAAACGTTTTAGACCATTTTGAGCATTTCGACAAAACTTTTTCACACAAAACACCAAAGTGCTTAGAATAGCTTCAAATCGCATTTGGAGACGTTTTAGACCATTTTGTGATTTTCGAAAAAACTTGTTAACATAAAAACATCAAAGGGCTAAGAATAGCTTCAAATCGCATTTGGAGACATTTTAGACCAATTAGTGATTTTCGAAAAAACTTGGTTACACAAAAACATCAAAGTGGTTAAAATCACATTATAAACCGTTTTAGACCATTTTGAGCATTTCGATAACACTTTTTACACAAAAACATCAAAGTGCTTAGAATAGCTTCAAATCGCATTTGGAGACGTTTTAGACCATTTTGTGATTTTCGAAAAAAACTTTTTAACATAAAAACACCAAACTGCTAAGAATAGCTTCAAATCGCATATGGAGACAATTTAGACCATTTTGTGATTTTCGAAAAAACTTGTTAACATAAAAACACCAAAGTGCTTAGAATACCTTCAAATCGCATTTGGAGACATTTTAGACCATTTTGTGATTTTCGAAAAAACTTGTTAACATAAAAACATCAAAGTGCTAAGAATAGCTTCCAATCGCATTTGGAGACGTTTTAGACCATTTTGTGATTTTCGAAAACAACTTGTTAACATAAAAACACCAAAGTGCTTAGAATAGCTTCAAATCGCATTTGGAGACGTTTTAGACCAATTTGTGATTTTCGAAAAAACTTGGTTACACAAAAACATCAAAGTGGATAAAATCACATTATAAACCATTTTAGACCATTTTGAGCATATCGATAACACTTTTCACACAAAAACATCAAAGACCACAATATAGCTTAATATCGTATTTAAAAACGTTTTAGACCATTTTGAGCATTTCGACAAAACTTTTTCACACAAAACACCAAAGTGCTTAGAATAGCTTCAAATCGCATTTGGAGACGTTTTAGACCATTTTGTGATTTTCGAAAAAACTTGTTAACATAAAAACATCAAAGTGCTAAGAATAGCTTCAAATCGAATTTGGAGACATTTTAGACCAATTAGTGATTTTCGAAAAAACTTGGTTACACAAAAACATCAAAGTGGTTAAAATCACATTATAAACCGTTTTAGACCATTTTGAGCATTTCGATAACACTTTTCACACAAAAACATCAAAGTGCTTAGAATAGCTTCAAATCGCATTTGGAGACGTTTTAGACCATTTTGTGATTTTCGAAAAAAACTTTTTAACATAAAAACACCAAACTGCTAAGAATAGCTTCAAATCGCATATGGAGACAATTTAGACCATTTTGTGATTTTCGAAAAAACTTGTTAACATAAAAACACCAAAGTGCTTAGAATACCTTCAAATCGCATTTGGAGACATTTTAGACCATTTTGTGATTTTCGAAAAAACTTGTTAACATAAAAACATCAAAGTGCTAAGAATAGCTTCCAATCGCATTTGGAGACGTTTTAGACTATTTTGTGATTTTCGAAAACAACTTGTTAACATAAAAACACCAAAGTGCTTAGAATAGCTTCAAATCGCATTTGGAGACGTTTTAGACCAATTTGTGATTTTCGAAAAAACTTGGTTACACAAAAACATCAAAGTGGATAAAATCACATTATAAACCGTTTTAGACCATTTTGAGCATTTCGATAACACATATCACACAAAAACATCAAAGAGCACAACATAGCTTAATATCGTATTTAAAAACGTTTTAAACCATTTTGAGCATTTCGACAAAACTTTTTCACACAAAACACCAAAGTGTACAGAATAGCTTCAAATCGCATTTGGAGACGTTTTAGACCATTTTGTGATTTTCGAAAAAACTTGTTAATATAAAAACACCAAAGTACTTAGAATAGCTTCAAATCGCATTTGGAGACGTTGTAGACCATTTTGTGATTTTCGAAAAAACTTGTTAACATAAAAACACCAAAGTTTACAGAATAGCTTCAAATCGCATTTGGAGACGTTTTAGACAATTTTGTGCATTTCGATGAAACTTGGTTACACAAAAACATCAAAGTGCTTAAAATCACATTATAAACCGTTTTAGACCATTTGAGCATTTCCATAACACTTTTCACACAAAAACATCAAAGGGCACAATATAGCTTAATATCCTATTTAAAAACGTTTTAGACCATTTTGAGCATTTCGACAAAACTTTTTCACACAAAACACCAAAGTGCTTAGAATACCTTCAAATCGCATTTGGAGACGTTTTAGACCATTTTGTGATTTTCGAAAAACTTAACATAAAAACATCAAAGTTTACAGAATAGCTTCAAATCGCATTTGGAGACGTTTTAAACCATTTTGTGATTTTCGAAAAAACTTGTTAACATAAAAACACCAAAATGTTTAGAATAGCTTCAAATCGCATTTGGAGACGTTTTAGACCATTTTGTGATTTTCGAAAAAACTTGTTAACACAAAAACACCAAAGTGATTAGAATAGCTTCAAATCGCATTTGGAGACGTTTTAGACCATTTTGTGATTTTCGAAAAAACTTGTTAACATAAAAACACCAAAGTGATTAGAATAGCTTCAAATCGCATTTGGAGACGTTTTAGACCATTTTGTGCATTTCGATGAAACTTGGTTACGCAAAAACATCAAAGTGCTTAAAATCACATTATAAACCGTTTTAGACCATTTTGAGCATATCGATAACACTTTTTACACAAAACGCTAAAGTGCTTAGAATAGCTTCAAATCGCATTTGGAGACGTTTTAGACCATTTTGTGATTTTCGACAAAACTTTTTCACACAAAACACCAAAGTGCTTAGAATACCTTCAAATCGCATTTGGAGACGTTTTAGACCATTTTGTGCATTTCGATGAAACTTGGTTACGCAAAAACATCAAAGTGCTTAAAATCACATTATAAACCGTTTTAGACCATTTTGAGCATATCGATAACACTTTTTACACAAAACGCTAAAGTGCTTAGAATAGCTTCAAATCGCATTTGGAGACGTTTTAGACCATTTTGTGATTTTCGACAAAACTTTTTCACACAAAACACCAAAGTGCTTAGAATACCTTCAAATCGCATTTGGAGACGTTTTAGACCATTTTGTGATTTTCGAAAAAACTTGTTAACATAAAAACATCAAAGTGTACAGAATAGCTTCAAATCGCATTTGGAGACGTTTTAGACCATTTTGTGATTTTCGAAAAAACTTGTTAACATAAAAACACCAAAGTGCTTAGAATAGCTTCAAATCGCATTAGGAGACGTTTTAGACCATTTTGTGATTTTCGAAAAAACTTGTTAACATAAAAACACCAAAGTGCTTAGAATAGCTTCAAATCGCATTTGGAGACGTTTTAGACCATTTTGTGATTTTCGAAAAAACTTGTTAACATAAAAACACCAAAGTTCTTAAAATAGCTTCAAATCGCATTTGGAGACGTTTTAGACCATTTTGTGATTTTCGAAAAAACTTGTTAACATAAAAACACCAAAGTGTTTAGAAAAGCTTCAAATCGCATTTGGAGACGTTTTAGACCATTTTGGGATTTTTGAAAAAACTTGTTAACATAAAAACACCAAAGTGCTTAGAATAGCTTCAAATCGCATTTGGAGACGTTTTAGACCATTTTGTAATTTTCAAAAAAACTTGTTAACATAAAAACACCAAAGTTCTTAGAATAGCTTCAAATCGCATTTGGAGACGTTTTAGACCATTTTGTGCATTTCGATGAAACTTGGTTACACAAAAACATCAAAGTGCTTAAAATCACGTTATAAACCGTTTTAGACCATTTGAGCATTTCGATAACACTTTTCACACAAAAACATCAAAGGGCACAATATAGCTTAATATCCTATTTAAAAACGTTTTAGACCATTTTGAGCATTTCGACAAAACTTTTTCACACAAAACACCAAAGTGCTTAGAATACCTTCAAATCGCATTTGGAGACGTTTTAGACAATTTTGTGATTTTCGAAAAAACTTAACATAAAAACATCAAAGTTTACAGAATAGCTTCAAATCGCATTTGGAGACGTTTTAGACCATTTTGTGATTTTCGAAAAAACTTGTTAACATAAAAACACCAAAGTGCTTAGAATAGCTTCAAATCGCATTTGGAGACGTTTTAAACCATTTTGTGATTTTCGAAAAAACTTGTTAACATAAAAACACCAAAATGTTTAGAATAGCTTCAAATCGCATTTGGAGACGTTTTAGACCATTTTGTGATTTTCGAAAAAACTTGTTAACACAAAAACACCAAAGTGATTAGAATAGCTTCAAATCGCATTTGGAGACGTTTTAGACCATTTTGTGATTTTCGAAAAAACTTGTTAACATAAAAACACCAAAGTGATTAGAATAGCTTCAAATCGCATTTGGAGACGTTTTAGACCATTTTGTGCATTTCGAGGAAACTTGGTTACGCAAAAACATCAAAGTGCTTAAAATCACATTATAAACCGTTTTAGACCATTTTGAGCATATCGATAACACTTTTTACACAAAACACCAAAGTGCTTAGAATAGCTTCAAATCGAATTTGGAGACGTTTTAGACCATTTTGTGATTTTCGACAAAACTTTTTCACACAAAACACCAAAATGCTTAGAATACCTTCAAATCGCATTTGGAGAGGTTTTAGACCATTTTGTGATTTTCGAAAAAACTTGTTAACATAAAAACATCAAAGTGTACAGAATAGCTTCAAATCGCATTTGGAGACGTTTTAGACCATTTTGTGATTTTCGAAAAAACTTGTTAACATAAAAACACCAAAGTGCTTAGAATAGCTTCAAATCGCATTAGGAGACGTTTTAGACCATTTTGTGATTTTCGAAAAACTTGTTAACATAAAAACACCAAAGTGCTTAGAATAGCTTCAAATCGCATTTGGAGACGTTTTAGACCATTTTGTGATTTTCGAAAAAACTTGTTAACATAAAAACACCAAAATGTTTAGAATAGCTTCAAATCGCATTTGGAGACGTTTTAGACCATTTTGTGATTTTCGAAAAAACTTGTTAACACAAAAACACCAAAGTGATTAGAATAGCTTCAAATCGCATTTGGAGACGTTTTAGACCATTTTGTGCATTTCGATGAAACTTGGTTACGCAAAAACATCAAAGTGCTTAAAATCACATTATAAACCGTTTTAGACCATTTTGAGCATATCGATAACACTTTTCACACAAAAACATCAAAGAGCACAATATAGCTTAATATCGTATTTAAAAACGTTTTAGACCATTTTGAGCATTTCGACAAAACTTTTTCACACAAAACACCAAAGTGCTTAGAATAGCTTCAAATCGCATTTGGAGACGTTTTAGACCATTTTGTGATTTTCGAAAAAACTTGTTAACATAAAAACATCAAAGGGCTAAGAATAGCTTCAAATCGCATTTGGAGACATTTTAGACCAATTAGTGATTTTCGAAAAAACTTGGTTACACAAAAACATCAAAGTGGTTAAAATCACATTATAAACCGTTTTAGACCATTTTGAGCATTTCGATAACACTTTTTACACAAAAACATCAAAGTGCTTAGAATAGCTTCAAATCGCATTTGGAGACGTTTTAGACCATTTTGTGATTTTTGAAAAAAACTTTTTAACATAAAAACACCAAACTGCTAAGAATAGCTTCAAATCGCATATGGAGACAATTTAGACCATTTTGTGATTTTCGAAAAAACTTGTTAACATAAAAACACCAAAGTGCTTAGAATACCTTCAAATCGCATTTGGAGACGTTTTAGACCATTTTGTGATTTTCCAAAAAACTTGTTAACATAAAAACATCAAAGTGTACAGAATAGCTTCAAATCGCATTTGGAGACGTTTTAGACCATTTTGTGATTTTCGAAAAAACTTGTTAACATAAAAACACCAAAGTGCTTAGAATAGCTTCAAATCGCATTAGGAGACGTTTTAGACCATTTTGTGATTTTCGAAAAAACTTGTTAACATAAAAACACCAAAGTGCTTAGAATAGCTTCAAATCGCATTTGGAGACGTTTTAGACCATTTTGTGATTTTCGAAAAAACTTGTTAACATAAAAACACCAAAATGTTTAGAATAGCTTCAAATCACATTTGGAGACGTTTTAGACCATTTTGTGATTTTCGAAAAAACTTGTTAACACAAAAACACCAAAGTGATTAGAATAGCTTCAAATCGCATTTGGAGACGTTTTAGACCAATTTGTGCATTTCGATGAAACTTGGTTACGCAAAAACATCAAAGTGCTTAAAATCACATTATAAACCGTTTTAGACCATTTTGAGCATATCGATAACACTTTTCACACAAAAACATCAAAGAGCACAATATAGCTTAATATCTTATTTAAAAACGTTTTAGACCATTTTGAGCATTTCGACAAAACTTTTTCACACAAAACACCAAAGTGCTTAGAATAGCTTCAAATCGCATTTGGAGACGTTTTAGACCATTTTGTGATTTTCGAAAAAACTTGTTAACATAAAAACATCAAAGTGCTAAGAATAGCTTCAAATCGCATTTGGAGACATTTTAGACCAATTAGTGATTTTCGAAAAAACTTGGTTACATAAAAACATCAAAGTGGTTAAAATCACATTATAAACCGTTTTAGACCATTTTGAGCATTTCGATAACACTTTTCACACAAAAACATCAAAGTGCTTAGAATAGCTTCAAATCGCATTTGGAGACGTTTTAGACCATTTTGTGATTTTCGAAAAAAACTTTTTAACATAAAAACACCAAACTTCTAAGAATAGCTTCAAATCGCATATGGAGACAATTTAGACCATTTTGTGATTTTCGAAAAAACTTGTTAACATAAAAACACCAAAGTGCTAAGAATAGCTTCAAATCGCATATGGAGACAATTTAGACCATTTTGTGATTTTCGAAAAAACTTGTTAACATAAAAACACCAAAGTGCTTAGAATACCTTCAAATCGCATTTGGAGACGTTTAAGACCATTTTGTGATTTTCGAAAAAACTTGTTAACATAAAAACACCAAAGTGCTTAGAATAGCTTCAAATCGCATTTGGAGACGTTTTAGACCAATTTGTGATTTTCGAAAAAACTTGGTTACACAAAAACATCAAAGTGGATAAAAGCACATTATAAACCGTTTTAGACCATTTTGAGCATTTCGATAACACATTTCACACAAAAACATCAAAGAGCACAAAATAGCTTAATATCGTATTTAAAAACGTTTTAAACCATTTTGAGCATTTCGACAAAACTTTTTCACACAAAACACCAAAGTGTTTAGAAAAGCTTCAAATCGCATTTGGAGACGTTTTAGACCATTTTGGGATTTTCGAAAAAACTTGTTAACATAAAAACACCAAAGTGCTTAGAATAGCTTCAAATCGCATTTGAAGACGTTTTAGACCATTTTGTAATTTTCGAAAAAACTTGTTAACATAAAAACACCAAAATGTTTAGAATAGCTTCAAATCGCATTTGGAGACGTTTTAGACCATTTTGTGATTTTCGAAAAAACTTGTTAACACAAAAACACCAAAGTGATTAGAATAGCTTCAAATCGCATTTGGAGACGTTTTAGACCATTTTGTGATTTTCGAAAAAACTTGTTAACATAAAAACACCAAAGTGATTAGAATAGCTTCAAATCGCATTTGGAGACGTTTTAGACCATTTTGTGCATTTCGATGAAACTTGGTTACGCAAAAACATCAAAGTAATAATCACATTATAAACAGTTTTAGACCATTTTGAGCATATCGATAAAACTTTTTACACAAAACACCAAAGTGCTTAGAATAGCTTCAAATCGCATTTGGAGACGTTTTAGACCATTTTGTGATTTTCGACAAAACTTTTTCACACAAAACACCAAAGTGCTTAGAATACCTTCAAATCGCATTTGGAGACGTTTTAGACCATTTTGTGATTTTCGAAAAAACTTGTTAACATAAAAACATCAAAGTGTACAGATTAGCTTCAAATCGCATTTGGAGACGTTTTAGACCATTTTGTGATTTTCGAAAAAACTTGTTAACATAAAAACACCAAAGTGCTTAGAATAGCTTCAAATCGCATTAGGAGACGTTTTAGACCATTTTGTTATTTTCGAAAAAACTTGTTAACATAAAAACACCAAAATGTTTAGAATAGCTTCAAATCGCATTTGGAGACGTTTTAGACCATTTTGTGATTTTCGAAAAAACTTGTTAACATAAAAACACCAAAGTGCTTAGAATACCTTCAAATCGCATTTGGAGACGTTTTAGACCATTTTGTGATTTTCCAAAAAACTTGTTAACATAAAAACATCAAAGTGTACAGAATAGCTTCAAATCGCATTTGGAGACGTTTTAGACCATTTTGTGATTTTCGAAAAAACTTGTTAACATAAAAACACCAAAGTGCTTAGAATAGCTTCAAATCGCATTAGGAGACGTTTTAGACCATTTTGTGATTTTCGAAAAAACTTGTTAACATAAAAACACCAAAGTGCTTAGAATAGCTTCAAATCGCATTTGGAGACGTTTTAGACCATTTTGTGATTTTCGAAAAAACTTGTTAACATAAAAACACCAAAATGTTTAGAATAGCTTCAAATCACATTTGGAGACGTTTTAGACCATTTTGTGATTTTCGAAAAAACTTGTTAACACAAAAACACCAAAGTGATTAGAATAGCTTCAAATCGCATTTGGAGACGTTTTAGACCAATTTGTGCATTTCGATGAAACTTGGTTACGCAAAAACATCAAAGTGCTTAAAATCACATTATAAACCGTTTTAGACCATTTTGAGCATATCGATAACACTTTTCACACAAAAACATCAAAGAGCACAATATAGCTTAATATCTTATTTAAAAACGTTTTAGACCATTTTGAGCATTTCGACAAAACTTTTTCACACAAAACACCAAAGTGCTTAGAATAGCTTCAAATCGCATTTGGAGACGTTTTAGACCATTTTGTGATTTTCGAAAAAACTTTTTAACATAAAAACACCAAACTGCTAAGAATAGCTTCAAATCGCATATGGAGACAATTTAGACCATTTTGTGATTTTCGAAAAAACTTGTTAACATAAAAACACCAAAGTGCTTAGAATACCTTCAAATCGCATTTGGAGACATTTTAGACCATTTTGTGATTTTCGAAAAAACTTGTTAACATAAAAACATCAAAGTGCTAAGAATAGCTTCCAATCGCATTTGTAGACGTTTTAGACCATTTTGTGATTTTCGAAAACAACTTGTTAACATAAAAACACCAAAGTGCTTAGAATAGCTTCAAATCGCATTTGGAGACGTTTTAGACCATTTTGTGATTTTCGAAAAAACTTGTTAACATAAAAACATCAAAGTGCTAAGAATAGCTTCAAATCGAATTTGGAGACATTTTAGACCAATTAGTGATTTTCGAAAAAACTTGGTTACACAAAAACATCAAAGTGGTTAAAATCACATTATAAACCGTTTTAGACCATTTTGAGCATTTCGATAACACTTTTCACACAAAAACATCAAAGTGCTTAGAATAGCTTCAAATCGCATTTGGAGACGTTTTAGACCATTTTGTGATTTTCGAAAAAAACTTTTTAACATAAAAACACCAAACTGCTAAGAATAGCTTCAAATCGCATATGGAGACAATTTAGACCATTTTGTGATTTTCGAAAAAACTTGTTAACATAAAAACACCAAAGTGCTTAGAATACCTTCAAATCGCATTTGGAGACATTTTAGACCATTTTGTGATTTTCGAAAAAACTTGTTAACATAAAAACATCAAAGTGCTAAGAATAGCTTCCAATCGCATTTGGAGACGTTTTAGACCATTTTGTGATTTTCGAAAAAACTTGTTAACATAAAAACACCAAAGTGATTAGAATAGCTTCAAATCGCATTTGGAGACGTTTTAGACCATTTTGTGCATTTCGATGAAACTTGGTTACGCAAAAACATCAAAGTGCTTAAAATCACATTATAAACCGTTTTAGACCATTTTGAGCATATCGATAACACTTTTTACACAAAACACCAAAGTGCTTAGAATAGCTTCAAATCGCATTTGGAGACGTTTTAGACCATTTTGTGATTTTCGACAAAACTTTTTCACACAAAACACCAAAGTGCTTAGAATACCTTCAAATCGCATTTGGAGACGTTTTAGACCATTTTGTGATTTTCGAAAAAACTTGTTAACATAAAAACATCAAAGTGTACAGAATAGCTTCAAATCGCATTTGGAGACGTTTTAGACCATTTTGTGATTTTCGAAAAAACTTGTTAACATAAAAACACCAAAGTGCTTAGAATAGCTTCAAATCGCATTTGGAGACGTTTTAGACCATTTTGTGATTTTCGAAAAAACTTGTTAACATAAAAACACCAAAGTGCTTAGAATAGCTTCAAATCGCATTAGGAGACGTTTTAGACCATTTTGTGATTTTCGAAAAAACTTGTTAACATAAAAACACCAAAGTGCTTAGAATAGCTTCAAATCGCATTTGGAGACGTTTTAGACCATTTTGTGATTTTCGAAAAAACTTGTTAACATAAAAAAAACAAAGTTCTTAAAATAGCTTCAAATCGCATTTGGAGACGTTTTAGACCATTTTGTGATTTTCGAAAAAACCTGTTAACATAAAAACACCAAAGTGTTTAGAAAAGCTTCAAATCGCATTTGGAGACGTTTTAGACCATTTTGGGATTTTCGAAAAAACTTGTTAACATAAAAACACCAAAGTGCTTAGAATATGGCCGAGCGGTTAAGGCAGGGGCGCCGTTTATCGTACCTAAAGAGCCAACAACAACATCGGCAAGGGTTCGAGGCCGACTCGCTCCTAGTTCTGGTGGTGGAACAAGTCTTCTCGGATAAGGACTATAAACCGTAGGTCCAGTGTACACAGTTATAACATGTGTGTACTTTAAAGAACCCAGTTCATTATTCGAAAAAGAGTAGGGGGTTATCCCGGTGAACTGGTTCACACAATAGCCTCTGTATCAGGGGGATTACCACCTATCTGATAGGACAGTGATTAATTCACTATTGGTAATCCTTGGCCACAGTGCCTAAAGACATAAAATAAAATAAAAATAAATAAATAAATAATAGCTTCAAATCGCATTTGGAGACGTTTTAGACCATTTTGTAATTTTCAAAAAAACTTGTTAACATAAAAACACCAAAGTTCTTAGAATAGCTTCAAATCGCATTTGGAGACGTTTTAGACCATTTTGTGCATTTCGATGAAACTTGGTTACACAAAAACATCAAAGTGCTTAAAATCACATTATAAACCGTTTTAGACCATTTGAGCATTTCGATAACACTTTTCACACAAAAACATCAAAGTTCACAATATAGCTTAATATCCTATTTAAAAACGTTTTAGACCATTTTGAGCATTTCGACAAAACTTTTTCACACAAAACACCAAAGTGCTTAGAATACCTTCAAATCGCATTTGGAGACGTTTTAGACAATTTTGTGATTTTCGAAAAAACTTGTTAACATAAAAACACCAAAGTTTACAGAATAGCTTCAAATCGCATTTGGAGACGTTTTAGACAATTTTGTGATTTTCGAAAAAACTTGTTAACATAAAAACACCAAAGTGCTTAGAATAGCTTCAAATCGCATTGGGAGACGTTTTAGACCATTTTGTGATTTTCGAAAAAACTTGTTAACATAAAAACACCAAAGTGCTTAGAATAGCTTCAAATCGCATTTGGAGACGTTTTAGACCATTTTGTGATTTTCGAAAAAACTTGTTAACATAAAAACGCCAAAGTTCTTAAAATAGCTTCAAATCGCATTTGGAGACGTTTTAGACCATTTTGTGATTTTCGAAAAAACTTGTTAACATAAAAACACCAAAGTGTTTAGAAAAGCTTCAAATCGCATTTGGAGACGTTTTAGACCATTTTGGGATTTTTGAAAAAACTTGTTAACATAAAAACACCAAAGTGCTTAGAATAGCTTCAAATCGCATTTGGAGACGTTTTAGACCATTTTGTAATTTTCAAAAAAACTTGTTAACATAAAAACACCAAAGTTCTTAGAATAGCTTCAAATCGCATTTGGAGACGTTTTAGACCATTTTGTGCATTTCGATAAAACTTGGTTACACAAAAACATCAAAGTGCTTAAAATCACGTTATAAACCGTTTTAGACCATTTGAGCATTTCGATAACACTTTTCACACAAAAACATCAAAGGGCACAATATAGCTTAATATCCTATTTAAAAACGTTTTAGACCATTTTGAGCATTTCGACAAAACTTTTTCACACAAAACACCAAAGTGCTTAGAATACCTTCAAATCGCATTTGGAGACGTTTTAGACAATTTTGTGATTTTCGAAAAAACTTAACATAAAAACATCAAAGTTTACAGAATAGCTTCAAATCGCTTTTGGAGACGTTTTAGACAATTTTGTGATTTTCGAAAAAACTTGTTAACATAAAAACACCAAAGTGCTTAGAATAGCTTCAAATCGCATTGGGAGACGTTTTAGACCATTTTGTGATTTTCGAAAAAACTTGTTAACATAAAAACATCAAAGTGTACAGAATAGCTTCAAATCGCATTTGGAGACGTTTTAGACCATTTTGTGATTTTCGAAAAAACTTGTTAACATAAAAACACCAAAGTGCTTAGAATAGCTTCAAATCGCATTTGGAGACGTTTTAAACCATTTTGTGATTTTCGAAAAAACTTGTTAACATAAAAACACCAAAATGTTTAGAATAGCTTCAAATCGCATTTGGAGACGTTTTAGACCATTTTGTGATTTTCGAAAAAACTTGTTAACACAAAAACACCAAAGTGATTAGAATAGCTTCAAATCGCATTTGGAGACGTTTTAGACCATTTTGTGATTTTCGAAAAAACTTGTTAACATAAAAACACCAAAGTGATTAGAATAGCTTCAAATCGCATTTGGAGACGTTTTAGACCATTTTGTGCATTTCGATGAAACTTGGTTACGCAAAAACATCAAAGTGCTTAAAATCACATTATAAACCGTTTTAGACCATTTTGAGCATATGGATAACACTTTTTACACAAAACACCAAAGTGCTTAGAATAGCTTCAAATCGCATTTGGAGACGTTTTAGACCATTTTGTGATTTTCGACAAAACTTTTTCACACAAAACACCAAAGTGCTTAGAATACCTTAAAATCGCATTTGGAGACGTTTTAGACCATTTTGTGATTTTCGAAAAAACTTGTTAACATAAAAACATCAAAATGTTTAGAATAGCTTCAAATCACATTTGGAGACGTTTTAGACCATTTTGTGATTTTCGAAAAAACTTGTTAACACAAAAACACCAAAGTGATTAGAATAGCTTCAAATCGCATTTGGAGACGTTTTAGACCAATTTGTGCATTTCGATGAAACTTGGTTACGCAAAAACATCAAAGTGCTTAAAATCACATTATAAACCGTTTTAGACCATTTTGAGCATATCGATAACACTTTTCACACAAAAACATCAAAGAGCACAATATAGCTTAATATCTTATTTAAAAACGTTTTAGACCATTTTGAGCATTTCGACAAAACTTTTTCACACAAAACACCAAAGTGCTTAGAATAGCTTCAAATCGCATTTGGAGACGTTTTAGACCATTTTGTGATTTTCGAAAAAACTTGTTAACATAAAAACATCAAAGTGCTAAGAATAGCTTCAAATCGCATTTGGAGACATTTTAGACCAATTAGTGATTTTCGAAAAAACTTGGTTACACAAAAACATCAAAGTGGTTAAAATCACATTATAAACCGTTTTAGACCATTTTGAGCATTTCGATAACACTTTTCACACAAAAACATCAAAGTGCTTAGAATAGCTTCAAATCGCATTTGGAGACGTTTTAGACCATTTTGTGATTTTCGAAAAAAACTTTTTAACATAAAAACACCAAACTTCTAAGAATAGCTTCAAATCGCATATGGAGACAATTTAGACCATTTTGTGATTTTCGAAAAAACTTGTTAACATAAAAACACCAAAGTGCTAAGAATAGCTTCAAATCGCATATGGAGACAATTTAGACCATTTTGTGATTTTCGAAAAAACTTGGTTACACAAAAACATCAAAGTGGTTAAAATCACATTATAAACCGTTTTAGACCATTTTGAGCATTTCGATAACACTTTTCACACAAAAACATCAAAGTGCTTAGAATAGCTTCAAATCGCATTTGGAGACGTTTTAGACCATTTTGTGATTTTCCAAAAAACTTGTTAACATAAAAACATCAAAGTGTACAGAATAGCTTCAAATCGCATTTGGAGACGTTTTAGACCATTTTGTGATTTTCGAAAAAACTTGTTAACATAAAAACACCAAAGTGCTTAGAATAGCTTCAAATCGCATTAGGAGACGTTTTAGACCATTTTGTGATTTTCGAAAAAACTTGTTAACATAAAAACACCAAAGTGCTTAGAATAGCTTCAAATCGCATTTGGAGACGTTTAAGACCATTTTGTGATTTTCGAAAAAACTTGTTAACATAAAAACACCAAAGTGCTTAGAATAGCTTCAAATCGCATTTGGAGACGTTTTAGACCAATTTGTGATTTTCGAAAAAACTTGGTTACACAAAAACATCAAAGTGGATAAAAGCACATTATAAACCGTTTTAGACCATTTTGAGCATTTCGATAACACATTTCACACAAAAACATCAAAGAGCACAAAATAGCTTAATATCGTATTTAAAAACGTTTTAAACCATTTTGAGCATTTCGACAAAACTTTTTCACACAAAACACCAAAGTGTTTAGAAAAGCTTCAAATCGCATTTGGAGACGTTTTAGACCATTTTGGGATTTTCGAAAAAACTTGTTAACATAAAAACACCAAAGTGCTTAGAATAGCTTCAAATCGCATTTGAAGACGTTTTAGACCATTTTGTAATTTTCGAAAAAACTTGTTAACATAAAAACACCAAAATGTTTAGAATAGCTTCAAATCGCATTTGGAGACGTTTTAGACCATTTTGTGATTTTCGAAAAAACTTGTTAACACAAAAACACCAAAGTGATTAGAATAGCTTCAAATCGCATTTGGAGACGTTTTAGACCATTTTGTGATTTTCGAAAAAACTTGTTAACATAAAAACACCAAAGTGATTAGAATAGCTTCAAATCGCATTTGGAGACGTTTTAGACCATTTTGTGCATTTCGATGAAACTTGGTTACGCAAAAACATCAAAGTAATAATCACATTATAAACAGTTTTAGACCATTTTGAGCATATCGATAAAACTTTTTACACAAAACACCAAAGTGCTTAGAATAGCTTCAAATCGCATTTGGAGACGTTTTAGACCATTTTGTGATTTTCGACAAAACTTTTTCACACAAAACACCAAAGTGCTTAGAATACCTTCAAATCGCATTTGGAGACGTTTTAGACCATTTTGTGATTTTCGAAAAAACTTGTTAACATAAAAACATCAAAGTGTACAGATTAGCTTCAAATCGCATTTGGAGACGTTTTAGACCATTTTGTGATTTTCGAAAAAACTTGTTAACATAAAAACACCAAAGTGCTTAGAATAGCTTCAAATCGCATTAGGAGACGTTTTAGACCATTTTGTTATTTTCGAAAAAACTTGTTAACATAAAAACACCAAAATGTTTAGAATAGCTTCAAATCGCATTTGGAGACGTTTTAGACCATTTTGTGATTTTCGAAAAAACTTGTTAACATAAAAACACCAAAGTGCTTAGAATACCTTCAAATCGCATTTGGAGACGTTTTAGACCATTTTGTGATTTTCCAAAAAACTTGTTAACATAAAAACATCAAAGTGTACAGAATAGCTTCAAATCGCATTTGGAGACGTTTTAGACCATTTTGTGATTTTCGAAAAAACTTGTTAACATAAAAACACCAAAGTGCTTAGAATAGCTTCAAATCGCATTAGGAGACGTTTTAGACCATTTTGTGATTTTCGAAAAAACTTGTTAACATAAAAACACCAAAGTGCTTAGAATAGCTTCAAATCGCATTTGGAGACGTTTTAGACCATTTTGTGATTTTCGAAAAAACTTGTTAACATAAAAACACCAAAATGTTTAGAATAGCTTCAAATCACATTTGGAGACGTTTTAGACCATTTTGTGATTTTCGAAAAAACTTGTTAACACAAAAACACCAAAGTGATTAGAATAGCTTCAAATCGCATTTGGAGACGTTTTAGACCAATTTGTGCATTTCGATGAAACTTGGTTACGCAAAAACATCAAAGTGCTTAAAATCACATTATAAACCGTTTTAGACCATTTTGAGCATATCGATAACACTTTTCACACAAAAACATCAAAGAGCACAATATAGCTTAATATCTTATTTAAAAACGTTTTAGACCATTTTGAGCATTTCGACAAAACTTTTTCACACAAAACACCAAAGTGCTTAGAATAGCTTCAAATCGCATTTGGAGACGTTTTAGACCATTTTGTGATTTTCGAAAAAACTTTTTCACACAAAACACCAAAGTGCTTAGAATACCTTCAAATCGCATTTGGAGACGTTTTAGACCATTTTGTGATTTTCGAAAAAACTTGTTAACATAAAAACATCAAAGTGTACAGAATAGCTTCAAATCGCATTTGGAGACGTTTTAGACCATTTTGTGATTTTCGAAAAAACTTGTTAACATAAAAACACCAAAGTGCTTAGAATAGCTTCAAATCGCATTAGGAGACGTTTTAGACCATTTTGTGATTTTCGAAAAAACTTGTTAACACAAAAACACCAAAGTGCTTAGAATAGCTTCAAATCGCATTTGGAGACGTTTTAGACCATTTTGTGATTTTCGAAAAAACTTGTTAATATAAAAACACCAAAGTACTTAGAATAGCTTCAAATCGCATTTGGAGACGTTTTAAACCATTTTGTGATTTTCGAAAAAACTTGTTAACATAAAAACACCAAAATGTTTAGAATAGCTTCAAATCGCATTTGGAGACGTTTTAGACCATTTTGTGATTTTCGAAAAAACTTGTTAACACAAAAACACCAAAGTGATTAGAATAGCTTCAAATCGCATTTGGAGACGTTTTAGACCATTTTGTGCATTTCGATGAAACTTGGTTACGGAAAAACATCAAAGTGCTTAAAATCACATGATAAACCGTTTTAGACCATTTTGAGCATTTCGATAACACATTTCACACAAAAACATCAAAGAGCACAAAATAGCTTAATATCGTATTTAAAAACGTTTTAAACCATTTTGAGCATTTCGACAAAACTTTTTCACACAAAACACCAAAGTGTTTAGAAAAGCTTCAAATCGCATTTGGAGACGTTTTAGACCATTTTGGGATTTTCGAAAAAACTTGTTAACATAAAAACACCAAAGTGCTTAGAATACCTTCAAATCGCATTTGGAGACGTTTTAGACCATTTTGTAATTTTCGAAAAAACTTGTTAACATAAAAACACCAAAGTGCTAAGAATAGCTTCAAATCGCATTTGGAGACGTTTTAGACCAATTTGTGATTTTCGAAAAAACTTGGTTACACAAAAACATCAAAGTGCTTAAAATCACATTATAAAACCGTTTTAGACCATTTTGAGCATTTCGATAACACTTTTCACACAAAAACATCAAAGAGCATAAAATAGGTTAATATCGTATTTAAAAACGTTTTAGACCATTTTGAGCATTTCGACAAAACTTTTTCACACAAAACACCAAAGTGTACAGAATAGCTTAATATCGTATTTAAAAACGTTTTAGACCATTTTGTGATTTTCGAAAAAACTTGTTAACATAAAAACACCAAAATGTTTAGAATAGCTTCAAATTGCATTTGGAGACGTTTTAGACCATTTTGTGATTTTCGAAAAAACTTGTTAACACAAAAACACCAAAGTGATTAGAATAGCTTCAAATCGCATTTGGAGACGTTTTAGACCATTTTGTGATTTTCGAAAAAACTTGTTAACATAAAAACACCAAAGTGATTAGAATAGCTTCAAATCGCATTTGGAGACGTTTTAGACCATTTTGTGCATTTCGATGAAACTTGGTTACGCAAAAACATCAATGTGCTTAAAATCACATTATAAACCGTTTTAGACCATTTTGAGCATATCCATAAAACTTTTTACACAAAACACCAAAGTGCTTAGAATAGCTTCAAATCGCATTTGGAGACGTTTTAGACCATTTTGTGATTTTCGACAAAACTTTTTCACACAAAACACCAAAGTGCTTAGAATACCTTCAAATCGCATTTGGAGACGTTTTAGACCATTTTGTGATTTTCGAAAAAACTTGTTAACATAAAAACATCAAAGTGTACAGAATAGCTTCAAATCGCATTTGGAGACGTTTTAGACCATTTTGTGATTTTCGAAAAAACTTGTTAACATAAAAACACCAAAGTGCTTAGAATAGCTTCAAATCGCATTAGGAGACGTTTTAGACCATTTTGTGATTTTCGAAAAAACTTGTTAACATAAAAACACCAAAGTGCTTAGAATAGCTTCAAATCGCATTTGGAGACGTTTTAGACCATTTTGTGATTTTCGAAAAAACTTGTTAACATAAAAACACCAAAATGTTTAGAATAGCTTCAAATCGCATTTGGAGACGTTTTAGACCATTTTGTGATTTTCGAAAAAACTTGTTAACACAAAAACACCAAAGTGATTAGAATAGCTTCAAATCGCATTTGGAGACGTTTTAGACCATTTTGTGCATTTCGATGAAACTTGGTTACGCAAAAACATCAAAGTGCTTAAAATCACATTATAAACCGTTTTAGACCATTTTTAGCATATCGATAACACTTTTCACACAAAAACATCAAAGAGCACAATATAGCTTAATATCGTATTTAAAAACGTTTTAGACCATTTTGAGCATTTCGACAAAACTTTTTCACACAAAACACCAAAGTGCTTAGAATAGCTTCAAATCGCATTTGGAGACGTTTTAGACCATTTTGTGATTTTCGAAAAAACTTGTTAACATAAAAACATCAAAGGGCTAAGAATAGCTTCAAATCGCATTTGGAGACATTTTAGACCAATTAGTGATTTTCGAAAAAACTTGGTTACACAAAAACATCAAAGTGGTTAAAATCACATTATAAACCGTTTTAGACCATTTTGAGCATTTCGATAACACTTTTTACACAAAAACATCAAAGTGCTTAGAATAGCTTCAAATCGCATTTGGAGACGTTTTAGACCATTTTGTGATTTTCGAAAAAAACTTTTTAACATAAAAACACCAAACTGCTAAGAATAGCTTCAAATCGCATATGGAGACAATTTAGACCATTTTGTGATTTTCGAAAAAACTTGTTAACATAAAAACACCAAAGTGCTTAGCATACCTTCAAATCGCATTTGGAGACATTTTAGACCATTTTGTGATTTTCGAAAAAACTTGTTAACATAAAAACATCAAAGTGCTAAGAATAGCTTCCAATCGCATTTGGAGACGTTTTAGACCATTTTGTGATTTTCGAAAACAACTTGTTAACATAAAAACACCAAAGTGCTTAGAATAGCTTCAAATCGCATTTGGAGACGTTTTAGACCAATTTGTGATTTTCGAAAAAACTTGGTTACACAAAAACATCAAAGTGGATAAAATCACATTATAAACCGTTTTAGACCATTTTGAGCATATCGATAACACTTTTCACACAAAAACATCAAAGACCACAATATAGCTTAATATCGTATTTAAAAACGTTTTAGACCATTTTGAGCATTTCGACAAAACTTTTTCACACAAAACACCAAAGTGCTTAGAATAGCTTCAAATCGCATTTGGAGACGTTTTAGACCATTTTGTGATTTTCGAAAAAACTTGTTAACATAAAAACATCAAAGTGCTAAGAATAGCTTCAAATCGAATTTGGAGACATTTTAGACCAATTAGTGATTTTCGAAAAAACTTGGTTACACAAAAACATCAAAGTGGTTAAAATCACATTATAAACCGTTTTAGACCATTTTGAGCATTTCGATAACACTTTTCACACAAAAACATCAAAGTGCTTAGAATAGCTTCAAATCGCATTTGGAGACGTTTTAGACCATTTTGTGATTTTCGAAAAAAACTTTTTAACATAAAAACACCAAACTGCTAAGAATAGCTTCAAATCGCATATGGAGACAATTTAGACCATTTTGTGATTTTCGAAAAAACTTGTTAACATAAAAACACCAAAGTGCTTAGAATACCTTCAAATCGCATTTGGAGACATTTTAGACCATTTTGTGATTTTCGAAAAAACTTGTTAACATAAAAACATCAAAGTGCTAAGAATAGCTTCCAATCGCATTTGGAGACGTTTTAGACTATTTTGTGATTTTCGAAAACAACTTGTTAACATAAAAACACCAAAGTGCTTAGAATAGCTTCAAATCGCATTTGGAGACGTTTTAGACCAATTTGTGATTTTCGAAAAAACTTGGTTACACAAAAACATCAAAGTGGATAAAATCACATTATAAACCGTTTTAGACCATTTTGAGCATTTCGATAACACATATCACACAAAAACATCAAAGAGCACAAAATAGCTTAATATCGTATTTAAAAACGTTTTAAACCATTTTGAGCATTTCGACAAAACTTTTTCACACAAAACACCAAAGTGTACAGAATAGCTTCAAATCGCATTTGGAGACGTTTTAGACCATTTTGTGATTTTCGAAAAAACTTGTTAATATAAAAACACCAAAGTACTTAGAATAGCTTCAAATCGCATTTGGAGACGTTGTAGACCATTTTGTGATTTTCGAAAAAACTTGTTAACATAAAAACACCAAAGTTTACAGAATAGCTTCAAATCGCATTTGGAGACGTTTTAGACAATTTTGTGCATTTCGATGAAACTTGGTTACACAAAAACATCAAAGTGCTTAAAATCACATTATAAACCGTTTTAGACCATTTGAGCATTTCCATAACACTTTTCACACAAAAACATCAAAGGGCACAATATAGCTTAATATCCTATTTAAAAACGTTTTAGACCATTTTGAGCATTTCGACAAAACTTTTTCACACAAAACACCAAAGTGCTTAGAATACCTTCAAATCGCATTTGGAGACGTTTTAGACCATTTTGTGATTTTCGAAAAAACTTAACATAAAAACATCAAAGTTTACAGAATAGCTTCAAATCGCATTTGGAGACGTTTTAAACCATTTTGTGATTTTCGAAAAAACTTGTTAACATAAAAACACCAAAATGTTTAGAATAGCTTCAAATCGCATTTGGAGACGTTTTAGACCATTTTGTGATTTTCGAAAAAACTTGTTAACACAAAAACACCAAAGTGATTAGAATAGCTTCAAATCGCATTTGGAGACGTTTTAGACCATTTTGTGATTTTCGAAAAAACTTGTTAACATAAAAACACCAAAGTGATTAGAATAGCTTCAAATCGCATTTGGAGACGTTTTAGACCATTTTGTGCATTTCGATGAAACTTGGTTACGCAAAAACATCAAAGTGCTTAAAATCACATTATAAACCGTTTTAGACCATTTTGAGCATATCGATAACACTTTTTACACAAAACGCTAAAGTGCTTAGAATAGCTTCAAATCGCATTTGGAGACGTTTTAGACCATTTTGTGATTTTCGACAAAACTTTTTCACACAAAACACCAAAGTGCTTAGAATACCTTCAAATCGCATTTGGAGACGTTTTAGACCATTTTGTGCATTTCGATGAAACTTGGTTACGCAAAAACATCAAAGTGCTTAAAATCACATTATAAACCGTTTTAGACCATTTTGAGCATATCGATAACACTTTTTACACAAAACGCTAAAGTGCTTAGAATAGCTTCAAATCGCATTTGGAGACGTTTTAGACCATTTTGTGATTTTCGACAAAACTTTTTCACACAAAACACCAAAGTGCTTAGAATACCTTCAAATCGCATTTGGAGACGTTTTAGACCATTTTGTGATTTTCGAAAAAACTTGTTAACATAAAAACATCAAAGTGTACAGAATAGCTTCAAATCGCATTTGGAGACGTTTTAGACCATTTTGTGATTTTCGAAAAAACTTGTTAACATAAAAACACCAAAGTGCTTAGAATAGCTTCAAATCGCATTAGGAGACGTTTTAGACCATTTTGTGATTTTCGAAAAAACTTGTTAACATAAAAACACCAAAGTGCTTAGAATAGCTTCAAATCGCATTTGGAGACGTTTTAGACCATTTTGTGATTTTCGAAAAAACTTGTTAACATAAAAACACCAAAGTTCTTAAAATAGCTTCAAATCGCATTTGGAGACGTTTTAGACCATTTTGTGATTTTCGAAAAAACTTGTTAACATAAAAACACCAAAGTGTTTAGAAAAGCTTCAAATCGCATTTGGAGACGTTTTAGACCATTTTGGGATTTTTGAAAAAACTTGTTAACATAAAAACACCAAAGTGCTTAGAATAGCTTCAAATCGCATTTGGAGACGTTTTAGACCATTTTGTAATTTTCAAAAAAACTTGTTAACATAAAAACACCAAAGTTCTTAGAATAGCTTCAAATCGCATTTGGAGACGTTTTAGACCATTTTGTGCATTTCGATGAAACTTGGTTACACAAAAACATCAAAGTGCTTAAAATCACGTTATAAACCGTTTTAGACCATTTGAGCATTTCGATAACACTTTTCACACAAAAACATCAAAGGGCACAATATAGCTTAATATCCTATTTAAAAACGTTTTAGACCATTTTGAGCATTTCGACAAAACTTTTTCACACAAAACACCAAAGTGCTTAGAATACCTTCAAATCGCATTTGGAGACGTTTTAGACAATTTTGTGATTTTCGAAAAAACTTAACATAAAAACATCAAAGTTTACAGAATAGCTTCAAATCGCATTTGGAGACGTTTTAGACCATTTTGTGATTTTCGAAAAAACTTGTTAACATAAAAACACCAAAGTGCTTAGAATAGCTTCAAATCGCATTTGGAGACGTTTTAAACCATTTTGTGATTTTCGAAAAAACTTGTTAACATAAAAACACCAAAATGTTTAGAATAGCTTCAAATCGCATTTGGAGACGTTTTAGACCATTTTGTGATTTTCGAAAAAACTTGTTAACACAAAAACACCAAAGTGATTAGAATAGCTTCAAATCGCATTTGGAGACGTTTTAGACCATTTTGTGATTTTCGAAAAAACTTGTTAACATAAAAACACCAAAGTGATTAGAATAGCTTCAAATCGCATTTGGAGACGTTTTAGACCATTTTGTGCATTTCGAGGAAACTTGGTTACGCAAAAACATCAAAGTGCTTAAAATCACATTATAAACCGTTTTAGACCATTTTGAGCATATCGATAACACTTTTTACACAAAACACCAAAGTGCTTAGAATAGCTTCAAATCGCATTTGGAGACGTTTTAGACCATTTTGTGATTTTCGACAAAACTTTTTCACACAAAACACCAAAATGCTTAGAATACCTTCAAATCGCATTTGGAGAGGTTTTAGACCATTTTGTGATTTTCGAAAAAACTTGTTAACATAAAAACATCAAAGTGTACAGAATAGCTTCAAATCGCATTTGGAGACGTTTTAGACCATTTTGTGATTTTCGAAAAAACTTGTTAACATAAAAACACCAAAGTGCTTAGAATAGCTTCAAATCGCATTAGGAGACGTTTTAGACCATTTTGTGATTTTCGAAAAACTTGTTAACATAAAAACACCAAAGTGCTTAGAATAGCTTCAAATCGCATTTGGAGACGTTTTAGACCATTTTGTGATTTTCGAAAAAACTTGTTAACATAAAAACACCAAAATGTTTAGAATAGCTTCAAATCGCATTTGGAGACGTTTTAGACCATTTTGTGATTTTCGAAAAAACTTGTTAACACAAAAACACCAAAGTGATTAGAATAGCTTCAAATCGCATTTGGAGACGTTTTAGACCATTTTGTGCATTTCGATGAAACTTGGTTACGCAAAAACATCAAAGTGCTTAAAATCACATTATAAACCGTTTTAGACCATTTTGAGCATATCGATAACACTTTTCACACAAAAACATCAAAGAGCACAATATAGCTTAATATCGTATTTAAAAACGTTTTAGACCATTTTGAGCATTTCGACAAAACTTTTTCACACAAAACACCAAAGTGCTTAGAATAGCTTCAAATCGCATTTGGAGACGTTTTAGACCATTTTGTGATTTTCGAAAAAACTTGTTAACATAAAAACATCAAAGGGCTAAGAATAGCTTCAAATCGCATTTGGAGACATTTTAGACCAATTAGTGATTTTCGAAAAAACTTGGTTACACAAAAACATCAAAGTGGTTAAAATCACATTATAAACCGTTTTAGACCATTTTGAGCATTTCGATAACACTTTTTACACAAAAACATCAAAGTGCTTAGAATAGCTTCAAATCGCATTTGGAGACGTTTTAGACCATTTTGTGATTTTTGAAAAAAACTTTTTAACATAAAAACACCAAACTGCTAAGAATAGCTTCAAATCGCATATGGAGACAATTTAGACCATTTTGTGATTTTCGAAAAAACTTGTTAACATAAAAACACCAAAGTGCTTAGAATACCTTCAAATCGCATTTGGAGACGTTTTAGACCATTTTGTGATTTTCCAAAAAACTTGTTAACATAAAAACATCAAAGTGTACAGAATAGCTTCAAATCGCATTTGGAGACGTTTTAGACCATTTTGTGATTTTCGAAAAAACTTGTTAACATAAAAACACCAAAGTGCTTAGAATAGCTTCAAATCGCATTAGGAGACGTTTTAGACCATTTTGTGATTTTCGAAAAAACTTGTTAACATAAAAACACCAAAGTGCTTAGAATAGCTTCAAATCGCATTTGGAGACGTTTTAGACCATTTTGTGATTTTCGAAAAAACTTGTTAACATAAAAACACCAAAATGTTTAGAATAGCTTCAAATCACATTTGGAGACGTTTTAGACCATTTTGTGATTTTCGAAAAAACTTGTTAACACAAAAACACCAAAGTGATTAGAATAGCTTCAAATCGCATTTGGAGACGTTTTAGACCAATTTGTGCATTTCGATGAAACTTGGTTACGCAAAAACATCAAAGTGCTTAAAATCACATTATAAACCGTTTTAGACCATTTTGAGCATATCGATAACACTTTTCACACAAAAACATCAAAGAGCACAATATAGCTTAATATCTTATTTAAAAACGTTTTAGACCATTTTGAGCATTTCGACAAAACTTTTTCACACAAAACACCAAAGTGCTTAGAATAGCTTCAAATCGCATTTGGAGACGTTTTAGACCATTTTGTGATTTTCGAAAAAACTTGTTAACATAAAAACATCAAAGTGCTAAGAATAGCTTCAAATCGCATTTGGAGACATTTTAGACCAATTAGTGATTTTCGAAAAAACTTGGTTACATAAAAACATCAAAGTGGTTAAAATCACATTATAAACCGTTTTAGACCATTTTGAGCATTTCGATAACACTTTTCACACAAAAACATCAAAGTGCTTAGAATAGCTTCAAATCGCATTTGGAGACGTTTTAGACCATTTTGTGATTTTCGAAAAAAACTTTTTAACATAAAAACACCAAACTTCTAAGAATAGCTTCAAATCGCATATGGAGACAATTTAGACCATTTTGTGATTTTCGAAAAAACTTGTTAACATAAAAACACCAAAGTGCTAAGAATAGCTTCAAATCGCATATGGAGACAATTTAGACCATTTTGTGATTTTCGAAAAAACTTGTTAACATAAAAACACCAAAGTGCTTAGAATACCTTCAAATCGCATTTGGAGACGTTTAAGACCATTTTGTGATTTTCGAAAAAACTTGTTAACATAAAAACACCAAAGTGCTTAGAATAGCTTCAAATCGCATTTGGAGACGTTTTAGACCAATTTGTGATTTTCGAAAAAACTTGGTTACACAAAAACATCAAAGTGGATAAAAGCACATTATAAACCGTTTTAGACCATTTTGAGCATTTCGATAACACATTTCACACAAAAACATCAAAGAGCACAAAATAGCTTAATATCGTATTTAAAAACGTTTTAAACCATTTTGAGCATTTCGACAAAACTTTTTCACACAAAACACCAAAGTGTTTAGAAAAGCTTCAAATCGCATTTGGAGACGTTTTAGACCATTTTGTGATTTTCGAAAAAACTTGTTAACACAAAAACACCAAAGTGATTAGAATAGCTTCAAATCGCATTTGGAGACGTTTTAGACCATTTTGTGATTTTCGAAAAAACTTGTTAACATAAAAACACCAAAGTGATTAGAATAGCTTCAAATCGCATTTGGAGACGTTTTAGACCATTTTGTGCATTTCGATGAAACTTGGTTACGCAAAAACATCAAAGTAATAATCACATTATAAACAGTTTTAGACCATTTTGAGCATATCGATAAAACTTTTTACACAAAACACCAAAGTGCTTAGAATAGCTTCAAATCGCATTTGGAGACGTTTTAGACCATTTTGTGATTTTCGACAAAACTTTTTCACACAAAACACCAAAGTGCTTAGAATACCTTCAAATCGCATTTGGAGACGTTTTAGACCATTTTGTGATTTTCGAAAAAACTTGTTAACATAAAAACATCAAAGTGTACAGATTAGCTTCAAATCGCATTTGGAGACGTTTTAGACCATTTTGTGATTTTCGAAAAAACTTGTTAACATAAAAACACCAAAGTGCTTAGAATAGCTTCAAATCGCATTAGGAGACGTTTTAGACCATTTTGTTATTTTCGAATAAACTTGTTAACATAAAAACACCAAAATGTTTAGAATAGCTTCAAATCGCATTTGGAGACGTTTTAGACCATTTTGTGATTTTCGAAAAAACTTGTTAACATAAAAACACCAAAGTGCTTAGAATACCTTCAAATCGCATTTGGAGACGTTTTAGACCATTTTGTGATTTTCCAAAAAACTTGTTAACATAAAAACATCAAAGTGTACAGAATAGCTTCAAATCGCATTTGGAGACGTTTTAGACCATTTTGTGATTTTCGAAAAAACTTGTTAACATAAAAACACCAAAGTGCTTAGAATAGCTTCAAATCGCATTAGGAGACGTTTTAGACCATTTTGTGATTTTCGAAAAAACTTGTTAACATAAAAACACCAAAGTGCTTAGAATAGCTTCAAATCGCATTTGGAGACGTTTTAGACCATTTTGTGATTTTCGAAAAAACTTGTTAACATAAAAACACCAAAATGTTTAGAATAGCTTCAAATCACATTTGGAGACGTTTTAGACCATTTTGTGATTTTCGAAAAAACTTGTTAACACAAAAACACCAAAGTGATTAGAATAGCTTCAAATCGCATTTGGAGACGTTTTAGACCAATTTGTGCATTTCGATGAAACTTGGTTACGCAAAAACATCAAAGTGCTTAAAATCACATTATAAACCGTTTTAGACCATTTTGAGCATATCGATAACACTTTTCACACAAAAACATCAAAGAGCACAATATAGCTTAATATCTTATTTAAAAACGTTTTAGACCATTTTGAGCATTTCGACAAAACTTTTTCACACAAAACACCAAAGTGCTTAGAATAGCTTCAAATCGCATTTGGAGACGTTTTAGACCATTTTGTGATTTTCGAAAAAACTTTTTAACATAAAAACACCAAACTGCTAAGAATAGCTTCAAATCGCATATGGAGACAATTTAGACCATTTTGTGATTTTCGAAAAAACTTGTTAACATAAAAACACCAAAGTGCTTAGAATACCTTCAAATCGCATTTGGAGACATTTTAGACCATTTTGTGATTTTCGAAAAAACTTGTTAACATAAAAACATCAAAGTGCTAAGAATAGCTTCCAATCGCATTTGTAGACGTTTTAGACCATTTTGTGATTTTCGAAAACAACTTGTTAACATAAAAACACCAAAGTGCTTAGAATAGCTTCAAATCGCATTTGGAGACGTTTTAGACCATTTTGTGATTTTCGAAAAAACTTGTTAACATAAAAACATCAAAGTGCTAAGAATAGCTTCAAATCGAATTTGGAGACATTTTAGACCAATTAGTGATTTTCGAAAAAACTTGGTTACACAAAAACATCAAAGTGGTTAAAATCACATTATAAACCGTTTTAGACCATTTTGAGCATTTCGATAACACTTTTCACACAAAAACATCAAAGTGCTTAGAATAGCTTCAAATCGCAT
The DNA here is from genome assembly GCF_964355755.1 of Antedon mediterranea. Lineage (NCBI taxonomy): Eukaryota > Metazoa > Echinodermata > Crinoidea > Comatulida > Antedonidae > Antedon > Antedon mediterranea. The sequence goes on from NC_092671.1 coordinate 21,434,068, forward strand.
TTGGAGACGTTTTAGACCATTTTGTGATTTTCGAAAAAAACTTTTTAACATAAAAACACCAAACTGCTAAGAATAGCTTCAAATCGCATATGGAGACAATTTAGACCATTTTGTGATTTTCGAAAAAACTTGTTAACATAAAAACACCAAAGTGCTTAGAATACCTTCAAATCGCATTTGGAGACATTTTAGACCATTTTGTGATTTTCGAAAAAACTTGTTAACATAAAAACATCAAAGTGCTAAGAATAGCTTCCAATCGCATTTGGAGACGTTTTAGACCATTTTGTGATTTTCGAAAAAACTTGTTAACATAAAAACACCAAAGTGATTAGAATAGCTTCAAATCGCATTTGGAGACGTTTTAGACCATTTTGTGCATTTCGATGAAACTTGGTTACGCAAAAACATCAAAGTGCTTAAAATCACATTATAAACCGTTTTAGACCATTTTGAGCATATCGATAACACTTTTTACACAAAACACCAAAGTGCTTAGAATAGCTTCAAATCGCATTTGGAGACGTTTTAGACCATTTTGTGATTTTCGACAAAACTTTTTCACACAAAACACCAAAGTGCTTAGAATACCTTCAAATCGCATTTGGAGACGTTTTAGACCATTTTGTGATTTTCGAAAAAACTTGTTAACATAAAAACATCAAAGTGTACAGAATAGCTTCAAATCGCATTTGGAGACGTTTTAGACCATTTTGTGATTTTCGAAAAAACTTGTTAACATAAAAACACCAAAGTGCTTAGAATAGCTTCAAATCGCATTTGGAGACGTTTTAGACCATTTTGTGATTTTCGAAAAAACTTGTTAACATAAAAACACCAAAGTGCTTAGAATAGCTTCAAATCGCATTAGGAGACGTTTTAGACCATTTTGTGATTTTCGAAAAAACTTGTTAACATAAAAACACCAAAGTGCTTAGAATAGCTTCAAATCGCATTTGGAGACGTTTTAGACCATTTTGTGATTTTCGAAAAAACTTGTTAACATAAAAAAAACAAAGTTCTTAAAATAGCTTCAAATCGCATTTGGAGACGTTTTAGACCATTTTGTGATTTTCGAAAAAACCTGTTAACATAAAAACACCAAAGTGTTTAGAAAAGCTTCAAATCGCATTTGGAGACGTTTTAGACCATTTTGGGATTTTCGAAAAAACTTGTTAACATAAAAACACCAAAGTGCTTAGAATATGGCCGAGCGGTTAAGGCAGGGGCGCCGTTTATCGTACCTAAAGAGCCAACAACAACATCGGCAAGGGTTCGAGGCCGACTCGCTCCTAGTTCTGGTGGTGGAACAAGTCTTCTCGGATAAGGACTATAAACCGTAGGTCCAGTGTACACAGTTATAACATGTGTGTACTTTAAAGAACCCAGTTCATTATTCGAAAAAGAGTAGGGGGTTACCCCGGTGAACTGGTTCACACAATAGCCTCTGTATCAGGGGGATTACCACCTATCTGATAGGACAGTGATTAATTCACTATTGGTAATCCTTGGCCACAGTGCCTAAAGACATAAAATAAAATAAAAATAAATAAATAAATAATAGCTTCAAATCGCATTTGGAGACGTTTTAGACCATTTTGTAATTTTCAAAAAAACTTGTTAACATAAAAACACCAAAGTTCTTAGAATAGCTTCAAATCGCATTTGGAGACGTTTTAGACCATTTTGTGCATTTCGATGAAACTTGGTTACACAAAAACATCAAAGTGCTTAAAATCACATTATAAACCGTTTTAGACCATTTGAGCATTTCGATAACACTTTTCACACAAAAACATCAAAGTTCACAATATAGCTTAATATCCTATTTAAAAACGTTTTAGACCATTTTGAGCATTTCGACAAAACTTTTTCACACAAAACACCAAAGTGCTTAGAATACCTTCAAATCGCATTTGGAGACGTTTTAGACAATTTTGTGATTTTCGAAAAAACTTGTTAACATAAAAACACCAAAGTTTACAGAATAGCTTCAAATCGCATTTGGAGACGTTTTAGACAATTTTGTGATTTTCGAAAAAACTTGTTAACATAAAAACACCAAAGTGCTTAGAATAGCTTCAAATCGCATTGGGAGACGTTTTAGACCATTTTGTGATTTTCGAAAAAACTTGTTAACATAAAAACACCAAAGTGCTTAGAATAGCTTCAAATCGCATTTGGAGACGTTTTAGACCATTTTGTGATTTTCGAAAAAACTTGTTAACATAAAAACGCCAAAGTTCTTAAAATAGCTTCAAATCGCATTTGGAGACGTTTTAGACCATTTTGTGATTTTCGAAAAAACTTGTTAACATAAAAACACCAAAGTGTTTAGAAAAGCTTCAAATCGCATTTGGAGACGTTTTAGACCATTTTGGGATTTTTGAAAAAACTTGTTAACATAAAAACACCAAAGTGCTTAGAATAGCTTCAAATCGCATTTGGAGACGTTTTAGACCATTTTGTAATTTTCAAAAAAACTTGTTAACATAAAAACACCAAAGTTCTTAGAATAGCTTCAAATCGCATTTGGAGACGTTTTAGACCATTTTGTGCATTTCGATAAAACTTGGTTACACAAAAACATCAAAGTGCTTAAAATCACGTTATAAACCGTTTTAGACCATTTGAGCATTTCGATAACACTTTTCACACAAAAACATCAAAGGGCACAAAATAGCTTAATATCCTATTTAAAAACGTTTTAGACCATTTTGAGCATTTCGACAAAACTTTTTCACACAAAACACCAAAGTGCTTAGAATACCTTCAAATCGCATTTGGAGACGTTTTAGACAATTTTGTGATTTTCGAAAAAACTTAACATAAAAACATCAAAGTTTACAGAATAGCTTCAAATCGCTTTTGGAGACGTTTTAGACAATTTTGTGATTTTCGAAAAAACTTGTTAACATAAAAACACCAAAGTGCTTAGAATAGCTTCAAATCGCATTGGGAGACGTTTTAGACCATTTTGTGATTTTCGAAAAAACTTGTTAACATAAAAACATCAAAGTGTACAGAATAGCTTCAAATCGCATTTGGAGACGTTTTAGACCATTTTGTGATTTTCGAAAAAACTTGTTAACATAAAAACACCAAAGTGCTTAGAATAGCTTCAAATCGCATTTGGAGACGTTTTAAACCATTTTGTGATTTTCGAAAAAACTTGTTAACATAAAAACACCAAAATGTTTAGAATAGCTTCAAATCGCATTTGGAGACGTTTTAGACCATTTTGTGATTTTCGAAAAAACTTGTTAACACAAAAACACCAAAGTGATTAGAATAGCTTCAAATCGCATTTGGAGACGTTTTAGACCATTTTGTGATTTTCGAAAAAACTTGTTAACATAAAAACACCAAAGTGATTAGAATAGCTTCAAATCGCATTTGGAGACGTTTTAGACCATTTTGTGCATTTCGATGAAACTTGGTTACGCAAAAACATCAAAGTGCTTAAAATCACATTATAAACCGTTTTAGACCATTTTGAGCATATCGATAACACTTTTTACACAAAACACCAAAGTGCTTAGAATAGCTTCAAATCGCATTTGGAGACGTTTTAGACCATTTTGTGATTTTCGACAAAACTTTTTCACACAAAACACCAAAGTGCTTAGAATACCTTCAAATCGCATTTGGAGACGTTTTAGACCATTTTGTGATTTTCGAAAAAACTTGTTAACATAAAAACATCAAAATGTTTAGAATAGCTTCAAATCACATTTGGAGACGTTTTAGACCATTTTGTGATTTTCGAAAAAACTTGTTAACACAAAAACACCAAAGTGATTAGAATAGCTTCAAATCGCATTTGGAGACGCTTTAGACCAATTTGTGCATTTCGATGAAACTTGGTTACGCAAAAACATCAAAGTGCTTAAAATCACATTATAAACCGTTTTAGACCATTTTGAGCATATCGATAACACTTTTCACACAAAAACATCAAAGAGCACAATATAGCTTAATATCTTATTTAAAAACGTTTTAGACCATTTTGAGCATTTCGACAAAACTTTTTCACACAAAACACCAAAGTGCTTAGAATAGCTTCAAATCGCATTTGGAGACGTTTTAGACCATTTTGTGATTTTCGAAAAAACTTGTTAACATAAAAACATCAAAGTGCTAAGAATAGCTTCAAATCGCATTTGGAGACATTTTAGACCAATTAGTGATTTTCGAAAAAACTTGGTTACACAAAAACATCAAAGTGGTTAAAATCACATTATAAACCGTTTTAGACCATTTTGAGCATTTCGATAACACTTTTCACACAAAAACATCAAAGTGCTTAGAATAGCTTCAAATCGCATTTGGAGACGTTTTAGACCATTTTGTGATTTTCGAAAAAAACTTTTTAACATAAAAACACCAAACTTCTAAGAATAGCTTCAAATCGCATATGGAGACAATTTAGACCATTTTGTGATTTTCGAAAAAACTTGTTAACATAAAAACACCAAAGTGCTAAGAATAGCTTCAAATCGCATATGGAGACAATTTAGACCATTTTGTGATTTTCGAAAAAACTTGTTAACATAAAAACACCAAAGTGCTTAGAATACCTTCAAATCGCATTTGGAGACGTTTAAGACCATTTTGTGATTTTCGAAAAAACTTGTTAACATAAAAACACCAAAGTGCTTAGAATAGCTTCAAATCGCATTTGGAGACGTTTTAGACCAATTTGTGATTTTCGAAAAAACTTGGTTACACAAAAACATCAAAGTGGATAAAAGCACATTATAAACCGTTTTAGACCATTTTGAGCATTTCGATAACACATTTCACACAAAAACATCAAAGAGCACAAAATAGCTTAATATCGTATTTAAAAACGTTTTAAACCATTTTGAGCATTTCGACAAAACTTTTTCACACAAAACACCAAAGTGTTTAGAAAAGCTTCAAATCGCATTTGGAGACGTTTTAGACCATTTTGGGATTTTCGAAAAAACTTGTTAACATAAAAACACCAAAGTGCTTAGAATAGCTTCAAATCGCATTTGAAGACGTTTTAGACCATTTTGTAATTTTCGAAAAAACTTGTTAACATAAAAACACCAAAATGTTTAGAATAGCTTCAAATCGCATTTGGAGACGTTTTAGACCATTTTGTGATTTTCGAAAAAACTTGTTAACACAAAAACACCAAAGTGATTAGAATAGCTTCAAATCGCATTTGGAGACGTTTTAGACCATTTTGTGATTTTCGAAAAAACTTGTTAACATAAAAACACCAAAGTGATTAGAATAGCTTCAAATCGCATTTGGAGACGTTTTAGACCATTTTGTGCATTTCGATGAAACTTGGTTACGCAAAAACATCAAAGTAATAATCACATTATAAACAGTTTTAGACCATTTTGAGCATATCGATAAAACTTTTTACACAAAACACCAAAGTGCTTAGAATAGCTTCAAATCGCATTTGGAGACGTTTTAGACCATTTTGTGATTTTCGACAAAACTTTTTCACACAAAACACCAAAGTGCTTAGAATACCTTCAAATCGCATTTGGAGACGTTTTAGACCATTTTGTGATTTTCGAAAAAACTTGTTAACATAAAAACATCAAAGTGTACAGATTAGCTTCAAATCGCATTTGGAGACGTTTTAGACCATTTTGTGATTTTCGAAAAAACTTGTTAACATAAAAACACCAAAGTGCTTAGAATAGCTTCAAATCGCATTAGGAGACGTTTTAGACCATTTTGTTATTTTCGAAAAAACTTGTTAACATAAAAACACCAAAATGTTTAGAATAGCTTCAAATCGCATTTGGAGACGTTTTAGACCATTTTGTGATTTTCGAAAAAACTTGTTAACATAAAAACACCAAAGTGCTTAGAATACCTTCAAATCGCATTTGGAGACGTTTTAGACCATTTTGTGATTTTCCAAAAAACTTGTTAACATAAAAACATCAAAGTGTACAGAATAGCTTCAAATCGCATTTGGAGACGTTTTAGACCATTTTGTGATTTTCGAAAAAACTTGTTAAACATAAAAACACCAAAGTGCTTAGAATAGCTTCAAATCGCATTAGGAGACGTTTTAGACCATTTTGTGATTTTCGAAAAAACTTGTTAACATAAAAACACCAAAGTGCTTAGAATAGCTTCAAATCGCATTTGGAGACGTTTTAGACCATTTTGTGATTTTCGAAAAAACTTGTTAACATAAAAACACCAAAATGTTTAGAATAGCTTCAAATCACATTTGGAGACGTTTTAGACCATTTTGTGATTTTCGAAAAAACTTGTTAACACAAAAACACCAAAGTGATTAGAATAGCTTCAAATCGCATTTGGAGACGTTTTAGACCAATTTGTGCATTTCGATGAAACTTGGTTACGCAAAAACATCAAAGTGCTTAAAATCACATTATAAACCGTTTTAGACCATTTTGAGCATATCGATAACACTTTTCACACAAAAACATCAAAGAGCACAATATAGCTTAATATCTTATTTAAAAACGTTTTAGACCATTTTGAGCATTTCGACAAAACTTTTTCACACAAAACACCAAAGTGCTTAGAATAGCTTCAAATCGCATTTGGAGACGTTTTAGACCATTTTGTGATTTTCGAAAAAACTTTTTCACACAAAACACCAAAGTGCTTAGAATACCTTCAAATCGCATTTGGAGACGTTTTAGACCATTTTGTGATTTTCGAAAAAACTTGTTAACATAAAAACATCAAAGTGTACAGAATAGCTTCAAATCGCATTTGGAGACGTTTTAGACCATTTTGTGATTTTCGAAAAAACTTGTTAACATAAAAACACCAAAGTGCTTAGAATAGCTTCAAATCGCATTAGGAGACGTTTTAGACCATTTTGTGATTTTCGAAAAAACTTGTTAACACAAAAACACCAAAGTGCTTAGAATAGCTTCAAATCGCATTTGGAGACGTTTTAGACCATTTTGTGATTTTCGAAAAAACTTGTTAACATTAAAACACCAAAATGTTTAGAATAGCTTCAAATCGCATTTGGAGACGTTTTAGACCATTTTGTGATTTTCGAAAAAACTTGTTAACACAAAAACACCAAAGTGATTAGAATAGCTTCAAATCGCATTTGGAGACGTTTTAGACCATTTTGTGCATTTCGATGAAACTTGGTTACGGAAAAACATCAAAGTGCTTAAAATCACATTATAAACCGTTTTAGACCATTTTGAGCATATCGATAACACTTTTCACACAAAAACATCAAAGAGCACAATATAGCTTAATATCGTATTTAAAAACGTTTTAGACCATTTTGAGCATTTCGACAAAACTTTTTCACACAAAACACCAAAGTGCTTAGAATAGCTTCAAATCGCATTTGGAGACGTTTTAGACCATTTTGTGATTTTCGAAAAAACTTGTTAACATAAAAACACCAAAGTGATTAGAATAGCTTCAAATCGCATTTGGAGACGTTTTAGACCATTTTTTGCATTTCGATGAAACTTGGTTACGCAAAAACATCAAAGTAATAATCACATTATAAACAGTTTTAGACCATTTTGAGCATATCGATAAAACTTTTTACACAAAACACCAAAGTGCTTAGAATAGCTTCAAATCGCATTTGGAGACGTTTTAGACCATTTTGTGATTTTCGACAAAACTTTTTCACACAAAACACCAAAGTGCTTAGAATACCTTCAAATCGCATTTGGAGACGTTTTAGACCATTTTGTGATTTTCGAAAAAACTTGTTAACATAAAAACATCAAAGTGTACAGATTAGCTTCAAATCGCATTTGGAGACGTTTTAGACCATTTTGTGATTTTCGAAAAAACTTGTTAACATAAAAACACCAAAGTGCTTAGAATAGCTTCAAATCGCATTAGGAGACGTTTTAGACCATTTTGTTATTTTCGAAAAAACTTGTTAACATAAAAACACCAAAATGTTTAGAATAGCTTCAAATCGCATTTGGAGACGTTTTAGACCATTTTGTGATTTTCGAAAAAACTTGTTAACATAAAAACACCAAAGTGCTTAGAATACCTTCAAATCGCATTTGGAGACGTTTTAGACCATTTTGTGATTTTCCAAAAAACTTGTTAACATAAAAACATCAAAGTGTACAGAATAGCTTCAAATCGCATTTGGAGACGTTTTAGACCATTTTGTGATTTTCGAAAAAACTTGTTAACATAAAAACACCAAAGTGCTTAGAATAGCTTCAAATCGCATTAGGAGACGTTTTAGACCATTTTGTGATTTTCGAAAAAACTTGTTAACATAAAAACACCAAAGTGCTTAGAATAGCTTCAAATCGCATTTGGAGACGTTTTAGACCATTTTGTGATTTTCGAAAAAACTTGTTAACATAAAAACACCAAAATGTTTAGAATAGCTTCAAATCACATTTGGAGACGTTTTAGACCATTTTGTGATTTTCGAAAAAACTTGTTAACACAAAAACACCAAAGTGATTAGAATAGCTTCAAATCGCATTTGGAGACGTTTTAGACCAATTTGTGCATTTCGATGAAACTTGGTTACGCAAAAACATCAAAGTGCTTAAAATCACATTATAAACCGTTTTAGACCATTTTGAGCATATCGATAACACTTTTCACACAAAAACATCAAAGAGCACAATATAGCTTAATATCTTATTTAAAAACGTTTTAGACCATTTTGAGCATTTCGACAAAACTTTTTCACACAAAACACCAAAGTGCTTAGAATAGCTTCAAATCGCATTTGGAGACGTTTTAGACCATTTTGTGATTTTCGAAAAAACTTTTTCACACAAAACACCAAAGTGCTTAGAATACCTTCAAATCGCATTTGGAGACGTTTTAGACCATTTTGTGATTTTCGAAAAAACTTGTTAACATAAAAACATCAAAGTGTACAGAATAGCTTCAAATCGCATTTGGAGACGTTTTAGACCATTTTGTGATTTTCGAAAAAACTTGTTAACATAAAAACACCAAAGTGCTTAGAATAGCTTCAAATCGCATTAGGAGACGTTTTAGACCATTTTGTGATTTTCGAAAAAACTTGTTAACACAAAAACACCAAAGTGCTTAGAATAGCTTCAAATCGCATTTGGAGACGTTTTAGACCATTTTGTGATTTTCGAAAAAACTTGTTAACATTAAAACACCAAAATGTTTAGAATAGCTTCAAATCGCATTTGGAGACGTTTTAGACCATTTTGTGATTTTCGAAAAAACTTGTTAACACAAAAACACCAAAGTGATTAGAATAGCTTCAAATCGCATTTGGAGACGTTTTAGACCATTTTGTGCATTTCGATGAAACTTGGTTACGGAAAAACATCAAAGTGCTTAAAATCACATTATAAACCGTTTTAGACCATTTTGAGCATATCGATAACACTTTTCACACAAAAACATCAAAGAGCACAATATAGCTTAATATCGTATTTAAAAACGTTTTAGACCATTTTGAGCATTTCGACAAAACTTTTTCACACAAAACACCAAAGTGCTTAGAATAGCTTCAAATCGCATTTGGAGACGTTTTAGACCATTTTGTGATTTTCGAAAAAACTTGTTAACATAAAAACATCAAAGGGCTAAGAATAGCTTCAAATCGCATTTGGAGACATTTTAGACCAATTAGTGATTTTCGAAAAAACTTGGTTACACAAAAACATCAAAGTGGTTAAAATCACATTATAAACCGTTTTAGACCATTTTGAGCATTTCGATAACACTTTTTACACAAAAACATCAAAGTGCTTAGAATAGCTTCAAATCGCATTTGGAGACGTTTTAGACCATTTTGTGATTTTCGAAAAAAACTTTTTAACATAAAAACACCAAACTGCTAAGAATAGCTTCAAATCGCATATGGAGACAATTTAGACCATTTTGTGATTTTCGAAAAAACTTGTTAACATAAAAACACCAAAGTGCTTAGAATACCTTCAAATCGCATTTGGAGACGTTTTAGACCATTTTGTGATTTTCCAAAAAACTTGTTAACATAAAAACATCAAAGTGTACAGAATAGCTTCAAATCGCATTTGGAGACGTTTTAGACCATTTTGTGATTTTCGAAAAAACTTGTTAACATAAAAACACCAAAGTGCTTAGAATAGCTTCAAATCGCATTAGGAGACGTTTTAGACCATTTTGTGATTTTCGAAAAAACTTGTTAACATAAAAACACCAAAGTGCTTAGAATAGCTTCAAATCGCATTTGGAGACGTTTTAGACCATTTTGTGATTTTCGAAAAAACTTGTTAACATAAAAACACCAAAATGTTTAGAATAGCTTCAAATCACATTTGGAGACGTTTTAGACCATTTTGTGATTTTCGAAAAAACTTGTTAACACAAAAACACCAAAGTGATTAGAATAGCTTCAAATCGCATTTGGAGACGTTTTAGACCAATTTGTGCATTTCGATGAAACTTGGTTACGCAAAAACATCAAAGTGCTTAAAATCACATTATAAACCGTTTTAGACCATTTTGAGCATATCGATAACACTTTTCACACAAAAACATCAAAGAGCACAATATAGCTTAATATCTTATTTAAAAACGTTTTAGACCATTTTGAGCATTTCGACAAAACTTTTTCACACAAAACACCAAAGTGCTTAGAATAGCTTCAAATCGCATTTGGAGACGTTTTAGACCATTTTGTGATTTTCGAAAAAACTTGTTAACATAAAAACATCAAAGTGCTAAGAATAGCTTCAAATCGCATTTGGAGACATTTTAGACCAATTAGTGATTTTCGAAAAAACTTGGTTACACAAAAACATCAAAGTGGTTAAAATCACATTATAAACCGTTTTAGACCATTTTGAGCATTTCGATAACACTTTTCACACAAAAACATCAAAGTGCTTAGAATAGCTTCAAATCGCATTTGGAGACGTTTTAGACCATTTTGTGATTTTCGAAAAAAACTTTTTAACATAAAAACACCAAACTGCTAAGAATAGCTTCAAATCGCATATGGAGACAATTTAGACCATTTTGTGATTTTCGAAAAAACTTGTTAACATAAAAACACCAAAGTGCTTAGAATACCTTCAAATCGCATTTGGAGACATTTTAGACCATTTTGTGATTTTCGAAAAAACTTGTTAACATAAAAACATCAAAGTGCTAAGAATAGCTTCCAATCGCATTTGGAGACGTTTTAGACCATTTTGTGATTTTCGAAAACAACTTGTTAACATAAAAACACCAAAGTGCTTAGAATAGCTTCAAATCGCATTTGGAGACGTTTTAGACCAATTTGTGATTTTCGAAAAAACTTGGTTACACAAAAACATCAAAGTGGATAAAATCACATTATAAACCGTTTTAGACCATTTTGAGCATATCGATAACACTTTTCACACAAAAACATCAAAGACCACAATATAGCTTAATATCGTATTTAAAAACGTTTTAGACCATTTTGAGCATTTCGACAAAACTTTTTCACACAAAACACCAAAGTGCTTAGAATAGCTTCAAATCGCATTTGGAGACGTTTTAGACCATTTTGTGATTTTCGAAAAAACTTGTTAACATAAAAACATCAAAGTGCTAAGAATAGCTTCAAATCGAATTTGGAGACATTTTAGACCAATTAGTGATTTTCGAAAAAACTTGGTTACACAAAAACATCAAAGTGGTTAAAATCACATTATAAACCGTTTTAGACCATTTTGAGCATTTCGATAACACTTTTCACACAAAAACATCAAAGTGCTTAGAATAGCTTCAAATCGCATTTGGAGACGTTTTAGACCATTTTGTGATTTTCGAAAAAAACTTTTTAACATAAAAACACCAAACTGCTAAGAATAGCTTCAAATCGCATATGGAGACAATTTAGACCATTTTGTGATTTTCGAAAAAACTTGTTAACATAAAAACACCAAAGTGCTTAGAATACCTTCAAATCGCATTTGGAGACATTTTAGACCATTTTGTGATTTTCGAAAAAACTTGTTAACATAAAAACATCAAAGTGCTAAGAATAGCTTCCAATCGCATTTGGAGACGTTTTAGACTATTTTGTGATTTTCGAAAACAACTTGTTAACATAAAAACACCAAAGTGCTTAGAATAGCTTCAAATCGCATTTGGAGACGTTTTAGACCAATTTGTGATTTTCGAAAAAACTTGGTTACACAAAAACATCAAAGTGGATAAAATCACATTATAAACCGTTTTAGACCATTTTGAGCATTTCGATAACACATTTCACACAAAAACATCAAAGAGCACAAAATAGCTTAATATCGTATTTAAAAACGTTTTAAACCATTTTGAGCATTTCGACAAAACTTTTTCACACAAAACACCAAAGTGTACAGAATAGCTTCAAATCCCATTTGGAGACGTTTTAGACCATTTTGTGATTTTCGAAAAAACTTGTTAATATAAAAACACCAAAGTACTTAGAATAGCTTCAAATCGCATTTGGAGACGTTGTAGACCATTTTGTGATTTTCGAAAAAACTTGTTAACATAAAAACACCAAAGTTTACAGAATAGCTTCAAATCGCATTTGGAGACGTTTTAGACAATTTTGTGCATTTCGATGAAACTTGGTTACACAAAAACATCAAAGTGCTTAAAATCACATTATAAACCGTTTTAGACCATTTGAGCATTTCCATAACACTTTTCACACAAAAACATCAAAGGGCACAATATAGCTTAATATCCTATTTAAAAACGTTTTAGACCATTTTGAGCATTTCGACAAAACTTTTTCACACAAAACACCAAAGTGCTTAGAATACCTTCAAATCGCATTTGGAGACGTTTTAGACCATTTTGTGATTTTCGAAAAAACTTAACATAAAAACATCAAAGTTTACAGAATAGCTTCAAATCGCATTTGGAGACGTTTTAAACCATTTTGTGATTTTCGAAAAAACTTGTTAACATAAAAACACCAAAATGTTTAGAATAGCTTCAAATCGCATTTGGAGACGTTTTAGACCATTTTGTGATTTTCGAAAAAACTTGTTAACACAAAAACACCAAAGTGATTAGAATAGCTTCAAATCGCATTTGGAGACGTTTTAGACCATTTTGTGATTTTCGAAAAAACTTGTTAACATAAAAACACCAAAGTGATTAGAATAGCTTCAAATCGCATTTGGAGACGTTTTAGACCATTTTGTGCATTTCGATGAAACTTGGTTACGCAAAAACATCAAAGTGCTTAAAATCACATTATAAACCGTTTTAGACCATTTTGAGCATATCGATAACACTTTTTACACAAAACGCCAAAGTGCTTAGAATAGCTTCAAATCGCATTTGGAGACGTTTTAGACCATTTTGTGATTTTCGACAAAACTTTTTCACACAAAACACCAAAGTGCTTAGAATACCTTCAAATCGCATTTGGAGACGTTTTAGACCATTTTGTGATTTTCGAAAAAACTTGTTAACATAAAAACATCAAAGTGTACAGAATAGCTTCAAATCGCATTTGGAGACGTTTTAGACCATTTTGTGATTTTCGAAAAAACTTGTTAACATAAAAACACCAAAGTGCTTAGAATAGCTTCAAATCGCATTAGGAGACGTTTTAGACCATTTTGTGATTTTCGAAAAAACTTGTTAACATAAAAACACCAAAGTGCTTAGAATAGCTTCAAATCGCATTTGGAGACGTTTTAGACCATTTTGTGATTTTCGAAAAAACTTGTTAACATAAAAACACCAAAGTTCTTAAAATAGCTTCAAATCGCATTTGGAGACGTTTTAGACCATTTTGTGATTTTCGAAAAAACTTGTTAACATAAAAACACCAAAGTGCTTAGAATAGCTTCAAATCGCATTTGGAGACGTTTTAGACCATTTTGGGATTTTTGAAAAAACTTGTTAACATAAAAACACCAAAGTTCTTAGAATAGCTTCAAATCGCATTTGGAGACGTTTTAGACCATTTTGTGCATTTCGATGAAACTTGGTTACACAAAAACATCAAAGTGCTTAAAATCACGTTATAAACCGTTTTAGACCATTTGAGCATTTCGATAACACTTTTCACACAAAAACATCAAAGGGCACAATATAGCTTAATATCCTATTTAAAAACGTTTTAGACCATTTTGAGCATTTCGACAAAACTTTTTCACACAAAACACCAAAGTGCTTAGAATACCTTCAAATCGCATTTGGAGACGTTTTAGACAATTTTGTGATTTTCGAAAAAACTTGTTAACATAAAAACATCAAAGTTTACAGAATAGCTTCAAATCGCTTTTGGAGACGTTTTAGACAATTTTGTGATTTTCGAAAAAACTTGTTAACATAAAAACACCAAAGTGCTTAGAATAGCTTCAAATTGCATTGGGAGACGTTTTAGACCATTTTGTGATTTTCGAAAAAACTTGTTAACATAAAAACATCAAAGTGTACAGAATAGCTTCAAATCGCATTTGGAGACGTTTTAGACCATTTTGTGATTTTCGAAAAAACTTGTTAACATAAAAACACCAAAGTGCTTAGAATAGCTTCAAATCGCATTTGGAGACGTTTTAAACCATTTTGTGATTTTCGAAAAAACTTGTTAACATAAAAACACCAAAATGTTTAGAATAGCTTCAAATCGCATTTGGAGACGTTTTAGACCATTTTGTGATTTTCGAAAAAACTTGTTAACACAAAAACACCAAAGTGATTAGAATAGCTTCAAATCGCATTTGGAGACGTTTTAGACCATTTTGTGATTTTCGAAAAAACTTGTTAACATAAAAACACCAAAGTGATTAGAATAGCTTCAAATCGCATTTGGAGACGTTTTAGACCATTTTGTGCATTTCGATGAAACTTGGTTACGCAAAAACATCAAAGTGCTTAAAATCACATTATAAACCGTTTTAGACCATTTTGAGCATATCGATAACACTTTTTACACAAAACACCAAAGTGCTTAGAATAGCTTCAAATCGCATTTGGAGACGTTTTAGACCATTTTGTGATTTTCGACAAAACTTTTTCACACAAAACACCAAAGTGATTAGAATACCTTCAAATCGCATTTGGAGACGTTTTAGACCATTTTGTGCATTTCGATGAAACTTGGTTACGCAAAAACATCAAAGTGCTTAAAATCACATTATAAACCGTTTTAGACCATTTTGAGCATATCGATAACACTTTTCACACAAAAACATCAAAGAGCACAATATAGCTTAATATCGTATTTAAAAACGTTTTAGACCATTTTGAGCATTTCGACAAAACTTTTTCACACAAAACACCAAAGTGCTTAGAATAGCTTCAAATCGCATTTGGAGACGTTTTAGACCATTTTGTGATTTTCGAAAAACCTTGTTAACATAAAAACATCAAAGTGCTAAGAATAGTTTCAAATCGAATTTGGAGACATTTTAGACCAATTAGTGATTTTCGAAAAAACTTGGTTACACAAAAACATCAAAGTGGTTAAAATCACATTATAAACCGTTTTAGACCATTTTGAGCATTTCGATAACACTTTTCACACAAAAACATCAAAGTGCTTAGAATAGCTTCAAATCGCATTTGGAGACGTTTTAGACCATTTTGTGATTTTCGAAAAAAACTTTTTAACATAAAAACACCAAACTGCTAAGAATAGCTTCAAATCGCATATGGAGACAATTTAGACCATTTTGTGATTTTCGAAAAAACTTGTTAACATAAAAACACCAAAGTGCTTAGAATACCTTCAAATCGCATTTGGAGACATTTTAGACCATTTTGTGATTTTCGAAAAAACTTGTTAACATAAAAACATCAAAGTGCTAAGAATAGCTTCCAATCGCATTTGTAGACGTTTTAGACCATTTTGTGATTTTCGAAAACAACTTGTTAACATAAAAACACCAAAGTGCTTAGAATAGCTTCAAATCGCATTTGGAGACGTTTTAGACCATTTTGTGATTTTCGAAAAAACTTGTTAACATAAAAACATCAAAGTGCTAAGAATAGCTTCAAATCGAATTTGGAGACATTTTAGACCAATTAGTGATTTTCGAAAAAACTTGGTTACACAAAAACATCAAAGTGGTTAAAATCACATTATAAACCGTTTTAGACCATTTTGAGCATTTCGATAACACTTTTCACACAAAAACATCAAAGTGCTTAGAATAGCTTCAAATCGCATTTGGAGACGTTTTAGACCATTTTGTGATTTTCGAAAAAAACTTTTTAACATAAAAACACCAAACTGCTAAGAATAGCTTCAAATCGCATATGGAGACAATTTAGACCATTTTGTGATTTTCGAAAAAACTTGTTAACATAAAAACACCAAAGTGCTTAGAATACCTTCAAATCGCATTTGGAGACATTTTAGACCATTTTGTGATTTTCGAAAAAACTTGTTAACATAAAAACATCAAAGTGCTAAGAATAGCTTCCAATCGCATTTGGAGACGTTTTAGACCATTTTGTGATTTTCGAAAAAACTTGTTAACATAAAAACACCAAAGTGATTAGAATAGCTTCAAATCGCATTTGGAGACGTTTTAGACCAATTTGTGCATTTCGATGAAACTTGGTTACGCAAAAACATCAAAGTGCTTAAAATCACATTATAAACCGTTTTAGACCATTTTGAGCATATCGATAACACTTTTCACACAAAAACATCAAAGAGCACAATATAGCTTAATATCTTATTTAAAAACGTTTTAGACCATTTTGAGCATTTCGACAAAACTTTTTCACACAAAACACCAAAGTGCTTAGAATAGCTTCAAATCGCATTTGGAGACGTTTTAGACCATTTTGTGATTTTCGAAAAAACTTGTTAACATAAAAACATCAAAGTGCTAAGAATAGCTTCAAATCGCATTTGGAGACATTTTAGACCAATTAGTGATTTTCGAAAAAACTTGGTTACACAAAAACATCAAAGTGGTTAAAATCACATTATAAACCGTTTTAGACCATTTTGAGCATTTCGATAACACTTTTCACACAAAAACATCAAAGTGCTTAGAATAGCTTCAAATCGCATTTGGAGACGTTTTAGACCATTTTGTGATTTTCGAAAAAAACTTTTTAACATAAAAACACCAAACTTCTAAGAATAGCTTCAAATCGCATATGGAGACAATTTAGACCATTTTGTGATTTTCGAAAAAACTTGTTAACATAAAAACACCAAAGTGCTAAGAATAGCTTCAAATCGCATATGGAGACAATTTAGACCATTTTGTGATTTTCGAAAAAACTTGGTTACACAAAAACATCAAAGTGGTTAAAATCACATTATAAACCGTTTTAGACCATTTTGAGCATTTCGATAACACTTTTCACACAAAAACATCAAAGTGCTTAGAATAGCTTCAAATCGCATTTGGAGACGTTTTAGACCATTTTGTGATTTTCCAAAAAACTTGTTAACATAAAAACATCAAAGTGTACAGAATAGCTTCAAATCGCATTTGGAGACGTTTTAGACCATTTTGTGATTTTCGAAAAAACTTGTTAACATAAAAACACCAAAGTGCTTAGAATAGCTTCAAATCGCATTAGGAGACGTTTTAGACCATTTTGTGATTTTCGAAAAAACTTGTTAACATAAAAACACCAAAGTGCTTAGAATAGCTTCAAATCGCATTTGGAGACGTTTAAGACCATTTTGTGATTTTCGAAAAAACTTGTTAACATAAAAACACCAAAGTGCTTAGAATAGCTTCAAATCGCATTTGGAGACGTTTTAGACCAATTTGTGATTTTCGAAAAAACTTGGTTACACAAAAACATCAAAGTGGATAAAAGCACATTATAAACCGTTTTAGACCATTTTGAGCATTTCGATAACACATTTCACACAAAAACATCAAAGAGCACAAAATAGCTTAATATCGTATTTAAAAACGTTTTAAACCATTTTGAGCATTTCGACAAAACTTTTTCACACAAAACACCAAAGTGTTTAGAAAAGCTTCAAATCGCATTTGGAGACGTTTTAGACCATTTTGGGATTTTCGAAAAAACTTGTTAACATAAAAACACCAAAGTGCTTAGAATAGCTTCAAATCGCATTTGAAGACGTTTTAGACCATTTTGTAATTTTCGAAAAAACTTGTTAACATAAAAACACCAAAATGTTTAGAATAGCTTCAAATCGCATTTGGAGACGTTTTAGACCATTTTGTGATTTTCGAAAAAACTTGTTAACACAAAAACACCAAAGTGATTAGAATAGCTTCAAATCGCATTTGGAGACGTTTTAGACCATTTTGTGATTTTCGAAAAAACTTGTTAACATAAAAACACCAAAGTGATTAGAATAGCTTCAAATCGCATTTGGAGACGTTTTAGACCATTTTGTGCATTTCGATGAAACTTGGTTACGCAAAAACATCAAAGTAATAATCACATTATAAACAGTTTTAGACCATTTTGAGCATATCGATAAAACTTTTTACACAAAACACCAAAGTGCTTAGAATAGCTTCAAATCGCATTTGGAGACGTTTTAGACCATTTTGTGATTTTCGACAAAACTTTTTCACACAAAACACCAAAGTGCTTAGAATACCTTCAAATCGCATTTGGAGACGTTTTAGACCATTTTGTGATTTTCGAAAAAACTTGTTAACATAAAAACATCAAAGTGTACAGATTAGCTTCAAATCGCATTTGGAGACGTTTTAGACCATTTTGTGATTTTCGAAAAAACTTGTTAACATAAAAACACCAAAGTGCTTAGAATAGCTTCAAATCGCATTAGGAGACGTTTTAGACCATTTTGTTATTTTCGAAAAAACTTGTTAACATAAAAACACCAAAATGTTTAGAATAGCTTCAAATCGCATTTGGAGACGTTTTAGACCATTTTGTGATTTTCGAAAAAACTTGTTAACATAAAAACACCAAAGTGCTTAGAATACCTTCAAATCGCATTTGGAGACGTTTTAGACCATTTTGTGATTTTCCAAAAAACTTGTTAACATAAAAACATCAAAGTGTACAGAATAGCTTCAAATCGCATTTGGAGACGTTTTAGACCATTTTGTGATTTTCGAAAAAACTTGTTAACATAAAAACACCAAAGTGCTTAGAATAGCTTCAAATCGCATTAGGAGACGTTTTAGACCATTTTGTGATTTTCGAAAAAACTTGTTAACATAAAAACACCAAAGTGCTTAGAATAGCTTCAAATCGCATTTGGAGACGTTTTAGACCATTTTGTGATTTTCGAAAAAACTTGTTAACATAAAAACACCAAAATGTTTAGAATAGCTTCAAATCACATTTGGAGACGTTTTAGACCATTTTGTGATTTTCGAAAAAACTTGTTAACACAAAAACACCAAAGTGATTAGAATAGCTTCAAATCGCATTTGGAGACGTTTTAGACCAATTTGTGCATTTCGATGAAACTTGGTTACGCAAAAACATCAAAGTGCTTAAAATCACATTATAAACCGTTTTAGACCATTTTGAGCATATCGATAACACTTTTCACACAAAAACATCAAAGAGCACAATATAGCTTAATATCTTATTTAAAAACGTTTTAGACCATTTTGAGCATTTCGACAAAACTTTTTCACACAAAACACCAAAGTGCTTAGAATAGCTTCAAATCGCATTTGGAGACGTTTTAGACCATTTTGTGATTTTCGAAAAAACTTTTTCACACAAAACACCAAAGTGCTTAGAATACCTTCAAATCGCATTTGGAGACGTTTTAGACCATTTTGTGATTTTCGAAAAAACTTGTTAACATAAAAACATCAAAGTGTACAGAATAGCTTCAAATCGCATTTGGAGACGTTTTAGACCATTTTGTGATTTTCGAAAAAACTTGTTAACATAAAAACACCAAAGTGCTTAGAATAGCTTCAAATCGCATTAGGAGACGTTTTAGACCATTTTGTGATTTTCGAAAAAACTTGTTAACACAAAAACACCAAAGTGCTTAGAATAGCTTCAAATCGCATTTGGAGACGTTTTAGACCATTTTGTGATTTTCGAAAAAACTTGTTAATATAAAAACACCAAAGTACTTAGAATAGCTTCAAATCGCATTTGGAGACGTTTTAAACCATTTTGTGATTTTCGAAAAAACTTGTTAACATAAAAACACCAAAATGTTTAGAATAGCTTCAAATCGCATTTGGAGACGTTTTAGACCATTTTGTGATTTTCGAAAAAACTTGTTAACACAAAAACACCAAAGTGATTAGAATAGCTTCAAATCGCATTTGGAGACGTTTTAGACCATTTTGTGCATTTCGATGAAACTTGGTTACGGAAAAACATCAAAGTGCTTAAAATCACATTATAAACCGTTTTAGACCATTTTGAGCATTTCGATAACACATTTCACACAAAAACATCAAAGAGCACAAAATAGCTTAATATCGTATTTAAAAACGTTTTAAACCATTTTGAGCATTTCGACAAAACTTTTTCACACAAAACACCAAAGTGTTTAGAAAAGCTTCAAATCGCATTTGGAGACGTTTTAGACCATTTTGGGATTTTCGAAAAAACTTGTTAACATAAAAACACCAAAGTGCTTAGAATACCTTCAAATCGCATTTGGAGACGTTTTAGACCATTTTGTAATTTTCGAAAAAACTTGTTAACATAAAAACACCAAAGTGCTAAGAATAGCTTCAAATCGCATTTGGAGACGTTTTAGACCAATTTGTGATTTTCGAAAAAACTTGGTTACACAAAAACATCAAAGTGCTTAAAATCACATTATAAAACCGTTTTAGACCATTTTGAGCATTTCGATAACACTTTTCACACAAAAACATCAAAGAGCATAAAATAGGTTAATATCGTATTTAAAAACGTTTTAGACCATTTTGAGCATTTCGACAAAACTTTTTCACACAAAACACCAAAGTGTACAGAATAGCTTAATATCGTATTTAAAAACGTTTTAGACCATTTTGTGATTTTCGAAAAAACTTGTTAACATAAAAACACCAAAATGTTTAGAATAGCTTCAAATTGCATTTGGAGACGTTTTAGACCATTTTGTGATTTTCGAAAAAACTTGTTAACACAAAAACACCAAAGTGATTAGAATAGCTTCAAATCGCATTTGGAGACGTTTTAGACCATTTTGTGATTTTCGAAAAAACTTGTTAACATAAAAACACCAAAGTGATTAGAATAGCTTCAAATCGCATTTGGAGACGTTTTAGACCATTTTGTGCATTTCGATGAAACTTGGTTACGCAAAAACATCAATGTGCTTAAAATCACATTATAAACCGTTTTAGACCATTTTGAGCATATCCATAAAACTTTTTACACAAAACACCAAAGTGCTTAGAATAGCTTCAAATCGCATTTGGAGACGTTTTAGACCATTTTGTGATTTTCGACAAAACTTTTTCACACAAAACACCAAAGTGCTTAGAATACCTTCAAATCGCATTTGGAGACGTTTTAGACCATTTTGTGATTTTCGAAAAAACTTGTTAACATAAAAACATCAAAGTGTACAGAATAGCTTCAAATCGCATTTGGAGACGTTTTAGACCATTTTGTGATTTTCGAAAAAACTTGTTAACATAAAAACACCAAAGTGCTTAGAATAGCTTCAAATCGCATTAGGAGACGTTTTAGACCATTTTGTGATTTTCGAAAAAACTTGTTAACATAAAAACACCAAAGTGCTTAGAATAGCTTCAAATCGCATTTGGAGACGTTTTAGACCATTTTGTGATTTTCGAAAAAACTTGTTAACATAAAAACACCAAAATGTTTAGAATAGCTTCAAATCGCATTTGGAGACGTTTTAGACCATTTTGTGATTTTCGAAAAAACTTGTTAACACAAAAACACCAAAGTGATTAGAATAGCTTCAAATCGCATTTGGAGACGTTTTAGACCATTTTGTGCATTTCGATGAAACTTGGTTACGCAAAAACATCAAAGTGCTTAAAATCACATTATAAACCGTTTTAGACCATTTTTAGCATATCGATAACACTTTTCACACAAAAACATCAAAGAGCACAATATAGCTTAATATCGTATTTAAAAACGTTTTAGACCATTTTGAGCATTTCGACAAAACTTTTTCACACAAAACACCAAAGTGCTTAGAATAGCTTCAAATCGCATTTGGAGACGTTTTAGACCATTTTGTGATTTTCGAAAAAACTTGTTAACATAAAAACATCAAAGGGCTAAGAATAGCTTCAAATCGCATTTGGAGACATTTTAGACCAATTAGTGATTTTCGAAAAAACTTGGTTACACAAAAACATCAAAGTGGTTAAAATCACATTATAAACCGTTTTAGACCATTTTGAGCATTTCGATAACACTTTTTACACAAAAACATCAAAGTGCTTAGAATAGCTTCAAATCGCATTTGGAGACGTTTTAGACCATTTTGTGATTTTCGAAAAAAACTTTTTAACATAAAAACACCAAACTGCTAAGAATAGCTTCAAATCGCATATGGAGACAATTTAGACCATTTTGTGATTTTCGAAAAAACTTGTTAACATAAAAACACCAAAGTGCTTAGCATACCTTCAAATCGCATTTGGAGACATTTTAGACCATTTTGTGATTTTCGAAAAAACTTGTTAACATAAAAACATCAAAGTGCTAAGAATAGCTTCCAATCGCATTTGGAGACGTTTTAGACCATTTTGTGATTTTCGAAAACAACTTGTTAACATAAAAACACCAAAGTGCTTAGAATAGCTTCAAATCGCATTTGGAGACGTTTTAGACCAATTTGTGATTTTCGAAAAAACTTGGTTACACAAAAACATCAAAGTGGATAAAATCACATTATAAACCGTTTTAGACCATTTTGAGCATATCGATAACACTTTTCACACAAAAACATCAAAGACCACAATATAGCTTAATATCGTATTTAAAAACGTTTTAGACCATTTTGAGCATTTCGACAAAACTTTTTCACACAAAACACCAAAGTGCTTAGAATAGCTTCAAATCGCATTTGGAGACGTTTTAGACCATTTTGTGATTTTCGAAAAAACTTGTTAACATAAAAACATCAAAGTGCTAAGAATAGCTTCAAATCGAATTTGGAGACATTTTAGACCAATTAGTGATTTTCGAAAAAACTTGGTTACACAAAAACATCAAAGTGGTTAAAATCACATTATAAACCGTTTTAGACCATTTTGAGCATTTCGATAACACTTTTCACACAAAAACATCAAAGTGCTTAGAATAGCTTCAAATCGCATTTGGAGACGTTTTAGACCATTTTGTGATTTTCGAAAAAAACTTTTTAACATAAAAACACCAAACTGCTAAGAATAGCTTCAAATCGCATATGGAGACAATTTAGACCATTTTGTGATTTTCGAAAAAACTTGTTAACATAAAAACACCAAAGTGCTTAGAATACCTTCAAATCGCATTTGGAGACATTTTAGACCATTTTGTGATTTTCGAAAAAACTTGTTAACATAAAAACATCAAAGTGCTAAGAATAGCTTCCAATCGCATTTGGAGACGTTTTAGACTATTTTGTGATTTTCGAAAACAACTTGTTAACATAAAAACACCAAAGTGCTTAGAATAGCTTCAAATCGCATTTGGAGACGTTTTAGACCAATTTGTGATTTTCGAAAAAACTTGGTTACACAAAAACATCAAAGTGGATAAAATCACATTATAAACCGTTTTAGACCATTTTGAGCATTTCGATAACACATATCACACAAAAACATCAAAGAGCACAAAATAGCTTAATATCGTATTTAAAAACGTTTTAAACCATTTTGAGCATTTCGACAAAACTTTTTCACACAAAACACCAAAGTGTACAGAATAGCTTCAAATCGCATTTGGAGACGTTTTAGACCATTTTGTGATTTTCGAAAAAACTTGTTAATATAAAAACACCAAAGTACTTAGAATAGCTTCAAATCGCATTTGGAGACGTTGTAGACCATTTTGTGATTTTCGAAAAAACTTGTTAACATAAAAACACCAAAGTTTACAGAATAGCTTCAAATCGCATTTGGAGACGTTTTAGACAATTTTGTGCATTTCGATGAAACTTGGTTACACAAAAACATCAAAGTGCTTAAAATCACATTATAAACCGTTTTAGACCATTTGAGCATTTCCATAACACTTTTCACACAAAAACATCAAAGGGCACAATATAGCTTAATATCCTATTTAAAAACGTTTTAGACCATTTTGAGCATTTCGACAAAACTTTTTCACACAAAACACCAAAGTGCTTAGAATACCTTCAAATCGCATTTGGAGACGTTTTAGACCATTTTGTGATTTTCGAAAAAACTTAACATAAAAACATCAAAGTTTACAGAATAGCTTCAAATCGCATTTGGAGACGTTTTAAACCATTTTGTGATTTTCGAAAAAACTTGTTAACATAAAAACACCAAAATGTTTAGAATAGCTTCAAATCGCATTTGGAGACGTTTTAGACCATTTTGTGATTTTCGAAAAAACTTGTTAACACAAAAACACCAAAGTGATTAGAATAGCTTCAAATCGCATTTGGAGACGTTTTAGACCATTTTGTGATTTTCGAAAAAACTTGTTAACATAAAAACACCAAAGTGATTAGAATAGCTTCAAATCGCATTTGGAGACGTTTTAGACCATTTTGTGCATTTCGATGAAACTTGGTTACGCAAAAACATCAAAGTGCTTAAAATCACATTATAAACCGTTTTAGACCATTTTGAGCATATCGATAACACTTTTTACACAAAACGCTAAAGTGCTTAGAATAGCTTCAAATCGCATTTGGAGACGTTTTAGACCATTTTGTGATTTTCGACAAAACTTTTTCACACAAAACACCAAAGTGCTTAGAATACCTTCAAATCGCATTTGGAGACGTTTTAGACCATTTTGTGCATTTCGATGAAACTTGGTTACGCAAAAACATCAAAGTGCTTAAAATCACATTATAAACCGTTTTAGACCATTTTGAGCATATCGATAACACTTTTTACACAAAACGCTAAAGTGCTTAGAATAGCTTCAAATCGCATTTGGAGACGTTTTAGACCATTTTGTGATTTTCGACAAAACTTTTTCACACAAAACACCAAAGTGCTTAGAATACCTTCAAATCGCATTTGGAGACGTTTTAGACCATTTTGTGATTTTCGAAAAAACTTGTTAACATAAAAACATCAAAGTGTACAGAATAGCTTCAAATCGCATTTGGAGACGTTTTAGACCATTTTGTGATTTTCGAAAAAACTTGTTAACATAAAAACACCAAAGTGCTTAGAATAGCTTCAAATCGCATTAGGAGACGTTTTAGACCATTTTGTGATTTTCGAAAAAACTTGTTAACATAAAAACACCAAAGTGCTTAGAATAGCTTCAAATCGCATTTGGAGACGTTTTAGACCATTTTGTGATTTTCGAAAAAACTTGTTAACATAAAAACACCAAAGTTCTTAAAATAGCTTCAAATCGCATTTGGAGACGTTTTAGACCATTTTGTGATTTTCGAAAAAACTTGTTAACATAAAAACACCAAAGTGTTTAGAAAAGCTTCAAATCGCATTTGGAGACGTTTTAGACCATTTTGGGATTTTTGAAAAAACTTGTTAACATAAAAACACCAAAGTGCTTAGAATAGCTTCAAATCGCATTTGGAGACGTTTTAGACCATTTTGTAATTTTCAAAAAAACTTGTTAACATAAAAACACCAAAGTTCTTAGAATAGCTTCAAATCGCATTTGGAGACGTTTTAGACCATTTTGTGCATTTCGATGAAACTTGGTTACACAAAAACATCAAAGTGCTTAAAATCACGTTATAAACCGTTTTAGACCATTTGAGCATTTCGATAACACTTTTCACACAAAAACATCAAAGGGCACAATATAGCTTAATATCCTATTTAAAAACGTTTTAGACCATTTTGAGCATTTCGACAAAACTTTTTCACACAAAACACCAAAGTGCTTAGAATACCTTCAAATCGCATTTGGAGACGTTTTAGACAATTTTGTGATTTTCGAAAAAACTTAACATAAAAACATCAAAGTTTACAGAATAGCTTCAAATCGCATTTGGAGACGTTTTAGACCATTTTGTGATTTTCGAAAAAACTTGTTAACATAAAAACACCAAAGTGCTTAGAATAGCTTCAAATCGCATTTGGAGACGTTTTAAACCATTTTGTGATTTTCGAAAAAACTTGTTAACATAAAAACACCAAAATGTTTAGAATAGCTTCAAATCGCATTTGGAGACGTTTTAGACCATTTTGTGATTTTCGAAAAAACTTGTTAACACAAAAACACCAAAGTGATTAGAATAGCTTCAAATCGCATTTGGAGACGTTTTAGACCATTTTGTGATTTTCGAAAAAACTTGTTAACATAAAAACACCAAAGTGATTAGAATAGCTTCAAATCGCATTTGGAGACGTTTTAGACCATTTTGTGCATTTCGAGGAAACTTGGTTACGCAAAAACATCAAAGTGCTTAAAATCACATTATAAACCGTTTTAGACCATTTTGAGCATATCGATAACACTTTTTACACAAAACACCAAAGTGCTTAGAATAGCTTCAAATCGCATTTGGAGACGTTTTAGACCATTTTGTGATTTTCGACAAAACTTTTTCACACAAAACACCAAAATGCTTAGAATACCTTCAAATCGCATTTGGAGAGGTTTTAGACCATTTTGTGATTTTCGAAAAAACTTGTTAACATAAAAACATCAAAGTGTACAGAATAGCTTCAAATCGCATTTGGAGACGTTTTAGACCATTTTGTGATTTTCGAAAAAACTTGTTAACATAAAAACACCAAAGTGCTTAGAATAGCTTCAAATCGCATTAGGAGACGTTTTAGACCATTTTGTGATTTTCGAAAAACTTGTTAACATAAAAACACCAAAGTGCTTAGAATAGCTTCAAATCGCATTTGGAGACGTTTTAGACCATTTTGTGATTTTCGAAAAAACTTGTTAACATAAAAACACCAAAATGTTTAGAATAGCTTCAAATCGCATTTGGAGACGTTTTAGACCATTTTGTGATTTTCGAAAAAACTTGTTAACACAAAAACACCAAAGTGATTAGAATAGCTTCAAATCGCATTTGGAGACGTTTTAGACCATTTTGTGCATTTCGATGAAACTTGGTTACGCAAAAACATCAAAGTGCTTAAAATCACATTATAAACCGTTTTAGACCATTTTGAGCATATCGATAACACTTTTCACACAAAAACATCAAAGAGCACAATATAGCTTAATATCGTATTTAAAAACGTTTTAGACCATTTTGAGCATTTCGACAAAACTTTTTCACACAAAACACCAAAGTGCTTAGAATAGCTTCAAATCGCATTTGGAGACGTTTTAGACCATTTTGTGATTTTCGAAAAAACTTGTTAACATAAAAACATCAAAGGGCTAAGAATAGCTTCAAATCGCATTTGGAGACATTTTAGACCAATTAGTGATTTTCGAAAAAACTTGGTTACACAAAAACATCAAAGTGGTTAAAATCACATTATAAACCGTTTTAGACCATTTTGAGCATTTCGATAACACTTTTTACACAAAAACATCAAAGTGCTTAGAATAGCTTCAAATCGCATTTGGAGACGTTTTAGACCATTTTGTGATTTTTGAAAAAAACTTTTTAACATAAAAACACCAAACTGCTAAGAATAGCTTCAAATCGCATATGGAGACAATTTAGACCATTTTGTGATTTTCGAAAAAACTTGTTAACATAAAAACACCAAAGTGCTTAGAATACCTTCAAATCGCATTTGGAGACGTTTTAGACCATTTTGTGATTTTCCAAAAAACTTGTTAACATAAAAACATCAAAGTGTACAGAATAGCTTCAAATCGCATTTGGAGACGTTTTAGACCATTTTGTGATTTTCGAAAAAACTTGTTAACATAAAAACACCAAAGTGCTTAGAATAGCTTCAAATCGCATTAGGAGACGTTTTAGACCATTTTGTGATTTTCGAAAAAACTTGTTAACATAAAAACACCAAAGTGCTTAGAATAGCTTCAAATCGCATTTGGAGACGTTTTAGACCATTTTGTGATTTTCGAAAAAACTTGTTAACATAAAAACACCAAAATGTTTAGAATAGCTTCAAATCACATTTGGAGACGTTTTAGACCATTTTGTGATTTTCGAAAAAACTTGTTAACACAAAAACACCAAAGTGATTAGAATAGCTTCAAATCGCATTTGGAGACGTTTTAGACCAATTTGTGCATTTCGATGAAACTTGGTTACGCAAAAACATCAAAGTGCTTAAAATCACATTATAAACCGTTTTAGACCATTTTGAGCATATCGATAACACTTTTCACACAAAAACATCAAAGAGCACAATATAGCTTAATATCTTATTTAAAAACGTTTTAGACCATTTTGAGCATTTCGACAAAACTTTTTCACACAAAACACCAAAGTGCTTAGAATAGCTTCAAATCGCATTTGGAGACGTTTTAGACCATTTTGTGATTTTCGAAAAAACTTGTTAACATAAAAACATCAAAGTGCTAAGAATAGCTTCAAATCGCATTTGGAGACATTTTAGACCAATTAGTGATTTTCGAAAAAACTTGGTTACATAAAAACATCAAAGTGGTTAAAATCACATTATAAACCGTTTTAGACCATTTTGAGCATTTCGATAACACTTTTCACACAAAAACATCAAAGTGCTTAGAATAGCTTCAAATCGCATTTGGAGACGTTTTAGACCATTTTGTGATTTTCGAAAAAAACTTTTTAACATAAAAACACCAAACTTCTAAGAATAGCTTCAAATCGCATATGGAGACAATTTAGACCATTTTGTGATTTTCGAAAAAACTTGTTAACATAAAAACACCAAAGTGCTAAGAATAGCTTCAAATCGCATATGGAGACAATTTAGACCATTTTGTGATTTTCGAAAAAACTTGTTAACATAAAAACACCAAAGTGCTTAGAATACCTTCAAATCGCATTTGGAGACGTTTAAGACCATTTTGTGATTTTCGAAAAAACTTGTTAACATAAAAACACCAAAGTGCTTAGAATAGCTTCAAATCGCATTTGGAGACGTTTTAGACCAATTTGTGATTTTCGAAAAAACTTGGTTACACAAAAACATCAAAGTGGATAAAAGCACATTATAAACCGTTTTAGACCATTTTGAGCATTTCGATAACACATTTCACACAAAAACATCAAAGAGCACAAAATAGCTTAATATCGTATTTAAAAACGTTTTAAACCATTTTGAGCATTTCGACAAAACTTTTTCACACAAAACACCAAAGTGTTTAGAAAAGCTTCAAATCGCATTTGGAGACGTTTTAGACCATTTTGTGATTTTCGAAAAAACTTGTTAACACAAAAACACCAAAGTGATTAGAATAGCTTCAAATCGCATTTGGAGACGTTTTAGACCATTTTGTGATTTTCGAAAAAACTTGTTAACATAAAAACACCAAAGTGATTAGAATAGCTTCAAATCGCATTTGGAGACGTTTTAGACCATTTTGTGCATTTCGATGAAACTTGGTTACGCAAAAACATCAAAGTAATAATCACATTATAAACAGTTTTAGACCATTTTGAGCATATCGATAAAACTTTTTACACAAAACACCAAAGTGCTTAGAATAGCTTCAAATCGCATTTGGAGACGTTTTAGACCATTTTGTGATTTTCGACAAAACTTTTTCACACAAAACACCAAAGTGCTTAGAATACCTTCAAATCGCATTTGGAGACGTTTTAGACCATTTTGTGATTTTCGAAAAAACTTGTTAACATAAAAACATCAAAGTGTACAGATTAGCTTCAAATCGCATTTGGAGACGTTTTAGACCATTTTGTGATTTTCGAAAAAACTTGTTAACATAAAAACACCAAAGTGCTTAGAATAGCTTCAAATCGCATTAGGAGACGTTTTAGACCATTTTGTTATTTTCGAATAAACTTGTTAACATAAAAACACCAAAATGTTTAGAATAGCTTCAAATCGCATTTGGAGACGTTTTAGACCATTTTGTGATTTTCGAAAAAACTTGTTAACATAAAAACACCAAAGTGCTTAGAATACCTTCAAATCGCATTTGGAGACGTTTTAGACCATTTTGTGATTTTCCAAAAAACTTGTTAACATAAAAACATCAAAGTGTACAGAATAGCTTCAAATCGCATTTGGAGACGTTTTAGACCATTTTGTGATTTTCGAAAAAACTTGTTAACATAAAAACACCAAAGTGCTTAGAATAGCTTCAAATCGCATTAGGAGACGTTTTAGACCATTTTGTGATTTTCGAAAAAACTTGTTAACATAAAAACACCAAAGTGCTTAGAATAGCTTCAAATCGCATTTGGAGACGTTTTAGACCATTTTGTGATTTTCGAAAAAACTTGTTAACATAAAAACACCAAAATGTTTAGAATAGCTTCAAATCACATTTGGAGACGTTTTAGACCATTTTGTGATTTTCGAAAAAACTTGTTAACACAAAAACACCAAAGTGATTAGAATAGCTTCAAATCGCATTTGGAGACGTTTTAGACCAATTTGTGCATTTCGATGAAACTTGGTTACGCAAAAACATCAAAGTGCTTAAAATCACATTATAAACCGTTTTAGACCATTTTGAGCATATCGATAACACTTTTCACACAAAAACATCAAAGAGCACAATATAGCTTAATATCTTATTTAAAAACGTTTTAGACCATTTTGAGCATTTCGACAAAACTTTTTCACACAAAACACCAAAGTGCTTAGAATAGCTTCAAATCGCATTTGGAGACGTTTTAGACCATTTTGTGATTTTCGAAAAAACTTTTTAACATAAAAACACCAAACTGCTAAGAATAGCTTCAAATCGCATATGGAGACAATTTAGACCATTTTGTGATTTTCGAAAAAACTTGTTAACATAAAAACACCAAAGTGCTTAGAATACCTTCAAATCGCATTTGGAGACATTTTAGACCATTTTGTGATTTTCGAAAAAACTTGTTAACATAAAAACATCAAAGTGCTAAGAATAGCTTCCAATCGCATTTGTAGACGTTTTAGACCATTTTGTGATTTTCGAAAACAACTTGTTAACATAAAAACACCAAAGTGCTTAGAATAGCTTCAAATCGCATTTGGAGACGTTTTAGACCATTTTGTGATTTTCGAAAAAACTTGTTAACATAAAAACATCAAAGTGCTAAGAATAGCTTCAAATCGAATTTGGAGACATTTTAGACCAATTAGTGATTTTCGAAAAAACTTGGTTACACAAAAACATCAAAGTGGTTAAAATCACATTATAAACCGTTTTAGACCATTTTGAGCATTTCGATAACACTTTTCACACAAAAACATCAAAGTGCTTAGAATAGCTTCAAATCGCATTTGGAGACGTTTTAGACCATTTTGTGATTTTCGAAAAAAACTTTTTAACATAAAAACACCAAACTGCTAAGAATAGCTTCAAATCGCATATGGAGACAATTTAGACCATTTTGTGATTTTCGAAAAAACTTGTTAACATAAAAACACCAAAGTGCTTAGAATACCTTCAAATCGCATTTGGAGACATTTTAGACCATTTTGTGATTTTCGAAAAAACTTGTTAACATAAAAACATCAAAGTGCTAAGAATAGCTTCCAATCGCATTTGGAGACGTTTTAGACCATTTTGTGATTTTCGAAAAAACTTGTTAACATAAAAACACCAAAGTGATTAGAATAGCTTCAAATCGCATTTGGAGACGTTTTAGACCATTTTGTGCATTTCGATGAAACTTGGTTACGCAAAAACATCAAAGTGCTTAAAATCACATTATAAACCGTTTTAGACCATTTTGAGCATATCGATAACACTTTTTACACAAAACACCAAAGTGCTTAGAATAGCTTCAAATCGCATTTGGAGACGTTTTAGACCATTTTGTGATTTTCGACAAAACTTTTTCACACAAAACACCAAAGTGCTTAGAATACCTTCAAATCGCATTTGGAGACGTTTTAGACCATTTTGTGATTTTCGAAAAAACTTGTTAACATAAAAACATCAAAGTGTACAGAATAGCTTCAAATCGCATTTGGAGACGTTTTAGACCATTTTGTGATTTTCGAAAAAACTTGTTAACATAAAAACACCAAAGTGCTTAGAATAGCTTCAAATCGCATTTGGAGACGTTTTAGACCATTTTGTGATTTTCGAAAAAACTTGTTAACATAAAAACACCAAAGTGCTTAGAATAGCTTCAAATCGCATTAGGAGACGTTTTAGACCATTTTGTGATTTTCGAAAAAACTTGTTAACATAAAAACACCAAAGTGCTTAGAATAGCTTCAAATCGCATTTGGAGACGTTTTAGACCATTTTGTGATTTTCGAAAAAACTTGTTAACATAAAAAAAACAAAGTTCTTAAAATAGCTTCAAATCGCATTTGGAGACGTTTTAGACCATTTTGTGATTTTCGAAAAAACCTGTTAACATAAAAACACCAAAGTGTTTAGAAAAGCTTCAAATCGCATTTGGAGACGTTTTAGACCATTTTGGGATTTTCGAAAAAACTTGTTAACATAAAAACACCAAAGTGCTTAGAATATGGCCGAGCGGTTAAGGCAGGGGCGCCGTTTATCGTACCTAAAGAGCCAACAACAACATCGGCAAGGGTTCGAGGCCGACTCGCTCCTAGTTCTGGTGGTGGAACAAGTCTTCTCGGATAAGGACTATAAACCGTAGGTCCAGTGTACACAGTTATAACATGTGTGTACTTTAAAGAACCCAGTTCATTATTCGAAAAAGAGTAGGGGGTTACCCCGGTGAACTGGTTCACACAATAGCCTCTGTATCAGGGGGATTACCACCTATCTGATAGGACAGTGATTAATTCACTATTGGTAATCCTTGGCCACAGTGCCTAAAGACATAAAATAAAATAAAAATAAATAAATAAATAATAGCTTCAAATCGCATTTGGAGACGTTTTAGACCATTTTGTAATTTTCAAAAAAACTTGTTAACATAAAAACACCAAAGTTCTTAGAATAGCTTCAAATCGCATTTGGAGACGTTTTAGACCATTTTGTGCATTTCGATGAAACTTGGTTACACAAAAACATCAAAGTGCTTAAAATCACATTATAAACCGTTTTAGACCATTTGAGCATTTCGATAACACTTTTCACACAAAAACATCAAAGTTCACAATATAGCTTAATATCCTATTTAAAAACGTTTTAGACCATTTTGAGCATTTCGACAAAACTTTTTCACACAAAACACCAAAGTGCTTAGAATACCTTCAAATCGCATTTGGAGACGTTTTAGACAATTTTGTGATTTTCGAAAAAACTTGTTAACATAAAAACACCAAAGTTTACAGAATAGCTTCAAATCGCATTTGGAGACGTTTTAGACAATTTTGTGATTTTCGAAAAAACTTGTTAACATAAAAACACCAAAGTGCTTAGAATAGCTTCAAATCGCATTGGGAGACGTTTTAGACCATTTTGTGATTTTCGAAAAAACTTGTTAACATAAAAACACCAAAGTGCTTAGAATAGCTTCAAATCGCATTTGGATACGTTTTAGACCATTTTGTGATTTTCGAAAAAACTTGTTAACATAAAAACGCCAAAGTTCTTAAAATAGCTTCAAATCGCATTTGGAGACGTTTTAGACCATTTTGTGATTTTCGAAAAAACTTGTTAACATAAAAACACCAAAGTGTTTAGAAAAGCTTCAAATCGCATTTGGAGACGTTTTAGACCATTTTGGGATTTTTGAAAAAACTTGTTAACATAAAAACACCAAAGTGCTTAGAATAGCTTCAAATCGCATTTGGAGACGTTTTAGACCATTTTGTAATTTTCAAAAAAACTTGTTAACATAAAAACACCAAAGTTCTTAGAATAGCTTCAAATCGCATTTGGAGACGTTTTAGACCATTTTGTGCATTTCGATAAAACTTGGTTACACAAAAACATCAAAGTGCTTAAAATCACGTTATAAACCGTTTTAGACCATTTGAGCATTTCGATAACACTTTTCACACAAAAACATCAAAGGGCACAATATAGCTTAATATCCTATTTAAAAACGTTTTAGACCATTTTGAGCATTTCGACAAAACTTTTTCACACAAAACACCAAAGTGCTTAGAATACCTTCAAATCGCATTTGGAGACGTTTTAGACAATTTTGTGATTTTCGAAAAAACTTAACATAAAAACATCAAAGTTTACAGAATAGCTTCAAATCGCTTTTGGAGACGTTTTAGACAATTTTGTGATTTTCGAAAAAACTTGTTAACATAAAAACACCAAAGTGCTTAGAATAGCTTCAAATCGCATTGGGAGACGTTTTAGACCATTTTGTGATTTTCGAAAAAACTTGTTAACATAAAAACATCAAAGTGTACAGAATAGCTTCAAATCGCATTTGGAGACGTTTTAGACCATTTTGTGATTTTCGAAAAAACTTGTTAACATAAAAACACCAAAGTGCTTAGAATAGCTTCAAATCGCATTTGGAGACGTTTTAAACCATTTTGTGATTTTCGAAAAAACTTGTTAACATAAAAACACCAAAATGTTTAGAATAGCTTCAAATCGCATTTGGAGACGTTTTAGACCATTTTGTGATTTTCGAAAAAACTTGTTAACACAAAAACACCAAAGTGATTAGAATAGCTTCAAATCGCATTTGGAGACGTTTTAGACCATTTTGTGATTTTCGAAAAAACTTGTTAACATAAAAACACCAAAGTGATTAGAATAGCTTCAAATCGCATTTGGAGACGTTTTAGACCATTTTGTGCATTTCGATGAAACTTGGTTACGCAAAAACATCAAAGTGCTTAAAATCACATTATAAACCGTTTTAGACCATTTTGAGCATATCGATAACACTTTTTACACAAAACACCAAAGTGCTTAGAATAGCTTCAAATCGCATTTGGAGACGTTTTAGACCATTTTGTGATTTTCGACAAAACTTTTTCACACAAAACACCAAAGTGCTTAGAATACCTTCAAATCGCATTTGGAGACGTTTTAGACCATTTTGTGATTTTCGAAAAAACTTGTTAACATAAAAACATCAAAATGTTTAGAATAGCTTCAAATCACATTTGGAGACGTTTTAGACCATTTTGTGATTTTCGAAAAAACTTGTTAACACAAAAACACCAAAGTGATTAGAATAGCTTCAAATCGCATTTGGAGACGTTTTAGACCAATTTGTGCATTTCGATGAAACTTGGTTACGCAAAAACATCAAAGTGCTTAAAATCACATTATAAACCGTTTTAGACCATTTTGAGCATATCGATAACACTTTTCACACAAAAACATCAAAGAGCACAATATAGCTTAATATCTTATTTAAAAACGTTTTAGACCATTTTGAGCATTTCGACAAAACTTTTTCACACAAAACACCAAAGTGCTTAGAATAGCTTCAAATCGCATTTGGAGACGTTTTAGACCATTTTGTGATTTTCGAAAAAACTTGTTAACATAAAAACATCAAAGTGCTAAGAATAGCTTCAAATCGCATTTGGAGACATTTTAGACCAATTAGTGATTTTCGAAAAAACTTGGTTACACAAAAACATCAAAGTGGTTAAAATCACATTATAAACCGTTTTAGACCATTTTGAGCATTTCGATAACACTTTTCACACAAAAACATCAAAGTGCTTAGAATAGCTTCAAATCGCATTTGGAGACGTTTTAGACCATTTTGTGATTTTCGAAAAAAACTTTTTAACATAAAAACACCAAACTTCTAAGAATAGCTTCAAATCGCATATGGAGACAATTTAGACCATTTTGTGATTTTCGAAAAAACTTGTTAACATAAAAACACCAAAGTGCTAAGAATAGCTTCAAATCGCATATGGAGACAATTTAGACCATTTTGTGATTTTCGAAAAAACTTGTTAACATAAAAACACCAAAGTGCTTAGAATACCTTCAAATCGCATTTGGAGACGTTTAAGACCATTTTGTGATTTTCGAAAAAACTTGTTAACATAAAAACACCAAAGTGCTTAGAATAGCTTCAAATCGCATTTGGAGACGTTTTAGACCAATTTGTGATTTTCGAAAAAACTTGGTTACACAAAAACATCAAAGTGGATAAAAGCACATTATAAACCGTTTTAGACCATTTTGAGCATTTCGATAACACATTTCACACAAAAACATCAAAGAGCACAAAATAGCTTAATATCGTATTTAAAAACGTTTTAAACCATTTTGAGCATTTCGACAAAACTTTTTCACACAAAACACCAAAGTGTTTAGAAAAGCTTCAAATCGCATTTGGAGACGTTTTAGACCATTTTGGGATTTTCGAAAAAACTTGTTAACATAAAAACACCAAAGTGCTTAGAATAGCTTCAAATCGCATTTGAAGACGTTTTAGACCATTTTGTAATTTTCGAAAAAACTTGTTAACATAAAAACACCAAAATGTTTAGAATAGCTTCAAATCGCATTTGGAGACGTTTTAGACCATTTTGTGATTTTCGAAAAAACTTGTTAACACAAAAACACCAAAGTGATTAGAATAGCTTCAAATCGCATTTGGAGACGTTTTAGACCATTTTGTGATTTTCGAAAAAACTTGTTAACATAAAAACACCAAAGTGATTAGAATAGCTTCAAATCGCATTTGGAGACGTTTTAGACCATTTTGTGCATTTCGATGAAACTTGGTTACGCAAAAACATCAAAGTAATAATCACATTATAAACAGTTTTAGACCATTTTGAGCATATCGATAAAACTTTTTACACAAAACACCAAAGTGCTTAGAATAGCTTCAAATCGCATTTGGAGACGTTTTAGACCATTTTGTGATTTTCGACAAAACTTTTTCACACAAAACACCAAAGTGCTTAGAATACCTTCAAATCGCATTTGGAGACGTTTTAGACCATTTTGTGATTTTCGAAAAAACTTGTTAACATAAAAACATCAAAGTGTACAGATTAGCTTCAAATCGCATTTGGAGACGTTTTAGACCATTTTGTGATTTTCGAAAAAACTTGTTAACATAAAAACACCAAAGTGCTTAGAATAGCTTCAAATCGCATTAGGAGACGTTTTAGACCATTTTGTTATTTTCGAAAAAACTTGTTAACATAAAAACACCAAAATGTTTAGAATAGCTTCAAATCGCATTTGGAGACGTTTTAGACCATTTTGTGATTTTCGAAAAAACTTGTTAACATAAAAACACCAAAGTGCTTAGAATACCTTCAAATCGCATTTGGAGACATTTTAGACCATTTTGTGATTTTCGAAAAAACTTGTTAACATAAAAACACCAAAATGTTTAGAATAGCTTCAAATCGCATTTGGAGACGTTTTAGACCATTTTGTGATTTTCGAAAAAACTTGTTAACATAAAAACACCAAAGTGCTTAGAATACCTTCAAATCGCATTTGGAGACATTTTAGACCATTTTGTGATTTTCGAAAAAACTTGTTAACATAAAAACATCAAAGTGCTAAGAATAGCTTCCAATCGCATTTGTAGACGTTTTAGAC
This sequence comes from Antedon mediterranea, assembly GCF_964355755.1. Taxonomy (NCBI): domain Eukaryota; kingdom Metazoa; phylum Echinodermata; class Crinoidea; order Comatulida; family Antedonidae; genus Antedon; species Antedon mediterranea. The sequence goes on from NC_092671.1 coordinate 21,471,622, forward strand.
CATTTTGTGATTTTCGAAAACAACTTGTTAACATAAAAACACCAAAGTGCTTAGAATAGCTTCAAATCGCATTTGGAGACGTTTTAGACCATTTTGTGATTTTCGAAAAAACTTGTTAACATAAAAACATCAAAGTGCTAAGAATAGCTTCAAATCGAATTTGGAGACATTTTAGACCAATTAGTGATTTTCGAAAAAACTTGGTTACACAAAAACATCAAAGTGGTTAAAATCACATTATAAACCGTTTTAGACCATTTTGAGCATTTCGATAACACTTTTCACACAAAAACATCAAAGTGCTTAGAATAGCTTCAAATCGCATTTGGAGACGTTTTAGACCATTTTGTGATTTTCGAAAAAAACTTTTTAACATAAAAACACCAAACTGCTAAGAATAGCTTCAAATCGCATATGGAGACAATTTAGACCATTTTGTGATTTTCGAAAAAACTTGTTAACATAAAAACACCAAAGTGCTTAGAATACCTTCAAATCGCATTTGGAGACATTTTAGACCATTTTGTGATTTTCGAAAAAACTTGTTAACATAAAAACATCAAAGTGCTAAGAATAGCTTCCAATCGCATTTGGAGACGTTTTAGACCATTTTGTGATTTTCGAAAAAACTTGTTAACATAAAAACACCAAAGTGATTAGAATAGCTTCAAATCGCATTTGGAGACGTTTTAGACCATTTTGTGCATTTCGATGAAACTTGGTTACGCAAAAACATCAAAGTGCTTAAAATCACATTATAAACCGTTTTAGACCATTTTGAGCATATCGATAACACTTTTTACACAAAACACCAAAGTGCTTAGAATAGCTTCAAATCGCATTTGGAGACGTTTTAGACCATTTTGTGATTTTCGACAAAACTTTTTCACACAAAACACCAAAGTGCTTAGAATACCTTCAAATCGCATTTGGAGACGTTTTAGACCATTTTGTGATTTTCGAAAAAACTTGTTAACATAAAAACATCAAAGTGTACAGAATAGCTTCAAATCGCATTTGGAGACGTTTTAGACCATTTTGTGATTTTCGAAAAAACTTGTTAACATAAAAACACCAAAGTGCTTAGAATAGCTTCAAATCGCATTTGGAGACGTTTTAGACCATTTTGTGATTTTCGAAAAAACTTGTTAACATAAAAACACCAAAGTGCTTAGAATAGCTTCAAATCGCATTAGGAGACGTTTTAGACCATTTTGTGATTTTCGAAAAAACTTGTTAACATAAAAACACCAAAGTGCTTAGAATAGCTTCAAATCGCATTTGGAGACGTTTTAGACCATTTTGTGATTTTCGAAAAAACTTGTTAACATAAAAAAAACAAAGTTCTTAAAATAGCTTCAAATCGCATTTGGAGACGTTTTAGACCATTTTGTGATTTTCGAAAAAACCTGTTAACATAAAAACACCAAAGTGTTTAGAAAAGCTTCAAATCGCATTTGGAGACGTTTTAGACCATTTTGGGATTTTCGAAAAAACTTGTTAACATAAAAACACCAAAGTGCTTAGAATATGGCCGAGCGGTTAAGGCAGGGGCGCCGTTTATCGTACCTAAAGAGCCAACAACAACATCGGCAAGGGTTCGAGGCCGACTCGCTCCTAGTTCTGGTGGTGGAACAAGTCTTCTCGGATAAGGACTATAAACCGTAGGTCCAGTGTACACAGTTATAACATGTGTGTACTTTAAAGAACCCAGTTCATTATTCGAAAAAGAGTAGGGGGTTACCCCGGTGAACTGGTTCACACAATAGCCTCTGTATCAGGGGGATTACCACCTATCTGATAGGACAGTGATTAATTCACTATTGGTAATCCTTGGCCACAGTGCCTAAAGACATAAAATAAAATAAAAATAAATAAATAAATAATAGCTTCAAATCGCATTTGGAGACGTTTTAGACCATTTTGTAATTTTCAAAAAAACTTGTTAACATAAAAACACCAAAGTTCTTAGAATAGCTTCAAATCGCATTTGGAGACGTTTTAGACCATTTTGTGCATTTCGATGAAACTTGGTTACACAAAAACATCAAAGTGCTTAAAATCACATTATAAACCGTTTTAGACCATTTGAGCATTTCGATAACACTTTTCACACAAAAACATCAAAGTTCACAATATAGCTTAATATCCTATTTAAAAACGTTTTAGACCATTTTGAGCATTTCGACAAAACTTTTTCACACAAAACACCAAAGTGCTTAGAATACCTTCAAATCGCATTTGGAGACGTTTTAGACAATTTTGTGATTTTCGAAAAAACTTGTTAACATAAAAACACCAAAGTTTACAGAATAGCTTCAAATCGCATTTGGAGACGTTTTAGACAATTTTGTGATTTTCGAAAAAACTTGTTAACATAAAAACACCAAAGTGCTTAGAATAGCTTCAAATCGCATTGGGAGACGTTTTAGACCATTTTGTGATTTTCGAAAAAACTTGTTAACATAAAAACACCAAAGTGCTTAGAATAGCTTCAAATCGCATTTGGAGACGTTTTAGACCATTTTGTGATTTTCGAAAAAACTTGTTAACATAAAAACGCCAAAGTTCTTAAAATAGCTTCAAATCGCATTTGGAGACGTTTTAGACCATTTTGTGATTTTCGAAAAAACTTGTTAACATAAAAACACCAAAGTGTTTAGAAAAGCTTCAAATCGCATTTGGAGACGTTTTAGACCATTTTGGGATTTTTGAAAAAACTTGTTAACATAAAAACACCAAAGTGCTTAGAATAGCTTCAAATCGCATTTGGAGACGTTTTAGACCATTTTGTAATTTTCAAAAAAACTTGTTAACATAAAAACACCAAAGTTCTTAGAATAGCTTCAAATCGCATTTGGAGACGTTTTAGACCATTTTGTGCATTTCGATAAAACTTGGTTACACAAAAACATCAAAGTGCTTAAAATCACGTTATAAACCGTTTTAGACCATTTGAGCATTTCGATAACACTTTTCACACAAAAACATCAAAGGGCACAATATAGCTTAATATCCTATTTAAAAACGTTTTAGACCATTTTGAGCATTTCGACAAAACTTTTTCACACAAAACACCAAAGTGCTTAGAATACCTTCAAATCGCATTTGGAGACGTTTTAGACAATTTTGTGATTTTCGAAAAAACTTAACATAAAAACATCAAAGTTTACAGAATAGCTTCAAATCGCTTTTGGAGACGTTTTAGACAATTTTGTGATTTTCGAAAAAACTTGTTAACATAAAAACACCAAAGTGCTTAGAATAGCTTCAAATCGCATTGGGAGACGTTTTAGACCATTTTGTGATTTTCGAAAAAACTTGTTAACATAAAAACATCAAAGTGTACAGAATAGCTTCAAATCGCATTTGGAGACGTTTTAGACCATTTTGTGATTTTCGAAAAAACTTGTTAACATAAAAACACCAAAGTGCTTAGAATAGCTTCAAATCGCATTTGGAGACGTTTTAAACCATTTTGTGATTTTCGAAAAAACTTGTTAACATAAAAACACCAAAATGTTTAGAATAGCTTCAAATCGCATTTGGAGACGTTTTAGACCATTTTGTGATTTTCGAAAAAACTTGTTAACACAAAAACACCAAAGTGATTAGAATAGCTTCAAATCGCATTTGGAGACGTTTTAGACCATTTTGTGATTTTCGAAAAAACTTGTTAACATAAAAACACCAAAGTGATTAGAATAGCTTCAAATCGCATTTGGAGACGTTTTAGACCATTTTGTGCATTTCGATGAAACTTGGTTACGCAAAAACATCAAAGTGCTTAAAATCACATTATAAACCGTTTTAGACCATTTTGAGCATATGGATAACACTTTTTACACAAAACACCAAAGTGCTTAGAATAGCTTCAAATCGCATTTGGAGACGTTTTAGACCATTTTGTGATTTTCGACAAAACTTTTTCACACAAAACACCAAAGTGCTTAGAATACCTTCAAATCGCATTTGGAGACGTTTTAGACCATTTTGTGATTTTCGAAAAAACTTGTTAACATAAAAACATCAAAATGTTTAGAATAGCTTCAAATCACATTTGGAGACGTTTTAGACCATTTTGTGATTTTCGAAAAAACTTGTTAACACAAAAACACCAAAGTGATTAGAATAGCTTCAAATCGCATTTGGAGACGTTTTAGACCAATTTGTGCATTTCGATGAAACTTGGTTACGCAAAAACATCAAAGTGCTTAAAATCACATTATAAACCGTTTTAGACCATTTTGAGCATATCGATAACACTTTTCACACAAAAACATCAAAGAGCACAATATAGCTTAATATCTTATTTAAAAACGTTTTAGACCATTTTGAGCATTTCGACAAAACTTTTTCACACAAAACACCAAAGTGCTTAGAATAGCTTCAAATCGCATTTGGAGACGTTTTAGACCATTTTGTGATTTTCGAAAAAACTTGTTAACATAAAAACATCAAAGTGCTAAGAATAGCTTCAAATCGCATTTGGAGACATTTTAGACCAATTAGTGATTTTCGAAAAAACTTGGTTACACAAAAACATCAAAGTGGTTAAAATCACATTATAAACCGTTTTAGACCATTTTGAGCATTTCGATAACACTTTTCACACAAAAACATCAAAGTGCTTAGAATAGCTTCAAATCGCATTTGGAGACGTTTTAGACCATTTTGTGATTTTCGAAAAAAACTTTTTAACATAAAAACACCAAACTTCTAAGAATAGCTTCAAATCGCATATGGAGACAATTTAGACCATTTTGTGATTTTCGAAAAAACTTGTTAACATAAAAACACCAAAGTGCTAAGAATAGCTTCAAATCGCATATGGAGACAATTTAGACCATTTTGTGATTTTCGAAAAAACTTGGTTACACAAAAACATCAAAGTGGTTAAAATCACATTATAAACCGTTTTAGACCATTTTGAGCATTTCGATAACACTTTTCACACAAAAACATCAAAGTGCTTAGAATAGCTTCAAATCGCATTTGGAGACGTTTTAGACCATTTTGTGATTTTCCAAAAAACTTGTTAACATAAAAACATCAAAGTGTACAGAATAGCTTCAAATCGCATTTGGAGACGTTTTAGACCATTTTGTGATTTTCGAAAAAACTTGTTAACATAAAAACACCAAAGTGCTTAGAATAGCTTCAAATCGCATTAGGAGACGTTTTAGACCATTTTGTGATTTTCGAAAAAACTTGTTAACATAAAAACACCAAAGTGCTTAGAATAGCTTCAAATCGCATTTGGAGACGTTTAAGACCATTTTGTGATTTTCGAAAAAACTTGTTAACATAAAAACACCAAAGTGCTTAGAATAGCTTCAAATCGCATTTGGAGACGTTTTAGACCAATTTGTGATTTTCGAAAAAACTTGGTTACACAAAAACATCAAAGTGGATAAAAGCACATTATAAACCGTTTTAGACCATTTTGAGCATTTCGATAACACATTTCACACAAAAACATCAAAGAGCACAAAATAGCTTAATATCGTATTTAAAAACGTTTTAAACCATTTTGAGCATTTCGACAAAACTTTTTCACACAAAACACCAAAGTGTTTAGAAAAGCTTCAAATCGCATTTGGAGACGTTTTAGACCATTTTGGGATTTTCGAAAAAACTTGTTAACATAAAAACACCAAAGTGCTTAGAATAGCTTCAAATCGCATTTGAAGACGTTTTAGACCATTTTGTAATTTTCGAAAAAACTTGTTAACATAAAAACACCAAAATGTTTAGAATAGCTTCAAATCGCATTTGGAGACGTTTTAGACCATTTTGTGATTTTCGAAAAAACTTGTTAACACAAAAACACCAAAGTGATTAGAATAGCTTCAAATCGCATTTGGAGACGTTTTAGACCATTTTGTGATTTTCGAAAAAACTTGTTAACATAAAAACACCAAAGTGATTAGAATAGCTTCAAATCGCATTTGGAGACGTTTTAGACCATTTTGTGCATTTCGATGAAACTTGGTTACGCAAAAACATCAAAGTAATAATCACATTATAAACAGTTTTAGACCATTTTGAGCATATCGATAAAACTTTTTACACAAAACACCAAAGTGCTTAGAATAGCTTCAAATCGCATTTGGAGACGTTTTAGACCATTTTGTGATTTTCGACAAAACTTTTTCACACAAAACACCAAAGTGCTTAGAATACCTTCAAATCGCATTTGGAGACGTTTTAGACCATTTTGTGATTTTCGAAAAAACTTGTTAACATAAAAACATCAAAGTGTACAGATTAGCTTCAAATCGCATTTGGAGACGTTTTAGACCATTTTGTGATTTTCGAAAAAACTTGTTAACATAAAAACACCAAAGTGCTTAGAATAGCTTCAAATCGCATTAGGAGACGTTTTAGACCATTTTGTTATTTTCGAAAAAACTTGTTAACATAAAAACACCAAAATGTTTAGAATAGCTTCAAATCGCATTTGGAGACGTTTTAGACCATTTTGTGATTTTCGAAAAAACTTGTTAACATAAAAACACCAAAGTGCTTAGAATACCTTCAAATCGCATTTGGAGACGTTTTAGACCATTTTGTGATTTTCCAAAAAACTTGTTAACATAAAAACATCAAAGTGTACAGAATAGCTTCAAATCGCATTTGGAGACGTTTTAGACCATTTTGTGATTTTCGAAAAAACTTGTTAACATAAAAACACCAAAGTGCTTAGAATAGCTTCAAATCGCATTAGGAGACGTTTTAGACCATTTTGTGATTTTCGAAAAAACTTGTTAACATAAAAACACCAAAGTGCTTAGAATAGCTTCAAATCGCATTTGGAGACGTTTTAGACCATTTTGTGATTTTCGAAAAAACTTGTTAACATAAAAACACCAAAATGTTTAGAATAGCTTCAAATCACATTTGGAGACGTTTTAGACCATTTTGTGATTTTCGAAAAAACTTGTTAACACAAAAACACCAAAGTGATTAGAATAGCTTCAAATCGCATTTGGAGACGTTTTAGACCAATTTGTGCATTTCGATGAAACTTGGTTACGCAAAAACATCAAAGTGCTTAAAATCACATTATAAACCGTTTTAGACCATTTTGAGCATATCGATAACACTTTTCACACAAAAACATCAAAGAGCACAATATAGCTTAATATCTTATTTAAAAACGTTTTAGACCATTTTGAGCATTTCGACAAAACTTTTTCACACAAAACACCAAAGTGCTTAGAATAGCTTCAAATCGCATTTGGAGACGTTTTAGACCATTTTGTGATTTTCGAAAAAACTTTTTCACACAAAACACCAAAGTGCTTAGAATACCTTCAAATCGCATTTGGAGACGTTTTAGACCATTTTGTGATTTTCGAAAAAACTTGTTAACATAAAAACATCAAAGTGTACAGAATAGCTTCAAATCGCATTTGGAGACGTTTTAGACCATTTTGTGATTTTCGAAAAAACTTGTTAACATAAAAACACCAAAGTGCTTAGAATAGCTTCAAATCGCATTAGGAGACGTTTTAGACCATTTTGTGATTTTCGAAAAAACTTGTTAACACAAAAACACCAAAGTGCTTAGAATAGCTTCAAATCGCATTTGGAGACGTTTTAGACCATTTTGTGATTTTCGAAAAAACTTGTTAATATAAAAACACCAAAGTACTTAGAATAGCTTCAAATCGCATTTGGAGACGTTTTAAACCATTTTGTGATTTTCGAAAAAACTTGTTAACATAAAAACACCAAAATGTTTAGAATAGCTTCAAATCGCATTTGGAGACGTTTTAGACCATTTTGTGATTTTCGAAAAAACTTGTTAACACAAAAACACCAAAGTGATTAGAATAGCTTCAAATCGCATTTGGAGACGTTTTAGACCATTTTGTGCATTTCGATGAAACTTGGTTACGGAAAAACATCAAAGTGCTTAAAATCACATTATAAACCGTTTTAGACCATTTTGAGCATTTCGATAACACATTTCACACAAAAACATCAAAGAGCACAAAATAGCTTAATATCGTATTTAAAAACGTTTTAAACCATTTTGAGCATTTCGACAAAACTTTTTCACACAAAACACCAAAGTGTTTAGAAAAGCTTCAAATCGCATTTGGAGACGTTTTAGACCATTTTGGGATTTTCGAAAAAACTTGTTAACATAAAAACACCAAAGTGCTTAGAATACCTTCAAATCGCATTTGGAGACGTTTTAGACCATTTTGTAATTTTCGAAAAAACTTGTTAACATAAAAACACCAAAGTGCTAAGAATAGCTTCAAATCGCATTTGGAGACGTTTTAGACCAATTTGTGATTTTCGAAAAAACTTGGTTACACAAAAACATCAAAGTGCTTAAAATCACATTATAAAACCGTTTTAGACCATTTTGAGCATTTCGATAACACTTTTCACACAAAAACATCAAAGAGCATAAAATAGGTTAATATCGTATTTAAAAACGTTTTAGACCATTTTGAGCATTTCGACAAAACTTTTTCACACAAAACACCAAAGTGTACAGAATAGCTTAATATCGTATTTAAAAACGTTTTAGACCATTTTGTGATTTTCGAAAAAACTTGTTAACATAAAAACACCAAAATGTTTAGAATAGCTTCAAATTGCATTTGGAGACGTTTTAGACCATTTTGTGATTTTCGAAAAAACTTGTTAACACAAAAACACCAAAGTGATTAGAATAGCTTCAAATCGCATTTGGAGACGTTTTAGACCATTTTGTGATTTTCGAAAAAACTTGTTAACATAAAAACACCAAAGTGATTAGAATAGCTTCAAATCGCATTTGGAGACGTTTTAGACCATTTTGTGCATTTCGATGAAACTTGGTTACGCAAAAACATCAATGTGCTTAAAATCACATTATAAACCGTTTTAGACCATTTTGAGCATATCCATAAAACTTTTTACACAAAACACCAAAGTGCTTAGAATAGCTTCAAATCGCATTTGGAGACGTTTTAGACCATTTTGTGATTTTCGACAAAACTTTTTCACACAAAACACCAAAGTGCTTAGAATACCTTCAAATCGCATTTGGAGACGTTTTAGACCATTTTGTGATTTTCGAAAAAACTTGTTAACATAAAAACATCAAAGTGTACAGAATAGCTTCAAATCGCATTTGGAGACGTTTTAGACCATTTTGTGATTTTCGAAAAAACTTGTTAACATAAGAACACCAAAGTGCTTAGAATAGCTTCAAATCGCATTAGGAGACGTTTTAGACCATTTTGTGATTTTCGAAAAAACTTGTTAACATAAAAACACCAAAGTGCTTAGAATAGCTTCAAATCGCATTTGGAGACGTTTTAGACCATTTTGTGATTTTCGAAAAAACTTGTTAACATAAAAACACCAAAATGTTTAGAATAGCTTCAAATCGCATTTGGAGACGTTTTAGACCATTTTGTGATTTTCGAAAAAACTTGTTAACACAAAAACACCAAAGTGATTAGAATAGCTTCAAATCGCATTTGGAGACGTTTTAGACCATTTTGTGCATTTCGATGAAACTTGGTTACGCAAAAACATCAAAGTGCTTAAAATCACATTATAAACCGTTTTAGACCATTTTTAGCATATCGATAACACTTTTCACACAAAAACATCAAAGAGCACAATATAGCTTAATATCGTATTTAAAAACGTTTTAGACCATTTTGAGCATTTCGACAAAACTTTTTCACACAAAACACCAAAGTGCTTAGAATAGCTTCAAATCGCATTTGGAGACGTTTTAGACCATTTTGTGATTTTCGAAAAAACTTGTTAACATAAAAACATCAAAGGGCTAAGAATAGCTTCAAATCGCATTTGGAGACATTTTAGACCAATTAGTGATTTTCGAAAAAACTTGGTTACACAAAAACATCAAAGTGGTTAAAATCACATTATAAACCGTTTTAGACCATTTTGAGCATTTCGATAACACTTTTTACACAAAAACATCAAAGTGCTTAGAATAGCTTCAAATCGCATTTGGAGACGTTTTAGACCATTTTGTGATTTTCGAAAAAAACTTTTTAACATAAAAACACCAAACTGCTAAGAATAGCTTCAAATCGCATATGGAGACAATTTAGACCATTTTGTGATTTTCGAAAAAACTTGTTAACATAAAAACACCAAAGTGCTTAGCATACCTTCAAATCGCATTTGGAGACATTTTAGACCATTTTGTGATTTTCGAAAAAACTTGTTAACATAAAAACATCAAAGTGCTAAGAATAGCTTCCAATCGCATTTGGAGACGTTTTAGACCATTTTGTGATTTTCGAAAACAACTTGTTAACATAAAAACACCAAAGTGCTTAGAATAGCTTCAAATCGCATTTGGAGACGTTTTAGACCAATTTGTGATTTTCGAAAAAACTTGGTTACACAAAAACATCAAAGTGGATAAAATCACATTATAAACCGTTTTAGACCATTTTGAGCATATCGATAACACTTTTCACACAAAAACATCAAAGACCACAATATAGCTTAATATCGTATTTAAAAACGTTTTAGACCATTTTGAGCATTTCGACAAAACTTTTTCACACAAAACACCAAAGTGCTTAGAATAGCTTCAAATCGCATTTGGAGACGTTTTAGACCATTTTGTGATTTTCGAAAAAACTTGTTAACATAAAAACATCAAAGTGCTAAGAATAGCTTCAAATCGAATTTGGAGACATTTTAGACCAATTAGTGATTTTCGAAAAAACTTGGTTACACAAAAACATCAAAGTGGTTAAAATCACATTATAAACCGTTTTAGACCATTTTGAGCATTTCGATAACACTTTTCACACAAAAACATCAAAGTGCTTAGAATAGCTTCAAATCGCATTTGGAGACGTTTTAGACCATTTTGTGATTTTCGAAAAAAACTTTTTAACATAAAAACACCAAACTGCTAAGAATAGCTTCAAATCGCATATGGAGACAATTTAGACCATTTTGTGATTTTCGAAAAAACTTGTTAACATAAAAACACCAAAGTGCTTAGAATACCTTCAAATCGCATTTGGAGACATTTTAGACCATTTTGTGATTTTCGAAAAAACTTGTTAACATAAAAACATCAAAGTGCTAAGAATAGCTTCCAATCGCATTTGGAGACGTTTTAGACTATTTTGTGATTTTCGAAAACAACTTGTTAACATAAAAACACCAAAGTGCTTAGAATAGCTTCAAATCGCATTTGGAGACGTTTTAGACCAATTTGTGATTTTCGAAAAAACTTGGTTACACAAAAACATCAAAGTGGATAAAATCACATTATAAACCGTTTTAGACCATTTTGAGCATTTCGATAACACATATCACACAAAAACATCAAAGAGCACAAAATAGCTTAATATCGTATTTAAAAACGTTTTAAACCATTTTGAGCATTTCGACAAAACTTTTTCACACAAAACACCAAAGTGTACAGAATAGCTTCAAATCGCATTTGGAGACGTTTTAGACCATTTTGTGATTTTCGAAAAAACTTGTTAATATAAAAACACCAAAGTACTTAGAATAGCTTCAAATCGCATTTGGAGACGTTGTAGACCATTTTGTGATTTTCGAAAAAACTTGTTAACATAAAAACACCAAAGTTTACAGAATAGCTTCAAATCGCATTTGGAGACGTTTTAGACAATTTTGTGCATTTCGATGAAACTTGGTTACACAAAAACATCAAAGTGCTTAAAATCACATTATAAACCGTTTTAGACCATTTGAGCATTTCCATAACACTTTTCACACAAAAACATCAAAGGGCACAATATAGCTTAATATCCTATTTAAAAACGTTTTAGACCATTTTGAGCATTTCGACAAAACTTTTTCACACAAAACACCAAAGTGCTTAGAATACCTTCAAATCGCATTTGGAGACGTTTTAGACCATTTTGTGATTTTCGAAAAAACTTAACATAAAAACATCAAAGTTTACAGAATAGCTTCAAATCGCATTTGGAGACGTTTTAAACCATTTTGTGATTTTCGAAAAAACTTGTTAACATAAAAACACCAAAATGTTTAGAATAGCTTCAAATCGCATTTGGAGACGTTTTAGACCATTTTGTGATTTTCGAAAAAACTTGTTAACACAAAAACACCAAAGTGATTAGAATAGCTTCAAATCGCATTTGGAGACGTTTTAGACCATTTTGTGATTTTCGAAAAAACTTGTTAACATAAAAACACCAAAGTGATTAGAATAGCTTCAAATCGCATTTGGAGACGTTTTAGACCATTTTGTGCATTTCGATGAAACTTGGTTACGCAAAAACATCAAAGTGCTTAAAATCACATTATAATCCGTTTTAGACCATTTTGAGCATATCGATAACACTTTTTACACAAAACGCTAAAGTGCTTAGAATAGCTTCAAATCGCATTTGGAGACGTTTTAGACCATTTTGTGATTTTCGACAAAACTTTTTCACACAAAACACCAAAGTGCTTAGAATACCTTCAAATCGCATTTGGAGACGTTTTAGACCATTTTGTGCATTTCGATGAAACTTGGTTACGCAAAAACATCAAAGTGCTTAAAATCACATTATAAACCGTTTTAGACCATTTTGAGCATATCGATAACACTTTTTACACAAAACGCTAAAGTGCTTAGAATAGCTTCAAATCGCATTTGGAGACGTTTTAGACCATTTTGTGATTTTCGACAAAACTTTTTCACACAAAACACCAAAGTGCTTAGAATACCTTCAAATCGCATTTGGAGACGTTTTAGACCATTTTGTGATTTTCGAAAAAACTTGTTAACATAAAAACATCAAAGTGTACAGAATAGCTTCAAATCGCATTTGGAGACGTTTTAGACCATTTTGTGATTTTCGAAAAAACTTGTTAACATAAAAACACCAAAGTGCTTAGAATAGCTTCAAATCGCATTAGGAGACGTTTTAGACCATTTTGTGATTTTCGAAAAAACTTGTTAACATAAAAACACCAAAGTGCTTAGAATAGCTTCAAATCGCATTTGGAGACGTTTTAGACCATTTTGTGATTTTCGAAAAAACTTGTTAACATAAAAACACCAAAGTTCTTAAAATAGCTTCAAATCGCATTTGGAGACGTTTTAGACCATTTTGTGATTTTCGAAAAAACTTGTTAACATAAAAACACCAAAGTGTTTAGAAAAGCTTCAAATCGCATTTGGAGACGTTTTAGACCATTTTGGGATTTTTGAAAAAACTTGTTAACATAAAAACACCAAAGTGCTTAGAATAGCTTCAAATCGCATTTGGAGACGTTTTAGACCATTTTGTAATTTTCAAAAAAACTTGTTAACATAAAAACACCAAAGTTCTTAGAATAGCTTCAAATCGCATTTGGAGACGTTTTAGACCATTTTGTGCATTTCGATGAAACTTGGTTACACAAAAACATCAAAGTGCTTAAAATCACGTTATAAACCGTTTTAGACCATTTGAGCATTTCGATAACACTTTTCACACAAAAACATCAAAGGGCACAATATAGCTTAATATCCTATTTAAAAACGTTTTAGACCATTTTGAGCATTTCGACAAAACTTTTTCACACAAAACACCAAAGTGCTTAGAATACCTTCAAATCGCATTTGGAGACGTTTTAGACAATTTTGTGATTTTCGAAAAAACTTAACATAAAAACATCAAAGTTTACAGAATAGCTTCAAATCGCATTTGGAGACGTTTTAGACCATTTTGTGATTTTCGAAAAAACTTGTTAACATAAAAACACCAAAGTGCTTAGAATAGCTTCAAATCGCATTTGGAGACGTTTTAAACCATTTTGTGATTTTCGAAAAAACTTGTTAACATAAAAACACCAAAATGTTTAGAATAGCTTCAAATCGCATTTGGAGACGTTTTAGACCATTTTGTGATTTTCGAAAAAACTTGTTAACACAAAAACACCAAAGTGATTAGAATAGCTTCAAATCGCATTTGGAGACGTTTTAGACCATTTTGTGATTTTCGAAAAAACTTGTTAACATAAAAACACCAAAGTGATTAGAATAGCTTCAAATCGCATTTGGAGACGTTTTAGACCATTTTGTGCATTTCGAGGAAACTTGGTTACGCAAAAACATCAAAGTGCTTAAAATCACATTATAAACCGTTTTAGACCATTTTGAGCATATCGATAACACTTTTTACACAAAACACCAAAGTGCTTAGAATAGCTTCAAATCGCATTTGGAGACGTTTTAGACCATTTTGTGATTTTCGACAAAACTTTTTCACACAAAACACCAAAATGCTTAGAATACCTTCAAATCGCATTTGGAGAGGTTTTAGACCATTTTGTGATTTTCGAAAAAACTTGTTAACATAAAAACATCAAAGTGTACAGAATAGCTTCAAATCGCATTTGGAGACGTTTTAGACCATTTTGTGATTTTCGAAAAAACTTGTTAACATAAAAACACCAAAGTGCTTAGAATAGCTTCAAATCGCATTAGGAGACGTTTTAGACCATTTTGTGATTTTCGAAAAACTTGTTAACATAAAAACACCAAAGTGCTTAGAATAGCTTCAAATCGCATTTGGAGACGTTTTAGACCATTTTGTGATTTTCGAAAAAACTTGTTAACATAAAAACACCAAAATGTTTAGAATAGCTTCAAATCGCATTTGGAGACGTTTTAGACCATTTTGTGATTTTCGAAAAAACTTGTTAACACAAAAACACCAAAGTGATTAGAATAGCTTCAAATCGCATTTGGAGACGTTTTAGACCATTTTGTGCATTTCGATGAAACTTGGTTACGCAAAAACATCAAAGTGCTTAAAATCACATTATAAACCGTTTTAGACCATTTTGAGCATATCGATAACACTTTTCACACAAAAACATCAAAGAGCACAATATAGCTTAATATCGTATTTAAAAACGTTTTAGACCATTTTGAGCATTTCGACAAAACTTTTTCACACAAAACACCAAAGTGCTTAGAATAGCTTCAAATCGCATTTGGAGACGTTTTAGACCATTTTGTGATTTTCGAAAAAACTTGTTAACATAAAAACATCAAAGGGCTAAGAATAGCTTCAAATCGCATTTGGAGACATTTTAGACCAATTAGTGATTTTCGAAAAAACTTGGTTACACAAAAACATCAAAGTGGTTAAAATCACATTATAAACCGTTTTAGACCATTTTGAGCATTTCGATAACACTTTTTACACAAAAACATCAAAGTGCTTAGAATAGCTTCAAATCGCATTTGGAGACGTTTTAGACCATTTTGTGATTTTTGAAAAAAACTTTTTAACATAAAAACACCAAACTGCTAAGAATAGCTTCAAATCGCATATGGAGACAATTTAGACCATTTTGTGATTTTCGAAAAAACTTGTTAACATAAAAACACCAAAGTGCTTAGAATACCTTCAAATCGCATTTGGAGACGTTTTAGACCATTTTGTGATTTTCCAAAAAACTTGTTAACATAAAAACATCAAAGTGTACAGAATAGCTTCAAATCGCATTTGGAGACGTTTTAGACCATTTTGTGATTTTCGAAAAAACTTGTTAACATAAAAACACCAAAGTGCTTAGAATAGCTTCAAATCGCATTAGGAGACGTTTTAGACCATTTTGTGATTTTCGAAAAAACTTGTTAACATAAAAACACCAAAGTGCTTAGAATAGCTTCAAATCGCATTTGGAGACGTTTTAGACCATTTTGTGATTTTCGAAAAAACTTGTTAACATAAAAACACCAAAATGTTTAGAATAGCTTCAAATCACATTTGGAGACGTTTTAGACCATTTTGTGATTTTCGAAAAAACTTGTTAACACAAAAACACCAAAGTGATTAGAATAGCTTCAAATCGCATTTGGAGACGTTTTAGACCAATTTGTGCATTTCGATGAAACTTGGTTACGCAAAAACATCAAAGTGCTTAAAATCACATTATAAACCGTTTTAGACCATTTTGAGCATATCGATAACACTTTTCACACAAAAACATCAAAGAGCACAATATAGCTTAATATCTTATTTAAAAACGTTTTAGACCATTTTGAGCATTTCGACAAAACTTTTTCACACAAAACACCAAAGTGCTTAGAATAGCTTCAAATCGCATTTGGAGACGTTTTAGACCATTTTGTGATTTTCGAAAAAACTTGTTAACATAAAAACATCAAAGTGCTAAGAATAGCTTCAAATCGCATTTGGAGACATTTTAGACCAATTAGTGATTTTCGAAAAAACTTGGTTACATAAAAACATCAAAGTGGTTAAAATCACATTATAAACCGTTTTAGACCATTTTGAGCATTTCGATAACACTTTTCACACAAAAACATCAAAGTGCTTAGAATAGCTTCAAATCGCATTTGGAGACGTTTTAGACCATTTTGTGATTTTCGAAAAAAACTTTTTAACATAAAAACACCAAACTTCTAAGAATAGCTTCAAATCGCATATGGAGACAATTTAGACCATTTTGTGATTTTCGAAAAAACTTGTTAACATAAAAACACCAAAGTGCTAAGAATAGCTTCAAATCGCATATGGAGACAATTTAGACCATTTTGTGATTTTCGAAAAAACTTGTTAACATAAAAACACCAAAGTGCTTAGAATACCTTCAAATCGCATTTGGAGACGTTTAAGACCATTTTGTGATTTTCGAAAAAACTTGTTAACATAAAAACACCAAAGTGCTTAGAATAGCTTCAAATCGCATTTGGAGACGTTTTAGACCAATTTGTGATTTTCGAAAAAACTTGGTTACACAAAAACATCAAAGTGGATAAAAGCACATTATAAACCGTTTTAGACCATTTTGAGCATTTCGATAACACATTTCACACAAAAACATCAAAGAGCACAAAATAGCTTAATATCGTATTTAAAAACGTTTTAAACCATTTTGAGCATTTCGACAAAACTTTTTCACACAAAACACCAAAGTGTTTAGAAAAGCTTCAAATCGCATTTGGAGACGTTTTAGACCATTTTGTGATTTTCGAAAAAACTTGTTAACACAAAAACACCAAAGTGATTAGAATAGCTTCAAATCGCATTTGGAGACGTTTTAGACCATTTTGTGATTTTCGAAAAAACTTGTTAACATAAAAACACCAAAGTGATTAGAATAGCTTCAAATCGCATTTGGAGACGTTTTAGACCATTTTGTGCATTTCGATGAAACTTGGTTACGCAAAAACATCAAAGTAATAATCACATTATAAACAGTTTTAGACCATTTTGAGCATATCGATAAAACTTTTTACACAAAACACCAAAGTGCTTAGAATAGCTTCAAATCGCATTTGGAGACGTTTTAGACCATTTTGTGATTTTCGACAAAACTTTTTCACACAAAACACCAAAGTGCTTAGAATACCTTCAAATCGCATTTGGAGACGTTTTAGACCATTTTGTGATTTTCGAAAAAACTTGTTAACATAAAAACATCAAAGTGTACAGATTAGCTTCAAATCGCATTTGGAGACGTTTTAGACCATTTTGTGATTTTCGAAAAAACTTGTTAACATAAAAACACCAAAGTGCTTAGAATAGCTTCAAATCGCATTAGGAGACGTTTTAGACCATTTTGTTATTTTCGAATAAACTTGTTAACATAAAAACACCAAAATGTTTAGAATAGCTTCAAATCGCATTTGGAGACGTTTTAGACCATTTTGTGATTTTCGAAAAAACTTGTTAACATAAAAACACCAAAGTGCTTAGAATACCTTCAAATCGCATTTGGAGACGTTTTAGACCATTTTGTGATTTTCCAAAAAACTTGTTAACATAAAAACATCAAAGTGTACAGAATAGCTTCAAATCGCATTTGGAGACGTTTTAGACCATTTTGTGATTTTCGAAAAAACTTGTTAACATAAAAACACCAAAGTGCTTAGAATAGCTTCAAATCGCATTAGGAGACGTTTTAGACCATTTTGTGATTTTCGAAAAAACTTGTTAACATAAAAACACCAAAGTGCTTAGAATAGCTTCAAATCGCATTTGGAGACGTTTTAGACCATTTTGTGATTTTCGAAAAAACTTGTTAACATAAAAACACCAAAATGTTTAGAATAGCTTCAAATCACATTTGGAGACGTTTTAGACCATTTTGTGATTTTCGAAAAAACTTGTTAACACAAAAACACCAAAGTGATTAGAATAGCTTCAAATCGCATTTGGAGACGTTTTAGACCAATTTGTGCATTTCGATGAAACTTGGTTACGCAAAAACATCAAAGTGCTTAAAATCACATTATAAACCGTTTTAGACCATTTTGAGCATATCGATAACACTTTTCACACAAAAACATCAAAGAGCACAATATAGCTTAATATCTTATTTAAAAACGTTTTAGACCATTTTGAGCATTTCGACAAAACTTTTTCACACAAAACACCAAAGTGCTTAGAATAGCTTCAAATCGCATTTGGAGACGTTTTAGACCATTTTGTGATTTTCGAAAAAACTTTTTAACATAAAAACACCAAACTGCTAAGAATAGCTTCAAATCGCATATGGAGACAATTTAGACCATTTTGTGATTTTCGAAAAAACTTGTTAACATAAAAACACCAAAGTGCTTAGAATACCTTCAAATCGCATTTGGAGACATTTTAGACCATTTTGTGATTTTCGAAAAAACTTGTTAACATAAAAACATCAAAGTGCTAAGAATAGCTTCCAATCGCATTTGTAGACGTTTTAGACCATTTTGTGATTTTCGAAAACAACTTGTTAACATAAAAACACCAAAGTGCTTAGAATAGCTTCAAATCGCATTTGGAGACGTTTTAGACCATTTTGTGATTTTCGAAAAAACTTGTTAACATAAAAACATCAAAGTGCTAAGAATAGCTTCAAATCGAATTTGGAGACATTTTAGACCAATTAGTGATTTTCGAAAAAACTTGGTTACACAAAAACATCAAAGTGGTTAAAATCACATTATAAACCGTTTTAGACCATTTTGAGCATTTCGATAACACTTTTCACACAAAAACATCAAAGTGCTTAGAATAGCTTCAAATCGCATTTGGAGACGTTTTAGACCATTTTGTGATTTTCGAAAAAAACTTTTTAACATAAAAACACCAAACTGCTAAGAATAGCTTCAAATCGCATATGGAGACAATTTAGACCATTTTGTGATTTTCGAAAAAACTTGTTAACATAAAAACACCAAAGTGCTTAGAATACCTTCAAATCGCATTTGGAGACATTTTAGACCATTTTGTGATTTTCGAAAAAACTTGTTAACATAAAAACATCAAAGTGCTAAGAATAGCTTCCAATCGCATTTGGAGACGTTTTAGACCATTTTGTGATTTTCGAAAAAACTTGTTAACATAAAAACACCAAAGTGATTAGAATAGCTTCAAATCGCATTTGGAGACGTTTTAGACCATTTTGTGCATTTCGATGAAACTTGGTTACGCAAAAACATCAAAGTGCTTAAAATCACATTATAAACCGTTTTAGACCATTTTGAGCATATCGATAACACTTTTTACACAAAACACCAAAGTGCTTAGAATAGCTTCAAATCGCATTTGGAGACGTTTTAGACCATTTTGTGATTTTCGACAAAACTTTTTCACACAAAACACCAAAGTGCTTAGAATACCTTCAAATCGCATTTGGAGACGTTTTAGACCATTTTGTGATTTTCGAAAAAACTTGTTAACATAAAAACATCAAAGTGTACAGAATAGCTTCAAATCGCATTTGGAGACGTTTTAGACCATTTTGTGATTTTCGAAAAAACTTGTTAACATAAAAACACCAAAGTGCTTAGAATAGCTTCAAATCGCATTTGGAGACGTTTTAGACCATTTTGTGATTTTCGAAAAAACTTGTTAACATAAAAACACCAAAGTGCTTAGAATAGCTTCAAATCGCATTAGGAGACGTTTTAGACCATTTTGTGATTTTCGAAAAAACTTGTTAACATAAAAACACCAAAGTGCTTAGAATAGCTTCAAATCGCATTTGGAGACGTTTTAGACCATTTTGTGATTTTCGAAAAAACTTGTTAACATAAAAAAAACAAAGTTCTTAAAATAGCTTCAAATCGCATTTGGAGACGTTTTAGACCATTTTGTGATTTTCGAAAAAACCTGTTAACATAAAAACACCAAAGTGTTTAGAAAAGCTTCAAATCGCATTTGGAGACGTTTTAGACCATTTTGGGATTTTCGAAAAAACTTGTTAACATAAAAACACCAAAGTGCTTAGAATATGGCCGAGCGGTTAAGGCAGGGGCGCCGTTTATCGTACCTAAAGAGCCAACAACAACATCGGCAAGGGTTCGAGGCCGACTCGCTCCTAGTTCTGGTGGTGGAACAAGTCTTCTCGGATAAGGACTATAAACCGTAGGTCCAGTGTACACAGTTATAACATGTGTGTACTTTAAAGAACCCAGTTCATTATTCGAAAAAGAGTAGGGGGTTACCCCGGTGAACTGGTTCACACAATAGCCTCTGTATCAGGGGGATTACCACCTATCTGATAGGACAGTGATTAATTCACTATTGGTAATCCTTGGCCACAGTGCCTAAAGACATAAAATAAAATAAAAATAAATAAATAAATAATAGCTTCAAATCGCATTTGGAGACGTTTTAGACCATTTTGTAATTTTCAAAAAAACTTGTTAACATAAAAACACCAAAGTTCTTAGAATAGCTTCAAATCGCATTTGGAGACGTTTTAGACCATTTTGTGCATTTCGATGAAACTTGGTTACACAAAAACATCAAAGTGCTTAAAATCACATTATAAACCGTTTTAGACCATTTGAGCATTTCGATAACACTTTTCACACAAAAACATCAAAGTTCACAATATAGCTTAATATCCTATTTAAAAACGTTTTAGACCATTTTGAGCATTTCGACAAAACTTTTTCACACAAAACACCAAAGTGCTTAGAATACCTTCAAATCGCATTTGGAGACGTTTTAGACAATTTTGTGATTTTCGAAAAAACTTGTTAACATAAAAACACCAAAGTTTACAGAATAGCTTCAAATCGCATTTGGAGACGTTTTAGACAATTTTGTGATTTTCGAAAAAACTTGTTAACATAAAAACACCAAAGTGCTTAGAATAGCTTCAAATCGCATTGGGAGACGTTTTAGACCATTTTGTGATTTTCGAAAAAACTTGTTAACATAAAACACCAAAGTGCTTAGAATAGCTTCAAATCGCATTTGGAGACGTTTTAGACCATTTTGTGATTTTCGAAAAAACTTGTTAACATAAAAACGCCAAAGTTCTTAAAATAGCTTCAAATCGCATTTGGAGACGTTTTAGACCATTTTGTGATTTTCGAAAAAACTTGTTAACATAAAAACACCAAAGTGTTTAGAAAAGCTTCAAATCGCATTTGGAGACGTTTTAGACCATTTTGGGATTTTTGAAAAAACTTGTTAACATAAAAACACCAAAGTGCTTAGAATAGCTTCAAATCGCATTTGGAGACGTTTTAGACCATTTTGTAATTTTCAAAAAAACTTGTTAACATAAAAACACCAAAGTTCTTAGAATAGCTTCAAATCGCATTTGGAGACGTTTTAGACCATTTTGTGCATTTCGATAAAACTTGGTTACACAAAAACATCAAAGTGCTTAAAATCACGTTATAAACCGTTTTAGACCATTTGAGCATTTCGATAACACTTTTCACACAAAAACATCAAAGGGCACAATATAGCTTAATATCCTATTTAAAAACGTTTTAGACCATTTTGAGCATTTCGACAAAACTTTTTCACACAAAACACCAAAGTGCTTAGAATACCTTCAAATCGCATTTGGAGACGTTTTAGACAATTTTGTGATTTTCGAAAAAACTTAACATAAAAACATCAAAGTTTACAGAATAGCTTCAAATCGCTTTTGGAGACGTTTTAGACAATTTTGTGATTTTCGAAAAAACTTGTTAACATAAAAACACCAAAGTGCTTAGAATAGCTTCAAATCGCATTGGGAGACGTTTTAGACCATTTTGTGATTTTCGAAAAAACTTGTTAACATAAAAACATCAAAGTGTACAGAATAGCTTCAAATCGCATTTGGAGACGTTTTAGACCATTTTGTGATTTTCGAAAAAACTTGTTAACATAAAAACACCAAAGTGCTTAGAATAGCTTCAAATCGCATTTGGAGACGTTTTAAACCATTTTGTGATTTTCGAAAAAACTTGTTAACATAAAAACACCAAAATGTTTAGAATAGCTTCAAATCGCATTTGGAGACGTTTTAGACCATTTTGTGATTTTCGAAAAAACTTGTTAACACAAAAACACCAAAGTGATTAGAATAGCTTCAAATCGCATTTGGAGACGTTTTAGACCATTTTGTGATTTTCGAAAAAACTTGTTAACATAAAAACACCAAAGTGATTAGAATAGCTTCAAATCGCATTTGGAGACGTTTTAGACCATTTTGTGCATTTCGATGAAACTTGGTTACGCAAAAACATCAAAGTGCTTAAAATCACATTATAAACCGTTTTAGACCATTTTGAGCATATCGATAACACTTTTTACACAAAACACCAAAGTGCTTAGAATAGCTTCAAATCGCATTTGGAGACGTTTTAGACCATTTTGTGATTTTCGACAAAACTTTTTCACACAAAACACCAAAGTGCTTAGAATACCTTCAAATCGCATTTGGAGACGTTTTAGACCATTTTGTGATTTTCGAAAAAACTTGTTAACATAAAAACATCAAAATGTTTAGAATAGCTTCAAATCACATTTGGAGACGTTTTAGACCATTTTGTGATTTTCGAAAAAACTTGTTAACACAAAAACACCAAAGTGATTAGAATAGCTTCAAATCGCATTTGGAGACGTTTTAGACCAATTTGTGCATTTCGATGAAACTTGGTTACGCAAAAACATCAAAGTGCTTAAAATCACATTATAAACCGTTTTAGACCATTTTGAGCATATCGATAACACTTTTCACACAAAAACATCAAAGAGCACAATATAGCTTAATATCTTATTTAAAAACGTTTTAGACCATTTTGAGCATTTCGACAAAACTTTTTCACACAAAACACCAAAGTGCTTAGAATAGCTTCAAATCGCATTTGGAGACGTTTTAGACCATTTTGTGATTTTCGAAAAAACTTGTTAACATAAAAACATCAAAGTGCTAAGAATAGCTTCAAATCGCATTTGGAGACATTTTAGACCAATTAGTGATTTTCGAAAAAACTTGGTTACACAAAAACATCAAAGTGGTTAAAATCACATTATAAACCGTTTTAGACCATTTTGAGCATTTCGATAACACTTTTCACACAAAAACATCAAAGTGCTTAGAATAGCTTCAAATCGCATTTGGAGACGTTTTAGACCATTTTGTGATTTTCGAAAAAAACTTTTTAACATAAAAACACCAAACTTCTAAGAATAGCTTCAAATCGCATATGGAGACAATTTAGACCATTTTGTGATTTTCGAAAAAACTTGTTAACATAAAAACACCAAAGTGCTAAGAATAGCTTCAAATCGCATATGGAGACAATTTAGACCATTTTGTGATTTTCGAAAAAACTTGTTAACATAAAAACACCAAAGTGCTTAGAATACCTTCAAATCGCATTTGGAGACGTTTAAGACCATTTTGTGATTTTCGAAAAAACTTGTTAACATAAAAACACCAAAGTGCTTAGAATAGCTTCAAATCGCATTTGGAGACGTTTTAGACCAATTTGTGATTTTCGAAAAAACTTGGTTACACAAAAACATCAAAGTGGATAAAAGCACATTATAAACCGTTTTAGACCATTTTGAGCATTTCGATAACACATTTCACACAAAAACATCAAAGAGCACAAAATAGCTTAATATCGTATTTAAAAACGTTTTAAACCATTTTGAGCATTTCGACAAAACTTTTTCACACAAAACACCAAAGTGTTTAGAAAAGCTTCAAATCGCATTTGGAGACGTTTTAGACCATTTTGGGATTTTCGAAAAAACTTGTTAACATAAAAACACCAAAGTGCTTAGAATAGCTTCAAATCGCATTTGAAGACGTTTTAGACCATTTTGTAATTTTCGAAAAAACTTGTTAACATAAAAACACCAAAATGTTTAGAATAGCTTCAAATCGCATTTGGAGACGTTTTAGACCATTTTGTGATTTTCGAAAAAACTTGTTAACACAAAAACACCAAAGTGATTAGAATAGCTTCAAATCGCATTTGGAGACGTTTTAGACCATTTTGTGATTTTCGAAAAAACTTGTTAACATAAAAACACCAAAGTGATTAGAATAGCTTCAAATCGCATTTGGAGACGTTTTAGACCATTTTGTGCATTTCGATGAAACTTGGTTACGCAAAAACATCAAAGTAATAATCACATTATAAACAGTTTTAGACCATTTTGAGCATATCGATAAAACTTTTTACACAAAACACCAAAGTGCTTAGAATAGCTTCAAATCGCATTTGGAGACGTTTTAGACCATTTTGTGATTTTCGACAAAACTTTTTCACACAAAACACCAAAGTGCTTAGAATACCTTCAAATCGCATTTGGAGACGTTTTAGACCATTTTGTGATTTTCGAAAAAACTTGTTAACATAAAAACATCAAAGTGTACAGATTAGCTTCAAATCGCATTTGGAGACGTTTTAGACCATTTTGTGATTTTCGAAAAAACTTGTTAACATAAAAACACCAAAGTGCTTAGAATAGCTTCAAATCGCATTAGGAGACGTTTTAGACCATTTTGTTATTTTCGAAAAAACTTGTTAACATAAAAACACCAAAATGTTTAGAATAGCTTCAAATCGCATTTGGAGACGTTTTAGACCATTTTGTGATTTTCGAAAAAACTTGTTAACATAAAAACACCAAAGTGCTTAGAATACCTTCAAATCGCATTTGGAGACGTTTTAGACCATTTTGTGATTTTCCAAAAAACTTGTTAACATAAAAACATCAAAGTGTACAGAATAGCTTCAAATCGCATTTGGAGACGTTTTAGACCATTTTGTGATTTTCGAAAAAACTTGTTAACATAAAAACACCAAAGTGCTTAGAATAGCTTCAAATCGCATTAGGAGACGTTTTAGACCATTTTGTGATTTTCGAAAAAACTTGTTAACATAAAAACACCAAAGTGCTTAGAATAGCTTCAAATCGCATTTGGAGACGTTTTAGACCATTTTGTGATTTTCGAAAAAACTTGTTAACATAAAAACACCAAAATGTTTAGAATAGCTTCAAATCACATTTGGAGACGTTTTAGACCATTTTGTGATTTTCGAAAAAACTTGTTAACACAAAAACACCAAAGTGATTAGAATAGCTTCAAATCGCATTTGGAGACGTTTTAGACCAATTTGTGCATTTCGATGAAACTTGGTTACGCAAAAACATCAAAGTGCTTAAAATCACATTATAAACCGTTTTAGACCATTTTGAGCATATCGATAACACTTTTCACACAAAAACATCAAAGAGCACAATATAGCTTAATATCTTATTTAAAAACGTTTTAGACCATTTTGAGCATTTCGACAAAACTTTTTCACACAAAACACCAAAGTGCTTAGAATAGCTTCAAATCGCATTTGGAGACGTTTTAGACCATTTTGTGATTTTCGAAAAAACTTTTTCACACAAAACACCAAAGTGCTTAGAATACCTTCAAATCGCATTTGGAGACGTTTTAGACCATTTTGTGATTTTCGAAAAAACTTGTTAACATAAAAACATCAAAGTGTACAGAATAGCTTCAAATCGCATTTGGAGACGTTTTAGACCATTTTGTGATTTTCGAAAAAACTTGTTAACATAAAAACACCAAAGTGCTTAGAATAGCTTCAAATCGCATTAGGAGACGTTTTAGACCATTTTGTGATTTTCGAAAAAACTTGTTAACACAAAAACACCAAAGTGCTTAGAATAGCTTCAAATCGCATTTGGAGACGTTTTAGACCATTTTGTGATTTTCGAAAAAACTTGTTAATATAAAAACACCAAAGTACTTAGAATAGCTTCAAATCGCATTTGGAGACGTTTTAAACCATTTTGTGATTTTCGAAAAAACTTGTTAACATAAAAACACCAAAATGTTTAGAATAGCTTCAAATCGCATTTGGAGACGTTTTAGACCATTTTGTGATTTTCGAAAAAACTTGTTAACACAAAAACACCAAAGTGATTAGAATAGCTTCAAATCGCATTTGGAGACGTTTTAGACCATTTTGTGCATTTCGATGAAACTTGGTTACGGAAAAACATCAAAGTGCTTAAAATCACATTATAAACCGTTTTAGACCATTTTGAGCATTTCGATAACACATTTCACACAAAAACATCAAAGAGCACAAAATAGCTTAATATCGTATTTAAAAACGTTTTAAACCATTTTGAGCATTTCGACAAAACTTTTTCACACAAAACACCAAAGTGTTTAGAAAAGCTTCAAATCGCATTTGGAGACGTTTTAGACCATTTTGGGATTTTCGAAAAAACTTGTTAACATAAAAACACCAAAGTGCTTAGAATACCTTCAAATCGCATTTGGAGACGTTTTAGACCATTTTGTAATTTTCGAAAAAACTTGTTAACATAAAAACACCAAAGTGCTAAGAATAGCTTCAAATCGCATTTGGAGACGTTTTAGACCAATTTGTGATTTTCGAAAAAACTTGGTTACACAAAAACATCAAAGTGCTTAAAATCACATTATAAAACCGTTTTAGACCATTTTGAGCATTTCGATAACACTTTTCACACAAAAACATCAAAGAGCATAAAATAGGTTAATATCGTATTTAAAAACGTTTTAGACCATTTTGAGCATTTCGACAAAACTTTTTCACACAAAACACCAAAGTGTACAGAATAGCTTAATATCGTATTTAAAAACGTTTTAGACCATTTTGTGATTTTCGAAAAAACTTGTTAACATAAAAACACCAAAATGTTTAGAATAGCTTCAAATTGCATTTGGAGACGTTTTAGACCATTTTGTGATTTTCGAAAAAACTTGTTAACACAAAAACACCAAAGTGATTAGAATAGCTTCAAATCGCATTTGGAGACGTTTTAGACCATTTTGTGATTTTCGAAAAAACTTGTTAACATAAAAACACCAAAGTGATTAGAATAGCTTCAAATCGCATTTGGAGACGTTTTAGACCATTTTGTGCATTTCGATGAAACTTGGTTACGCAAAAACATCAATGTGCTTAAAATCACATTATAAACCGTTTTAGACCATTTTGAGCATATCCATAAAACTTTTTACACAAAACACCAAAGTGCTTAGAATAGCTTCAAATCGCATTTGGAGACGTTTTAGACCATTTTGTGATTTTCGACAAAACTTTTTCACACAAAACACCAAAGTGCTTAGAATACCTTCAAATCGCATTTGGAGACGTTTTAGACCATTTTGTGATTTTCGAAAAAACTTGTTAACATAAAAACATCAAAGTGTACAGAATAGCTTCAAATCGCATTTGGAGACGTTTTAGACCATTTTGTGATTTTCGAAAAAACTTGTTAACATAAAAACACCAAAGTGCTTAGAATAGCTTCAAATCGCATTAGGAGACGTTTTAGACCATTTTGTGATTTTCGAAAAAACTTGTTAACATAAAAACACCAAAGTGCTTAGAATAGCTTCAAATCGCATTTGGAGACGTTTTAGACCATTTTGTGATTTTCGAAAAAACTTGTTAACATAAAAACACCAAAATGTTTAGAATAGCTTCAAATCGCATTTGGAGACGTTTTAGACCATTTTGTGATTTTCGAAAAAACTTGTTAACACAAAAACACCAAAGTGATTAGAATAGCTTCAAATCGCATTTGGAGACGTTTTAGACCATTTTGTGCATTTCGATGAAACTTGGTTACGCAAAAACATCAAAGTGCTTAAAATCACATTATAAACCGTTTTAGACCATTTTTAGCATATCGATAACACTTTTCACACAAAAACATCAAAGAGCACAATATAGCTTAATATCGTATTTAAAAACGTTTTAGACCATTTTGAGCATTTCGACAAAACTTTTTCACACAAAACACCAAAGTGCTTAGAATAGCTTCAAATCGCATTTGGAGACGTTTTAGACCATTTTGTGATTTTCGAAAAAACTTGTTAACATAAAAACATCAAAGGGCTAAGAATAGCTTCAAATCGCATTTGGAGACATTTTAGACCAATTAGTGATTTTCGAAAAAACTTGGTTACACAAAAACATCAAAGTGGTTAAAATCACATTATAAACCGTTTTAGACCATTTTGAGCATTTCGATAACACTTTTTACACAAAAACATCAAAGTGCTTAGAATAGCTTCAAATCGCATTTGGAGACGTTTTAGACCATTTTGTGATTTTCGAAAAAAACTTTTTAACATAAAAACACCAAACTGCTAAGAATAGCTTCAAATCGCATATGGAGACAATTTAGACCATTTTGTGATTTTCGAAAAAACTTGTTAACATAAAAACACCAAAGTGCTTAGCATACCTTCAAATCGCATTTGGAGACATTTTAGACCATTTTGTGATTTTCGAAAAAACTTGTTAACATAAAAACATCAAAGTGCTAAGAATAGCTTCCAATCGCATTTGGAGACGTTTTAGACCATTTTGTGATTTTCGAAAACAACTTGTTAACATAAAAACACCAAAGTGCTTAGAATAGCTTCAAATCGCATTTGGAGACGTTTTAGACCAATTTGTGATTTTCGAAAAAACTTGGTTACACAAAAACATCAAAGTGGATAAAATCACATTATAAACCGTTTTAGACCATTTTGAGCATATCGATAACACTTTTCACACAAAAACATCAAAGACCACAATATAGCTTAATATCGTATTTAAAAACGTTTTAGACCATTTTGAGCATTTCGACAAAACTTTTTCACACAAAACACCAAAGTGCTTAGAATAGCTTCAAATCGCATTTGGAGACGTTTTAGACCATTTTGTGATTTTCGAAAAAACTTGTTAACATAAAAACATCAAAGTGCTAAGAATAGCTTCAAATCGAATTTGGAGACATTTTAGACCAATTAGTGATTTTCGAAAAAACTTGGTTACACAAAAACATCAAAGTGGTTAAAATCACATTATAAACCGTTTTAGACCATTTTGAGCATTTCGATAACACTTTTCACACAAAAACATCAAAGTGCTTAGAATAGCTTCAAATCGCATTTGGAGACGTTTTAGACCATTTTGTGATTTTCGAAAAAAACTTTTTAACATAAAAACACCAAACTGCTAAGAATAGCTTCAAATCGCATATGGAGACAATTTAGACCATTTTGTGATTTTCGAAAAAACTTGTTAACATAAAAACACCAAAGTGCTTAGAATACCTTCAAATCGCATTTGGAGACATTTTAGACCATTTTGTGATTTTCGAAAAAACTTGTTAACATAAAAACATCAAAGTGCTAAGAATAGCTTCCAATCGCATTTGGAGACGTTTTAGACTATTTTGTGATTTTCGAAAACAACTTGTTAACATAAAAACACCAAAGTGCTTAGAATAGCTTCAAATCGCATTTGGAGACGTTTTAGACCAATTTGTGATTTTCGAAAAAACTTGGTTACACAAAAACATCAAAGTGGATAAAATCACATTATAAACCGTTTTAGACCATTTTGAGCATTTCGATAACACATATCACACAAAAACATCAAAGAGCACAAAATAGCTTAATATCGTATTTAAAAACGTTTTAAACCATTTTGAGCATTTCGACAAAACTTTTTCACACAAAACACCAAAGTGTACAGAATAGCTTCAAATCGCATTTGGAGACGTTTTAGACCATTTTGTGATTTTCGAAAAAACTTGTTAATATAAAAACACCAAAGTACTTAGAATAGCTTCAAATCGCATTTGGAGACGTTGTAGACCATTTTGTGATTTTCGAAAAAACTTGTTAACATAAAAACACCAAAGTTTACAGAATAGCTTCAAATCGCATTTGGAGACGTTTTAGACAATTTTGTGCATTTCGATGAAACTTGGTTACACAAAAACATCAAAGTGCTTAAAATCACATTATAAACCGTTTTAGACCATTTGAGCATTTCCATAACACTTTTCACACAAAAACATCAAAGGGCACAATATAGCTTAATATCCTATTTAAAAACGTTTTAGACCATTTTGAGCATTTCGACAAAACTTTTTCACACAAAACACCAAAGTGCTTAGAATACCTTCAAATCGCATTTGGAGACGTTTTAGACCATTTTGTGATTTTCGAAAAAACTTAACATAAAAACATCAAAGTTTACAGAATAGCTTCAAATCGCATTTGGAGACGTTTTAAACCATTTTGTGATTTTCGAAAAAACTTGTTAACATAAAAACACCAAAATGTTTAGAATAGCTTCAAATCGCATTTGGAGACGTTTTAGACCATTTTGTGATTTTCGAAAAAACTTGTTAACACAAAAACACCAAAGTGATTAGAATAGCTTCAAATCGCATTTGGAGACGTTTTAGACCATTTTGTGATTTTCGAAAAAACTTGTTAACATAAAAACACCAAAGTGATTAGAATAGCTTCAAATCGCATTTGGAGACGTTTTAGACCATTTTGTGCATTTCGATGAAACTTGGTTACGCAAAAACATCAAAGTGCTTAAAATCACATTATAAACCGTTTTAGACCATTTTGAGCATATCGATAAC
Organism: Antedon mediterranea; assembly: GCF_964355755.1. Lineage (NCBI taxonomy): Eukaryota > Metazoa > Echinodermata > Crinoidea > Comatulida > Antedonidae > Antedon > Antedon mediterranea. The sequence continues at coordinate 21,502,353 of NC_092671.1, forward strand.
ACTTTTTACACAAAACGCTAAAGTGCTTAGAATAGCTTCAAATCGCATTTGGAGACGTTTTAGACCATTTTGTGATTTTCGACAAAACTTTTTCACACAAAACACCAAAGTGCTTAGAATACCTTCAAATCGCATTTGGAGACGTTTTAGACCATTTTGTGCATTTCGATGAAACTTGGTTACGCAAAAACATCAAAGTGCTTAAAATCACATTATAAACCGTTTTAGACCATTTTGAGCATATCGATAACACTTTTTACACAAAACGCTAAAGTGCTTAGAATAGCTTCAAATCGCATTTGGAGACGTTTTAGACCATTTTGTGATTTTCGACAAAACTTTTTCACACAAAACACCAAAGTGCTTAGAATACCTTCAAATCGCATTTGGAGACGTTTTAGACCATTTTGTGATTTTCGAAAAAACTTGTTAACATAAAAACATCAAAGTGTACAGAATAGCTTCAAATCGCATTTGGAGACGTTTTAGACCATTTTGTGATTTTCGAAAAAACTTGTTAACATAAAAACACCAAAGTGCTTAGAATAGCTTCAAATCGCATTAGGAGACGTTTTAGACCATTTTGTGATTTTCGAAAAAACTTGTTAACATAAAAACACCAAAGTGCTTAGAATAGCTTCAAATCGCATTTGGAGACGTTTTAGACCATTTTGTGATTTTCGAAAAAACTTGTTAACATAAAAACACCAAAGTTCTTAAAATAGCTTCAAATCGCATTTGGAGACGTTTTAGACCATTTTGTGATTTTCGAAAAAACTTGTTAACATAAAAACACCAAAGTGTTTAGAAAAGCTTCAAATCGCATTTGGAGACGTTTTAGACCATTTTGGGATTTTTGAAAAAACTTGTTAACATAAAAACACCAAAGTGCTTAGAATAGCTTCAAATCGCATTTGGAGACGTTTTAGACCATTTTGTAATTTTCAAAAAAACTTGTTAACATAAAAACACCAAAGTTCTTAGAATAGCTTCAAATCGCATTTGGAGACGTTTTAGACCATTTTGTGCATTTCGATGAAACTTGGTTACACAAAAACATCAAAGTGCTTAAAATCACGTTATAAACCGTTTTAGACCATTTGAGCATTTCGATAACACTTTTCACACAAAAACATCAAAGGGCACAATATAGCTTAATATCCTATTTAAAAACGTTTTAGACCATTTTGAGCATTTCGACAAAACTTTTTCACACAAAACACCAAAGTGCTTAGAATACCTTCAAATCGCATTTGGAGACGTTTTAGACAATTTTGTGATTTTCGAAAAAACTTAACATAAAAACATCAAAGTTTACAGAATAGCTTCAAATCGCATTTGGAGACGTTTTAGACCATTTTGTGATTTTCGAAAAAACTTGTTAACATAAAAACACCAAAGTGCTTAGAATAGCTTCAAATCGCATTTGGAGACGTTTTAAACCATTTTGTGATTTTCGAAAAAACTTGTTAACATAAAAACACCAAAATGTTTAGAATAGCTTCAAATCGCATTTGGAGACGTTTTAGACCATTTTGTGATTTTCGAAAAAACTTGTTAACACAAAAACACCAAAGTGATTAGAATAGCTTCAAATCGCATTTGGAGACGTTTTAGACCATTTTGTGATTTTCGAAAAAACTTGTTAACATAAAAACACCAAAGTGATTAGAATAGCTTCAAATCGCATTTGGAGACGTTTTAGACCATTTTGTGCATTTCGAGGAAACTTGGTTACGCAAAAACATCAAAGTGCTTAAAATCACATTATAAACCGTTTTAGACCATTTTGAGCATATCGATAACACTTTTTACACAAAACACCAAAGTGCTTAGAATAGCTTCAAATCGCATTTGGAGACGTTTTAGACCATTTTGTGATTTTCGACAAAACTTTTTCACACAAAACACCAAAATGCTTAGAATACCTTCAAATCGCATTTGGAGAGGTTTTAGACCATTTTGTGATTTTCGAAAAAACTTGTTAACATAAAAACATCAAAGTGTACAGAATAGCTTCAAATCGCATTTGGAGACGTTTTAGACCATTTTGTGATTTTCGAAAAAACTTGTTAACATAAAAACACCAAAGTGCTTAGAATAGCTTCAAATCGCATTAGGAGACGTTTTAGACCATTTTGTGATTTTCGAAAAACTTGTTAACATAAAAACACCAAAGTGCTTAGAATAGCTTCAAATCGCATTTGGAGACGTTTTAGACCATTTTGTGATTTTCGAAAAAACTTGTTAACATAAAAACACCAAAATGTTTAGAATAGCTTCAAATCGCATTTGGAGACGTTTTAGACCATTTTGTGATTTTCGAAAAAACTTGTTAACACAAAAACACCAAAGTGATTAGAATAGCTTCAAATCGCATTTGGAGACGTTTTAGACCATTTTGTGCATTTCGATGAAACTTGGTTACGCAAAAACATCAAAGTGCTTAAAATCACATTATAAACCGTTTTAGACCATTTTGAGCATATCGATAACACTTTTCACACAAAAACATCAAAGAGCACAATATAGCTTAATATCGTATTTAAAAACGTTTTAGACCATTTTGAGCATTTCGACAAAACTTTTTCACACAAAACACCAAAGTGCTTAGAATAGCTTCAAATCGCATTTGGAGACGTTTTAGACCATTTTGTGATTTTCGAAAAAACTTGTTAACATAAAAACATCAAAGGGCTAAGAATAGCTTCAAATCGCATTTGGAGACATTTTAGACCAATTAGTGATTTTCGAAAAAACTTGGTTACACAAAAACATCAAAGTGGTTAAAATCACATTATAAACCGTTTTAGACCATTTTGAGCATTTCGATAACACTTTTTACACAAAAACATCAAAGTGCTTAGAATAGCTTCAAATCGCATTTGGAGACGTTTTAGACCATTTTGTGATTTTTGAAAAAAACTTTTTAACATAAAAACACCAAACTGCTAAGAATAGCTTCAAATCGCATATGGAGACAATTTAGACCATTTTGTGATTTTCGAAAAAACTTGTTAACATAAAAACACCAAAGTGCTTAGAATACCTTCAAATCGCATTTGGAGACGTTTTAGACCATTTTGTGATTTTCCAAAAAACTTGTTAACATAAAAACATCAAAGTGTACAGAATAGCTTCAAATCGCATTTGGAGACGTTTTAGACCATTTTGTGATTTTCGAAAAAACTTGTTAACATAAAAACACCAAAATGTTTAGAATAGCTTCAAATCACATTTGGAGACGTTTTAGACCATTTTGTGATTTTCGAAAAAACTTGTTAACACAAAAACACCAAAGTGATTAGAATAGCTTCAAATCGCATTTGGAGACGTTTTAGACCAATTTGTGCATTTCGATGAAACTTGGTTACGCAAAAACATCAAAGTGCTTAAAATCACATTATAAACCGTTTTAGACCATTTTGAGCATATCGATAACACTTTTCACACAAAAACATCAAAGAGCACAATATAGCTTAATATCTTATTTAAAAACGTTTTAGACCATTTTGAGCATTTCGACAAAACTTTTTCACACAAAACACCAAAGTGCTTAGAATAGCTTCAAATCGCATTTGGAGACGTTTTAGACCATTTTGTGATTTTCGAAAAAACTTGTTAACATAAAAACATCAAAGTGCTAAGAATAGCTTCAAATCGCATTTGGAGACATTTTAGACCAATTAGTGATTTTCGAAAAAACTTGGTTACATAAAAACATCAAAGTGGTTAAAATCACATTATAAACCGTTTTAGACCATTTTGAGCATTTCGATAACACTTTTCACACAAAAACATCAAAGTGCTTAGAATAGCTTCAAATCGCATTTGGAGACGTTTTAGACCATTTTGTGATTTTCGAAAAAAACTTTTTAACATAAAAACACCAAACTTCTAAGAATAGCTTCAAATCGCATATGGAGACAATTTAGACCATTTTGTGATTTTCGAAAAAACTTGTTAACATAAAAACACCAAAGTGCTAAGAATAGCTTCAAATCGCATATGGAGACAATTTAGACCATTTTGTGATTTTCGAAAAAACTTGTTAACATAAAAACACCAAAGTGCTTAGAATACCTTCAAATCGCATTTGGAGACGTTTAAGACCATTTTGTGATTTTCGAAAAAACTTGTTAACATAAAAACACCAAAGTGCTTAGAATAGCTTCAAATCGCATTTGGAGACGTTTTAGACCAATTTGTGATTTTCGAAAAAACTTGGTTACACAAAAACATCAAAGTGGATAAAAGCACATTATAAACCGTTTTAGACCATTTTGAGCATTTCGATAACACATTTCACACAAAAACATCAAAGAGCACAAAATAGCTTAATATCGTATTTAAAAACGTTTTAAACCATTTTGAGCATTTCGACAAAACTTTTTCACACAAAACACCAAAGTGTTTAGAAAAGCTTCAAATCGCATTTGGAGACGTTTTAGACCATTTTGTGATTTTCGAAAAAACTTGTTAACACAAAAACACCAAAGTGATTAGAATAGCTTCAAATCGCATTTGGAGACGTTTTAGACCATTTTGTGATTTTCGAAAAAACTTGTTAACATAAAAACACCAAAGTGATTAGAATAGCTTCAAATCGCATTTGGAGACGTTTTAGACCATTTTGTGCATTTCGATGAAACTTGGTTACGCAAAAACATCAAAGTAATAATCACATTATAAACAGTTTTAGACCATTTTGAGCATATCGATAAAACTTTTTACACAAAACACCAAAGTGCTTAGAATAGCTTCAAATCGCATTTGGAGACGTTTTAGACCATTTTGTGATTTTCGACAAAACTTTTTCACACAAAACACCAAAGTGCTTAGAATACCTTCAAATCGCATTTGGAGACGTTTTAGACCATTTTGTGATTTTCGAAAAAACTTGTTAACATAAAAACATCAAAGTGTACAGATTAGCTTCAAATCGCATTTGGAGACGTTTTAGACCATTTTGTGATTTTCGAAAAAACTTGTTAACATAAAAACACCAAAGTGCTTAGAATAGCTTCAAATCGCATTAGGAGACGTTTTAGACCATTTTGTTATTTTCGAATAAACTTGTTAACATAAAAACACCAAAATGTTTAGAATAGCTTCAAATCGCATTTGGAGACGTTTTAGACCATTTTGTGATTTTCGAAAAAACTTGTTAACATAAAAACACCAAAGTGCTTAGAATACCTTCAAATCGCATTTGGAGACGTTTTAGACCATTTTGTGATTTTCCAAAAAACTTGTTAACATAAAAACATCAAAGTGTACAGAATAGCTTCAAATCGCATTTGGAGACGTTTTAGACCATTTTGTGATTTTCGAAAAAACTTGTTAACATAAAAACACCAAAGTGCTTAGAATAGCTTCAAATCGCATTAGGAGACGTTTTAGACCATTTTGTGATTTTCGAAAAAACTTGTTAACATAAAAACACCAAAGTGCTTAGAATAGCTTCAAATCGCATTTGGAGACGTTTTAGACCATTTTGTGATTTTCGAAAAAACTTGTTAACATAAAAACACCAAAATGTTTAGAATAGCTTCAAATCACATTTGGAGACGTTTTAGACCATTTTGTGATTTTCGAAAAACTTGTTAACACAAAAACACCAAAGTGATTAGAATAGCTTCAAATCGCATTTGGAGACGTTTTAGACCAATTTGTGCATTTCGATGAAACTTGGTTACGCAAAAACATCAAAGTGCTTAAAATCACATTATAAACCGTTTTAGACCATTTTGAGCATATCGATAACACTTTTCACACAAAAACATCAAAGAGCACAATATAGCTTAATATCTTATTTAAAAACGTTTTAGACCATTTTGAGCATTTCGACAAAACTTTTTCACACAAAACACCAAAGTGCTTAGAATAGCTTCAAATCGCATTTGGAGACGTTTTAGACCATTTTGTGATTTTCGAAAAAACTTTTTAACATAAAAACACCAAACTGCTAAGAATAGCTTCAAATCGCATATGGAGACAATTTAGACCATTTTGTGATTTTCGAAAAAACTTGTTAACATAAAAACACCAAAGTGCTTAGAATACCTTCAAATCGCATTTGGAGACATTTTAGACCATTTTGTGATTTTCGAAAAAACTTGTTAACATAAAAACATCAAAGTGCTAAGAATAGCTTCCAATCGCATTTGTAGACGTTTTAGACCATTTTGTGATTTTCGAAAACAACTTGTTAACATAAAAACACCAAAGTGCTTAGAATAGCTTCAAATCGCATTTGGAGACGTTTTAGACCATTTTGTGATTTTCGAAAAAACTTGTTAACATAAAAACATCAAAGTGCTAAGAATAGCTTCAAATCGAATTTGGAGACATTTTAGACCAATTAGTGATTTTCGAAAAAACTTGGTTACACAAAAACATCAAAGTGGTTAAAATCACATTATAAACCGTTTTAGACCATTTTGAGCATTTCGATAACACTTTTCACACAAAAACATCAAAGTGCTTAGAATAGCTTCAAATCGCATTTGGAGACGTTTTAGACCATTTTGTGATTTTCGAAAAAAACTTTTTAACATAAAAACACCAAACTGCTAAGAATAGCTTCAAATCGCATATGGAGACAATTTAGACCATTTTGTGATTTTCGAAAAAACTTGTTAACATAAAAACACCAAAGTGCTTAGAATACCTTCAAATCGCATTTGGAGACATTTTAGACCATTTTGTGATTTTCGAAAAAACTTGTTAACATAAAAACATCAAAGTGCTAAGAATAGCTTCCAATCGCATTTGGAGACGTTTTAGACCATTTTGTGATTTTCGAAAAAACTTGTTAACATAAAAACACCAAAGTGATTAGAATAGCTTCAAATCGCATTTGGAGACGTTTTAGACCATTTTGTGCATTTCGATGAAACTTGGTTACGCAAAAACATCAAAGTGCTTAAAATCACATTATAAACCGTTTTAGACCATTTTGAGCATATCGATAACACTTTTTACACAAAACACCAAAGTGCTTAGAATAGCTTCAAATCGCATTTGGAGACGTTTTAGACCATTTTGTGATTTTCGACAAAACTTTTTCACACAAAACACCAAAGTGCTTAGAATACCTTCAAATCGCATTTGGAGACGTTTTAGACCATTTTGTGATTTTCGAAAAAACTTGTTAACATAAAAACATCAAAGTGTACAGAATAGCTTCAAATCGCATTTGGAGACGTTTTAGACCATTTTGTGATTTTCGAAAAAACTTGTTAACATAAAAACACCAAAGTGCTTAGAATAGCTTCAAATCGCATTTGGAGACGTTTTAGACCATTTTGTGATTTTCGAAAAAACTTGTTAACATAAAAACACCAAAGTGCTTAGAATAGCTTCAAATCGCATTAGGAGACGTTTTAGACCATTTTGTGATTTTCGAAAAAACTTGTTAACATAAAAACACCAAAGTGCTTAGAATAGCTTCAAATCGCATTTGGAGACGTTTTAGACCATTTTGTGATTTTCGAAAAAACTTGTTAACATAAAAAAAACAAAGTTCTTAAAATAGCTTCAAATCGCATTTGGAGACGTTTTAGACCATTTTGTGATTTTCGAAAAAACCTGTTAACATAAAAACACCAAAGTGTTTAGAAAAGCTTCAAATCGCATTTGGAGACGTTTTAGACCATTTTGGGATTTTCGAAAAAACTTGTTAACATAAAAACACCAAAGTGCTTAGAATATGGCCGAGCGGTTAAGGCAGGGGCGCCGTTTATCGTACCTAAAGAGCCAACAACAACATCGGCAAGGGTTCGAGGCCGACTCGCTCCTAGTTCTGGTGGTGGAACAAGTCTTCTCGGATAAGGACTATAAACCGTAGGTCCAGTGTACACAGTTATAACATGTGTGTACTTTAAAGAACCCAGTTCATTATTCGAAAAAGAGTAGGGGGTTACCCCGGTGAACTGGTTCACACAATAGCCTCTGTATCAGGGGGATTACCACCTATCTGATAGGACAGTGATTAATTCACTATTGGTAATCCTTGGCCACAGTGCCTAAAGACATAAAATAAAATAAAAATAAATAAATAAATAATAGCTTCAAATCGCATTTGGAGACGTTTTAGACCATTTTGTAATTTTCAAAAAAACTTGTTAACATAAAAACACCAAAGTTCTTAGAATAGCTTCAAATCGCATTTGGAGACGTTTTAGACCATTTTGTGCATTTCGATGAAACTTGGTTACACAAAAACATCAAAGTGCTTAAAATCACATTATAAACCGTTTTAGACCATTTGAGCATTTCGATAACACTTTTCACACAAAAACATCAAAGTTCACAATATAGCTTAATATCCTATTTAAAAACGTTTTAGACCATTTTGAGCATTTCGACAAAACTTTTTCACACAAAACACCAAAGTGCTTAGAATACCTTCAAATCGCATTTGGAGACGTTTTAGACAATTTTGTGATTTTCGAAAAAACTTGTTAACATAAAAACACCAAAGTTTACAGAATAGCTTCAAATCGCATTTGGAGACGTTTTAGACAATTTTGTGATTTTCGAAAAAACTTGTTAACATAAAAACACCAAAGTGCTTAGAATAGCTTCAAATCGCATTGGGAGACGTTTTAGACCATTTTGTGATTTTCGAAAAAACTTGTTAACATAAAAACACCAAAGTGCTTAGAATAGCTTCAAATCGCATTTGGAGACGTTTTAGACCATTTTGTGATTTTCGAAAAAACTTGTTAACATAAAAACGCCAAAGTTCTTAAAATAGCTTCAAATCGCATTTGGAGACGTTTTAGACCATTTTGTGATTTTCGAAAAAACTTGTTAACATAAAAACACCAAAGTGTTTAGAAAAGCTTCAAATCGCATTTGGAGACGTTTTAGACCATTTTGGGATTTTTGAAAAAACTTGTTAACATAAAAACACCAAAGTGCTTAGAATAGCTTCAAATCGCATTTGGAGACGTTTTAGACCATTTTGTAATTTTCAAAAAAACTTGTTAACATAAAAACACCAAAGTTCTTAGAATAGCTTCAAATCGCATTTGGAGACGTTTTAGACCATTTTGTGCATTTCGATAAAACTTGGTTACACAAAAACATCAAAGTGCTTAAAATCACGTTATAAACCGTTTTAGACCATTTGAGCATTTCGATAACACTTTTCACACAAAAACATCAAAGGGCACAATATAGCTTAATATCCTATTTAAAAACGTTTTAGACCATTTTGAGCATTTCGACAAAACTTTTTCACACAAAACACCAAAGTGCTTAGAATACCTTCAAATCGCATTTGGAGACGTTTTAGACAATTTTGTGATTTTCGAAAAAACTTAACATAAAAACATCAAAGTTTACAGAATAGCTTCAAATCGCTTTTGGAGACGTTTTAGACAATTTTGTGATTTTCGAAAAAACTTGTTAACATAAAAACACCAAAGTGCTTAGAATAGCTTCAAATCGCATTGGGAGACGTTTTAGACCATTTTGTGATTTTCGAAAAAACTTGTTAACATAAAAACATCAAAGTGTACAGAATAGCTTCAAATCGCATTTGGAGACGTTTTAGACCATTTTGTGATTTTCGAAAAAACTTGTTAACATAAAAACACCAAAGTGCTTAGAATAGCTTCAAATCGCATTTGGAGACGTTTTAAACCATTTTGTGATTTTCGAAAAAACTTGTTAACATAAAAACACCAAAATGTTTAGAATAGCTTCAAATCGCATTTGGAGACGTTTTAGACCATTTTGTGATTTTCGAAAAAACTTGTTAACACAAAAACACCAAAGTGATTAGAATAGCTTCAAATCGCATTTGGAGACGTTTTAGACCATTTTGTGATTTTCGAAAAAACTTGTTAACATAAAAACACCAAAGTGATTAGAATAGCTTCAAATCGCATTTGGAGACGTTTTAGACCATTTTGTGCATTTCGATGAAACTTGGTTACGCAAAAACATCAAAGTGCTTAAAATCACATTATAAACCGTTTTAGACCATTTTGAGCATATCGATAACACTTTTTACACAAAACACCAAAGTGCTTAGAATAGCTTCAAATCGCATTTGGAGACGTTTTAGACCATTTTGTGATTTTCGACAAAACTTTTTCACACAAAACACCAAAGTGCTTAGAATACCTTCAAATCGCATTTGGAGACGTTTTAGACCATTTTGTGATTTTCGAAAAAACTTGTTAACATAAAAACATCAAAATGTTTAGAATAGCTTCAAATCACATTTGGAGACGTTTTAGACCATTTTGTGATTTTCGAAAAAACTTGTTAACACAAAAACACCAAAGTGATTAGAATAGCTTCAAATCGCATTTGGAGACGTTTTAGACCAATTTGTGCATTTCGATGAAACTTGGTTACGCAAAAACATCAAAGTGCTTAAAATCACATTATAAACCGTTTTAGACCATTTTGAGCATATCGATAACACTTTTCACACAAAAACATCAAAGAGCACAATATAGCTTAATATCTTATTTAAAAACGTTTTAGACCATTTTGAGCATTTCGACAAAACTTTTTCACACAAAACACCAAAGTGCTTAGAATAGCTTCAAATCGCATTTGGAGACGTTTTAGACCATTTTGTGATTTTCGAAAAAACTTGTTAACATAAAAACATCAAAGTGCTAAGAATAGCTTCAAATCGCATTTGGAGACATTTTAGACCAATTAGTGATTTTCGAAAAAACTTGGTTACACAAAAACATCAAAGTGGTTAAAATCACATTATAAACCGTTTTAGACCATTTTGAGCATTTCGATAACACTTTTCACACAAAAACATCAAAGTGCTTAGAATAGCTTCAAATCGCATTTGGAGACGTTTTAGACCATTTTGTGATTTTCGAAAAAAACTTTTTAACATAAAAACACCAAACTTCTAAGAATAGCTTCAAATCGCATATGGAGACAATTTAGACCATTTTGTGATTTTCGAAAAAACTTGTTAACATAAAAACACCAAAGTGCTAAGAATAGCTTCAAATCGCATATGGAGACAATTTAGACCATTTTGTGATTTTCGAAAAAACTTGTTAACATAAAAACACCAAAGTGCTTAGAATACCTTCAAATCGCATTTGGAGACGTTTAAGACCATTTTGTGATTTTCGAAAAAACTTGTTAACATAAAAACACCAAAGTGCTTAGAATAGCTTCAAATCGCATTTGGAGACGTTTTAGACCAATTTGTGATTTTCGAAAAAACTTGGTTACACAAAAACATCAAAGTGGATAAAAGCACATTATAAACCGTTTTAGACCATTTTGAGCATTTCGATAACACATTTCACACAAAAACATCAAAGAGCACAAAATAGCTTAATATCGTATTTAAAAACGTTTTAAACCATTTTGAGCATTTCGACAAAACTTTTTCACACAAAACACCAAAGTGTTTAGAAAAGCTTCAAATCGCATTTGGAGACGTTTTAGACCATTTTGGGATTTTCGAAAAAACTTGTTAACATAAAAACACCAAAGTGCTTAGAATAGCTTCAAATCGCATTTGAAGACGTTTTAGACCATTTTGTAATTTTCGAAAAAACTTGTTAACATAAAAACACCAAAATGTTTAGAATAGCTTCAAATCGCATTTGGAGACGTTTTAGACCATTTTGTGATTTTCGAAAAAACTTGTTAACACAAAAACACCAAAGTGATTAGAATAGCTTCAAATCGCATTTGGAGACGTTTTAGACCATTTTGTGATTTTCGAAAAAACTTGTTAACATAAAAACACCAAAGTGATTAGAATAGCTTCAAATCGCATTTGGAGACGTTTTAGACCATTTTGTGCATTTCGATGAAACTTGGTTACGCAAAAACATCAAAGTAATAATCACATTATAAACAGTTTTAGACCATTTTGAGCATATCGATAAAACTTTTTACACAAAACACCAAAGTGCTTAGAATAGCTTCAAATCGCATTTGGAGACGTTTTAGACCATTTTGTGATTTTCGACAAAACTTTTTCACACAAAACACCAAAGTGCTTAGAATACCTTCAAATCGCATTTGGAGACGTTTTAGACCATTTTGTGATTTTCGAAAAAACTTGTTAACATAAAAACATCAAAGTGTACAGATTAGCTTCAAATCGCATTTGGAGACGTTTTAGACCATTTTGTGATTTTCGAAAAAACTTGTTAACATAAAAACACCAAAGTGCTTAGAATAGCTTCAAATCGCATTAGGAGACGTTTTAGACCATTTTGTTATTTTCGAAAAAACTTGTTAACATAAAAACACCAAAATGTTTAGAATAGCTTCAAATCGCATTTGGAGACGTTTTAGACCATTTTGTGATTTTCGAAAAAACTTGTTAACATAAAAACACCAAAGTGCTTAGAATACCTTCAAATCGCATTTGGAGACGTTTTAGACCATTTTGTGATTTTCCAAAAAACTTGTTAACATAAAAACATCAAAGTGTACAGAATAGCTTCAAATCGCATTTGGAGACGTTTTAGACCATTTTGTGATTTTCGAAAAAACTTGTTAACATAAAAACACCAAAGTGCTTAGAATAGCTTCAAATCGCATTAGGAGACGTTTTAGACCATTTTGTGATTTTCGAAAAAACTTGTTAACATAAAAACACCAAAGTGCTTAGAATAGCTTCAAATCGCATTTGGAGACGTTTTAGACCATTTTGTGATTTTCGAAAAAACTTGTTAACATAAAAACACCAAAATGTTTAGAATAGCTTCAAATCACATTTGGAGACGTTTTAGACCATTTTGTGATTTTCGAAAAAACTTGTTAACACAAAAACACCAAAGTGATTAGAATAGCTTCAAATCGCATTTGGAGACGTTTTAGACCAATTTGTGCATTTCGATGAAACTTGGTTACGCAAAAACATCAAAGTGCTTAAAATCACATTATAAACCGTTTTAGACCATTTTGAGCATATCGATAACACTTTTCACACAAAAACATCAAAGAGCACAATATAGCTTAATATCTTATTTAAAAACGTTTTAGACCATTTTGAGCATTTCGACAAAACTTTTTCACACAAAACACCAAAGTGCTTAGAATAGCTTCAAATCGCATTTGGAGACGTTTTAGACCATTTTGTGATTTTCGAAAAAACTTTTTCACACAAAACACCAAAGTGCTTAGAATACCTTCAAATCGCATTTGGAGACGTTTTAGACCATTTTGTGATTTTCGAAAAAACTTGTTAACATAAAAACATCAAAGTGTACAGAATAGCTTCAAATCGCATTTGGAGACGTTTTAGACCATTTTGTGATTTTCGAAAAAACTTGTTAACATAAAAACACCAAAGTGCTTAGAATAGCTTCAAATCGCATTAGGAGACGTTTTAGACCATTTTGTGATTTTCGAAAAAACTTGTTAACACAAAAACACCAAAGTGCTTAGAATAGCTTCAAATCGCATTTGGAGACGTTTTAGACCATTTTGTGATTTTCGAAAAAACTTGTTAATATAAAAACACCAAAGTACTTAGAATAGCTTCAAATCGCATTTGGAGACGTTTTAAACCATTTTGTGATTTTCGAAAAAACTTGTTAACATAAAAACACCAAAATGTTTAGAATAGCTTCAAATCGCATTTGGAGACGTTTTAGACCATTTTGTGATTTTCGAAAAAACTTGTTAACACAAAAACACCAAAGTGATTAGAATAGCTTCAAATCGCATTTGGAGACGTTTTAGACCATTTTGTGCATTTCGATGAAACTTGGTTACGGAAAAACATCAAAGTGCTTAAAATCACATTATAAACCGTTTTAGACCATTTTGAGCATTTCGATAACACATTTCACACAAAAACATCAAAGAGCACAAAATAGCTTAATATCGTATTTAAAAACGTTTTAAACCATTTTGAGCATTTCGACAAAACTTTTTCACACAAAACACCAAAGTGTTTAGAAAAGCTTCAAATCGCATTTGGAGACGTTTTAGACCATTTTGGGATTTTCGAAAAAACTTGTTAACATAAAAACACCAAAGTGCTTAGAATACCTTCAAATCGCATTTGGAGACGTTTTAGACCATTTTGTGATTTTCGAAAAAACTTGTTAACATAAAAACACCAAAATGTTTAGAATAGCTTCAAATTGCATTTGGAGACGTTTTAGACCATTTTGTGATTTTCGAAAAAACTTGTTAACACAAAAACACCAAAGTGATTAGAATAGCTTCAAATCGCATTTGGAGACGTTTTAGACCATTTTGTGATTTTCGAAAAAACTTGTTAACATAAAAACACCAAAGTGATTAGAATAGCTTCAAATCGCATTTGGAGACGTTTTAGACCATTTTGTGCATTTCGATGAAACTTGGTTACGCAAAAACATCAATGTGCTTAAAATCACATTATAAACCGTTTTAGACCATTTTGAGCATATCCATAAAACTTTTTACACAAAACACCAAAGTGCTTAGAATAGCTTCAAATCGCATTTGGAGACGTTTTAGACCATTTTGTGATTTTCGACAAAACTTTTTCACACAAAACACCAAAGTGCTTAGAATACCTTCAAATCGCATTTGGAGACGTTTTAGACCATTTTGTGATTTTCGAAAAAACTTGTTAACATAAAAACATCAAAGTGTACAGAATAGCATCAAATCGCATTTGGAGACGTTTTAGACCATTTTGTGATTTTCGAAAAAACTTGTTAACATAAAAACACCAAAGTGCTTAGAATAGCTTCAAATCGCATTAGGAGACGTTTTAGACCATTTTGTGATTTTCGAAAAAACTTGTTAACATAAAAACACCAAAGTGCTTAGAATAGCTTCAAATCGCATTTGGAGACGTTTTAGACCATTTTGTGATTTTCGAAAAAACTTGTTAACATAAAAACACCAAAATGTTTAGAATAGCTTCAAATCGCATTTGGAGACGTTTTAGACCATTTTGTGATTTTCGAAAAAACTTGTTAACACAAAAACACCAAAGTGATTAGAATAGCTTCAAATCGCATTTGGAGACGTTTTAGACCATTTTGTGCATTTCGATGAAACTTGGTTACGCAAAAACATCAAAGTGCTTAAAATCACATTATAAACCGTTTTAGACCATTTTTAGCATATCGATAACACTTTTCACACAAAAACATCAAAGAGCACAATATAGCTTAATATCGTATTTAAAAACGTTTTAGACCATTTTGAGCATTTCGACAAAACTTTTTCACACAAAACACCAAAGTGCTTAGAATAGCTTCAAATCGCATTTGGAGACGTTTTAGACCATTTTGTGATTTTCGAAAAAACTTGTTAACATAAAAACATCAAAGGGCTAAGAATAGCTTCAAATCGCATTTGGAGACATTTTAGACCAATTAGTGATTTTCGAAAAAACTTGGTTACACAAAAACATCAAAGTGGTTAAAATCACATTATAAACCGTTTTAGACCATTTTGAGCATTTCGATAACACTTTTTACACAAAAACATCAAAGTGCTTAGAATAGCTTCAAATCGCATTTGGAGACGTTTTAGACCATTTTGTGATTTTCGAAAAAAACTTTTTAACATAAAAACACCAAACTGCTAAGAATAGCTTCAAATCGCATATGGAGACAATTTAGACCATTTTGTGATTTTCGAAAAAACTTGTTAACATAAAAACACCAAAGTGCTTAGCATACCTTCAAATCGCATTTGGAGACATTTTAGACCATTTTGTGATTTTCGAAAAAACTTGTTAACATAAAAACATCAAAGTGCTAAGAATAGCTTCCAATCGCATTTGGAGACGTTTTAGACCATTTTGTGATTTTCGAAAACAACTTGTTAACATAAAAACACCAAAGTGCTTAGAATAGCTTCAAATCGCATTTGGAGACGTTTTAGACCAATTTGTGATTTTCGAAAAAACTTGGTTACACAAAAACATCAAAGTGGATAAAATCACATTATAAACCGTTTTAGACCATTTTGAGCATATCGATAACACTTTTCACACAAAAACATCAAAGACCACAATATAGCTTAATATCGTATTTAAAAACGTTTTAGACCATTTTGAGCATTTCGACAAAACTTTTTCACACAAAACACCAAAGTGCTTAGAATAGCTTCAAATCGCATTTGGAGACGTTTTAGACCATTTTGTGATTTTCGAAAAAACTTGTTAACATAAAAACATCAAAGTGCTAAGAATAGCTTCAAATCGAATTTGGAGACATTTTAGACCAATTAGTGATTTTCGAAAAAACTTGGTTACACAAAAACATCAAAGTGGTTAAAATCACATTATAAACCGTTTTAGACCATTTTGAGCATTTCGATAACACTTTTCACACAAAAACATCAAAGTGCTTAGAATAGCTTCAAATCGCATTTGGAGACGTTTTAGACCATTTTGTGATTTTCGAAAAAAACTTTTTAACATAAAAACACCAAACTGCTAAGAATAGCTTCAAATCGCATATGGAGACAATTTAGACCATTTTGTGATTTTCGAAAAAACTTGTTAACATAAAAACACCAAAGTGCTTAGAATACCTTCAAATCGCATTTGGAGACATTTTAGACCATTTTGTGATTTTCGAAAAAACTTGTTAACATAAAAACATCAAAGTGCTAAGAATAGCTTCCAATCGCATTTGGAGACGTTTTAGACTATTTTGTGATTTTCGAAAACAACTTGTTAACATAAAAACACCAAAGTGCTTAGAATAGCTTCAAATCGCATTTGGAGACGTTTTAGACCAATTTGTGATTTTCGAAAAAACTTGGTTACACAAAAACATCAAAGTGGATAAAATCACATTATAAACCGTTTTAGACCATTTTGAGCATTTCGATAACACATATCACACAAAAACATCAAAGAGCACAAAATAGCTTAATATCGTATTTAAAAACGTTTTAAACCATTTTGAGCATTTCGACAAAACTTTTTCACACAAAACACCAAAGTGTACAGAATAGCTTCAAATCGCATTTGGAGACGTTTTAGACCATTTTGTGATTTTCGAAAAAACTTGTTAATATAAAAACACCAAAGTACTTAGAATAGCTTCAAATCGCATTTGGAGACGTTGTAGACCATTTTGTGATTTTCGAAAAAACTTGTTAACATAAAAACACCAAAGTTTACAGAATAGCTTCAAATCGCATTTGGAGACGTTTTAGACAATTTTGTGCATTTCGATGAAACTTGGTTACACAAAAACATCAAAGTGCTTAAAATCACATTATAAACCGTTTTAGACCATTTGAGCATTTCCATAACACTTTTCACACAAAAACATCAAAGGGCACAATATAGCTTAATATCCTATTTAAAAACGTTTTAGACCATTTTGAGCATTTCGACAAAACTTTTTCACACAAAACACCAAAGTGCTTAGAATACCTTCAAATCGCATTTGGAGACGTTTTAGACCATTTTGTGATTTTCGAAAAAACTTAACATAAAAACATCAAAGTTTACAGAATAGCTTCAAATCGCATTTGGAGACGTTTTAAACCATTTTGTGATTTTCGAAAAAACTTGTTAACATAAAAACACCAAAATGTTTAGAATAGCTTCAAATCGCATTTGGAGACGTTTTAGACCATTTTGTGATTTTCGAAAAAACTTGTTAACACAAAAACACCAAAGTGATTAGAATAGCTTCAAATCGCATTTGGAGACGTTTTAGACCATTTTGTGATTTTCGAAAAAACTTGTTAACATAAAAACACCAAAGTGATTAGAATAGCTTCAAATCGCATTTGGAGACGTTTTAGACCATTTTGTGCATTTCGATGAAACTTGGTTACGCAAAAACATCAAAGTGCTTAAAATCACATTATAAACCGTTTTAGACCATTTTGAGCATATCGATAACACTTTTTACACAAAACGCTAAAGTGCTTAGAATAGCTTCAAATCGCATTTGGAGACGTTTTAGACCATTTTGTGATTTTCGACAAAACTTTTTCACACAAAACACCAAAGTGCTTAGAATACCTTCAAATCGCATTTGGAGACGTTTTAGACCATTTTGTGCATTTCGATGAAACTTGGTTACGCAAAAACATCAAAGTGCTTAAAATCACATTATAAACCGTTTTAGACCATTTTGAGCATATCGATAACACTTTTTACACAAAACGCTAAAGTGCTTAGAATAGCTTCAAATCGCATTTGGAGACGTTTTAGACCATTTTGTGATTTTCGACAAAACTTTTTCACACAAAACACCAAAGTGCTTAGAATACCTTCAAATCGCATTTGGAGACGTTTTAGACCATTTTGTGATTTTCGAAAAAACTTGTTAACATAAAAACATCAAAGTGTACAGAATAGCTTCAAATCGCATTTGGAGACGTTTTAGACCATTTTGTGATTTTCGAAAAAACTTGTTAACATAAAAACACCAAAGTGCTTAGAATAGCTTCAAATCGCATTAGGAGACGTTTTAGACCATTTTGTGATTTTCGAAAAAACTTGTTAACATAAAAACACCAAAGTGCTTAGAATAGCTTCAAATCGCATTTGGAGACGTTTTAGACCATTTTGTGATTTTCGAAAAAACTTGTTAACATAAAAACACCAAAGTTCTTAAAATAGCTTCAAATCGCATTTGGAGACGTTTTAGACCATTTTGTGATTTTCGAAAAAACTTGTTAACATAAAAACACCAAAGTGTTTAGAAAAGCTTCAAATCGCATTTGGAGACGTTTTAGACCATTTTGGGATTTTTGAAAAAACTTGTTAACATAAAAACACCAAAGTGCTTAGAATAGCTTCAAATCGCATTTGGAGACGTTTTAGACCATTTTGTAATTTTCAAAAAAACTTGTTAACATAAAAACACCAAAGTTCTTAGAATAGCTTCAAATCGCATTTGGAGACGTTTTAGACCATTTTGTGCATTTCGATGAAACTTGGTTACACAAAAACATCAAAGTGCTTAAAATCACGTTATAAACCGTTTTAGACCATTTGAGCATTTCGATAACACTTTTCACACAAAAACATCAAAGGGCACAATATAGCTTAATATCCTATTTAAAAACGTTTTAGACCATTTTGAGCATTTCGACAAAACTTTTTCACACAAAACACCAAAGTGCTTAGAATACCTTCAAATCGCATTTGGAGACGTTTTAGACAATTTTGTGATTTTCGAAAAAACTTAACATAAAAACATCAAAGTTTACAGAATAGCTTCAAATCGCATTTGGAGACGTTTTAGACCATTTTGTGATTTTCGAAAAAACTTGTTAACATAAAAACACCAAAGTGCTTAGAATAGCTTCAAATCGCATTTGGAGACGTTTTAAACCATTTTGTGATTTTCGAAAAAACTTGTTAACATAAAAACACCAAAATGTTTAGAATAGCTTCAAATCGCATTTGGAGACGTTTTAGACCATTTTGTGATTTTCGAAAAAACTTGTTAACACAAAAACACCAAAGTGATTAGAATAGCTTCAAATCGCATTTGGAGACGTTTTAGACCATTTTGTGATTTTCGAAAAAACTTGTTAACATAAAAACACCAAAGTGATTAGAATAGCTTCAAATCGCATTTGGAGACGTTTTAGACCATTTTGTGCATTTCGAGGAAACTTGGTTACGCAAAAACATCAAAGTGCTTAAAATCACATTATAAACCGTTTTAGACCATTTTGAGCATATCGATAACACTTTTTACACAAAACACCAAAGTGCTTAGAATAGCTTCAAATCGCATTTGGAGACGTTTTAGACCATTTTGTGATTTTCGACAAAACTTTTTCACACAAAACACCAAAATGCTTAGAATACCTTCAAATCGCATTTGGAGAGGTTTTAGACCATTTTGTGATTTTCGAAAAAACTTGTTAACATAAAAACATCAAAGTGTACAGAATAGCTTCAAATCGCATTTGGAGACGTTTTAGACCATTTTGTGATTTTCGAAAAAACTTGTTAACATAAAAACACCAAAGTGCTTAGAATAGCTTCAAATCGCATTAGGAGACGTTTTAGACCATTTTGTGATTTTCGAAAAACTTGTTAACATAAAAACACCAAAGTGCTTAGAATAGCTTCAAATCGCATTTGGAGACGTTTTAGACCATTTTGTGATTTTCGAAAAAACTTGTTAACATAAAAACACCAAAATGTTTAGAATAGCTTCAAATCGCATTTGGAGACGTTTTAGACCATTTTGTGATTTTCGAAAAAACTTGTTAACACAAAAACACCAAAGTGATTAGAATAGCTTCAAATCGCATTTGGAGACGTTTTAGACCATTTTGTGCATTTCGATGAAACTTGGTTACGCAAAAACATCAAAGTGCTTAAAATCACATTATAAACCGTTTTAGACCATTTTGAGCATATCGATAACACTTTTCACACAAAAACATCAAAGAGCACAATATAGCTTAATATCGTATTTAAAAACGTTTTAGACCATTTTGAGCATTTCGACAAAACTTTTTCACACAAAACACCAAAGTGCTTAGAATAGCTTCAAATCGCATTTGGAGACGTTTTAGACCATTTTGTGATTTTCGAAAAAACTTGTTAACATAAAAACATCAAAGGGCTAAGAATAGCTTCAAATCGCATTTGGAGACATTTTAGACCAATTAGTGATTTTCGAAAAAACTTGGTTACACAAAAACATCAAAGTGGTTAAAATCACATTATAAACCGTTTTAGACCATTTTGAGCATTTCGATAACACTTTTTACACAAAAACATCAAAGTGCTTAGAATAGCTTCAAATCGCATTTGGAGACGTTTTAGACCATTTTGTGATTTTTGAAAAAAACTTTTTAACATAAAAACACCAAACTGCTAAGAATAGCTTCAAATCGCATATGGAGACAATTTAGACCATTTTGTGATTTTCGAAAAAACTTGTTAACATAAAAACACCAAAGTGCTTAGAATACCTTCAAATCGCATTTGGAGACGTTTTAGACCATTTTGTGATTTTCCAAAAAACTTGTTAACATAAAAACATCAAAGTGTACAGAATAGCTTCAAATCGCATTTGGAGACGTTTTAGACCATTTTGTGATTTTCGAAAAAACTTGTTAACATAAAAACACCAAAGTGCTTAGAATAGCTTCAAATCGCATTAGGAGACGTTTTAGACCATTTTGTGATTTTCGAAAAAACTTGTTAACATAAAAACACCAAAGTGCTTAGAATAGCTTCAAATCGCATTTGGAGACGTTTTAGACCATTTTGTGATTTTCGAAAAAACTTGTTAACATAAAAACACCAAAATGTTTAGAATAGCTTCAAATCACATTTGGAGACGTTTTAGACCATTTTGTGATTTTCGAAAAAACTTGTTAACACAAAAACACCAAAGTGATTAGAATAGCTTCAAATCGCATTTGGAGACGTTTTAGACCAATTTGTGCATTTCGATGAAACTTGGTTACGCAAAAACATCAAAGTGCTTAAAATCACATTATAAACCGTTTTAGACCATTTTGAGCATATCGATAACACTTTTCACACAAAAACATCAAAGAGCACAATATAGCTTAATATCTTATTTAAAAACGTTTTAGACCATTTTGAGCATTTCGACAAAACTTTTTCACACAAAACACCAAAGTGCTTAGAATAGCTTCAAATCGCATTTGGAGACGTTTTAGACCATTTTGTGATTTTCGAAAAAACTTGTTAACATAAAAACATCAAAGTGCTAAGAATAGCTTCAAATCGCATTTGGAGACATTTTAGACCAATTAGTGATTTTCGAAAAAACTTGGTTACATAAAAACATCAAAGTGGTTAAAATCACATTATAAACCGTTTTAGACCATTTTGAGCATTTCGATAACACTTTTCACACAAAAACATCAAAGTGCTTAGAATAGCTTCAAATCGCATTTGGAGACGTTTTAGACCATTTTGTGATTTTCGAAAAAAACTTTTTAACATAAAAACACCAAACTTCTAAGAATAGCTTCAAATCGCATATGGAGACAATTTAGACCATTTTGTGATTTTCGAAAAAACTTGTTAACATAAAAACACCAAAGTGCTAAGAATAGCTTCAAATCGCATATGGAGACAATTTAGACCATTTTGTGATTTTCGAAAAAACTTGTTAACATAAAAACACCAAAGTGCTTAGAATACCTTCAAATCGCATTTGGAGACGTTTAAGACCATTTTGTGATTTTCGAAAAAACTTGTTAACATAAAAACACCAAAGTGCTTAGAATAGCTTCAAATCGCATTTGGAGACGTTTTAGACCAATTTGTGATTTTCGAAAAAACTTGGTTACACAAAAACATCAAAGTGGATAAAAGCACATTATAAACCGTTTTAGACCATTTTGAGCATTTCGATAACACATTTCACACAAAAACATCAAAGAGCACAAAATAGCTTAATATCGTATTTAAAAACGTTTTAAACCATTTTGAGCATTTCGACAAAACTTTTTCACACAAAACACCAAAGTGTTTAGAAAAGCTTCAAATCGCATTTGGAGACGTTTTAGACCATTTTGTGATTTTCGAAAAAACTTGTTAACACAAAAACACCAAAGTGATTAGAATAGCTTCAAATCGCATTTGGAGACGTTTTAGACCATTTTGTGATTTTCGAAAAAACTTGTTAACATAAAAACACCAAAGTGATTAGAATAGCTTCAAATCGCATTTGGAGACGTTTTAGACCATTTTGTGCATTTCGATGAAACTTGGTTACGCAAAAACATCAAAGTAATAATCACATTATAAACAGTTTTAGACCATTTTGAGCATATCGATAAAACTTTTTACACAAAACACCAAAGTGCTTAGAATAGCTTCAAATCGCATTTGGAGACGTTTTAGACCATTTTGTGATTTTCGACAAAACTTTTTCACACAAAACACCAAAGTGCTTAGAATACCTTCAAATCGCATTTGGAGACGTTTTAGACCATTTTGTGATTTTCGAAAAAACTTGTTAACATAAAAACATCAAAGTGTACAGATTAGCTTCAAATCGCATTTGGAGACGTTTTAGACCATTTTGTGATTTTCGAAAAAACTTGTTAACATAAAAACACCAAAGTGCTTAGAATAGCTTCAAATCGCATTAGGAGACGTTTTAGACCATTTTGTTATTTTCGAAAAAACTTGTTAACATAAAAACACCAAAATGTTTAGAATAGCTTCAAATCGCATTTGGAGACGTTTTAGACCATTTTGTGATTTTCGAAAAAACTTGTTAACATAAAAACACCAAAGTGCTTAGAATACCTTCAAATCGCATTTGGAGACGTTTTAGACCATTTTGTGATTTTCCAAAAAACTTGTTAACATAAAAACATCAAAGTGTACAGAATAGCTTCAAATCGCATTTGGAGACGTTTTAGACCATTTTGTGATTTTCGAAAAAACTTGTTAACATAAAAACACCAAAGTGCTTAGAATAGCTTCAAATCGCATTAGGAGACGTTTTAGACCATTTTGTGATTTTCGAAAAAACTTGTTAACATAAAAACACCAAAGTGCTTAGAATAGCTTCAAATCGCATTTGGAGACGTTTTAGACCATTTTGTGATTTTCGAAAAAACTTGTTAACATAAAAACACCAAAATGTTTAGAATAGCTTCAAATCACATTTGGAGACGTTTTAGACCATTTTGTGATTTTCGAAAAAACTTGTTAACACAAAAACACCAAAGTGATTAGAATAGCTTCAAATCGCATTTGGAGACGTTTTAGACCAATTTGTGCATTTCGATGAAACTTGGTTACGCAAAAACATCAAAGTGCTTAAAATCACATTATAAACCGTTTTAGACCATTTTGAGCATATCGATAACACTTTTCACACAAAAACATCAAAGAGCACAATATAGCTTAATATCTTATTTAAAAACGTTTTAGACCATTTTGAGCATTTCGACAAAACTTTTTCACACAAAACACCAAAGTGCTTAGAATAGCTTCAAATCGCATTTGGAGACGTTTTAGACCATTTTGTGATTTTCGAAAAAACTTTTTCACACAAAACACCAAAGTGCTTAGAATACCTTCAAATCGCATTTGGAGACGTTTTAGACCATTTTGTGATTTTCGAAAAAACTTGTTAACATAAAAACATCAAAGTGTACAGAATAGCTTCAAATCGCATTTGGAGACGTTTTAGACCATTTTGTGATTTTCGAAAAAACTTGTTAACATAAAAACACCAAAGTGCTTAGAATAGCTTCAAATCGCATTAGGAGACGTTTTAGACCATTTTGTGATTTTCGAAAAAACTTGTTAACACAAAAACACCAAAGTGCTTAGAATAGCTTCAAATCGCATTTGGAGACGTTTTAGACCATTTTGTGATTTTCGAAAAAACTTGTTAACATTAAAACACCAAAATGTTTAGAATAGCTTCAAATCGCATTTGGAGACGTTTTAGACCATTTTGTGATTTTCGAAAAAACTTGTTAACACAAAAACACCAAAGTGATTAGAATAGCTTCAAATCGCATTTGGAGACGTTTTAGACCATTTTGTGCATTTCGATGAAACTTGGTTACGGAAAAACATCAAAGTGCTTAAAATCACATTATAAACCGTTTTAGACCATTTTGAGCATATCGATAACACTTTTCACACAAAAACATCAAAGAGCACAATATAGCTTAATATCGTATTTAAAAACGTTTTAGACCATTTTGAGCATTTCGACAAAACTTTTTCACACAAAACACCAAAGTGCTTAGAATAGCTTCAAATCGCATTTGGAGACGTTTTAGACCATTTTGTGATTTTCGAAAAAACTTGTTAACATAAAAACACCAAAGTGATTAGAATAGCTTCAAATCGCATTTGGAGACGTTTTAGACCATTTTGTGCATTTCGATGAAACTTGGTTACGCAAAAACATCAAAGTAATAATCACATTATAAACAGTTTTAGACCATTTTGAGCATATCGATAAAACTTTTTACACAAAACACCAAAGTGCTTAGAATAGCTTCAAATCGCATTTGGAGACGTTTTAGACCATTTTGTGATTTTCGACAAAACTTTTTCACACAAAACACCAAAGTGCTTAGAATACCTTCAAATCGCATTTGGAGACGTTTTAGACCATTTTGTGATTTTCGAAAAAACTTGTTAACATAAAAACATCAAAGTGTACAGATTAGCTTCAAATCGCATTTGGAGACGTTTTAGACCATTTTGTGATTTTCGAAAAAACTTGTTAACATAAAAACACCAAAGTGCTTAGAATAGCTTCAAATCGCATTAGGAGACGTTTTAGACCATTTTGTTATTTTCGAAAAAACTTGTTAACATAAAAACACCAAAATGTTTAGAATAGCTTCAAATCGCATTTGGAGACGTTTTAGACCATTTTGTGATTTTCGAAAAAACTTGTTAACATAAAAACACCAAAGTGCTTAGAATACCTTCAAATCGCATTTGGAGACGTTTTAGACCATTTTGTGATTTTCCAAAAAACTTGTTAACATAAAAACATCAAAGTGTACAGAATAGCTTCAAATCGCATTTGGAGACGTTTTAGACCATTTTGTGATTTTCGAAAAAACTTGTTAACATAAAAACACCAAAGTGCTTAGAATAGCTTCAAATCGCATTAGGAGACGTTTTAGACCATTTTGTGATTTTCGAAAAAACTTGTTAACATAAAAACACCAAAGTGCTTAGAATAGCTTCAAATCGCATTTGGAGACGTTTTAGACCATTTTGTGATTTTCGAAAAAACTTGTTAACATAAAAACACCAAAATGTTTAGAATAGCTTCAAATCACATTTGGAGACGTTTTAGACCATTTTGTGATTTTCGAAAAAACTTGTTAACACAAAAACACCAAAGTGATTAGAATAGCTTCAAATCGCATTTGGAGACGTTTTAGACCAATTTGTGCATTTCGATGAAACTTGGTTACGCAAAAACATCAAAGTGCTTAAAATCACATTATAAACCGTTTTAGACCATTTTGAGCATATCGATAACACTTTTCACACAAAAACATCAAAGAGCACAATATAGCTTAATATCTTATTTAAAAACGTTTTAGACCATTTTGAGCATTTCGACAAAACTTTTTCACACAAAACACCAAAGTGCTTAGAATAGCTTCAAATCGCATTTGGAGACGTTTTAGACCATTTTGTGATTTTCGAAAAAACTTTTTCACACAAAACACCAAAGTGCTTAGAATACCTTCAAATCGCATTTGGAGACGTTTTAGACCATTTTGTGATTTTCGAAAAAACTTGTTAACATAAAAACATCAAAGTGTACAGAATAGCTTCAAATCGCATTTGGAGACGTTTTAGACCATTTTGTGATTTTCGAAAAAACTTGTTAACATAAAAACACCAAAGTGCTTAGAATAGCTTCAAATCGCATTAGGAGACGTTTTAGACCATTTTGTGATTTTCGAAAAAACTTGTTAACACAAAAACACCAAAGTGCTTAGAATAGCTTCAAATCGCATTTGGAGACGTTTTAGACCATTTTGTGATTTTCGAAAAAACTTGTTAACATTAAAACACCAAAATGTTTAGAATAGCTTCAAATCGCATTTGGAGACGTTTTAGACCATTTTGTGATTTTCGAAAAAACTTGTTAACACAAAAACACCAAAGTGATTAGAATAGCTTCAAATCGCATTTGGAGACGTTTTAGACCATTTTGTGCATTTCGATGAAACTTGGTTACGGAAAAACATCAAAGTGCTTAAAATCACATTATAAACCGTTTTAGACCATTTTGAGCATATCGATAACACTTTTCACACAAAAACATCAAAGAGCACAATATAGCTTAATATCGTATTTAAAAACGTTTTAGACCATTTTGAGCATTTCGACAAAACTTTTTCACACAAAACACCAAAGTGCTTAGAATAGCTTCAAATCGCATTTGGAGACGTTTTAGACCATTTTGTGATTTTCGAAAAAACTTGTTAACATAAAAACATCAAAGGGCTAAGAATAGCTTCAAATCGCATTTGGAGACATTTTAGACCAATTAGTGATTTTCGAAAAAACTTGGTTACACAAAAACATCAAAGTGGTTAAAATCACATTATAAACCGTTTTAGACCATTTTGAGCATTTCGATAACACTTTTTACACAAAAACATCAAAGTGCTTAGAATAGCTTCAAATCGCATTTGGAGACGTTTTAGACCATTTTGTGATTTTCGAAAAAAACTTTTTAACATAAAAACACCAAACTGCTAAGAATAGCTTCAAATCGCATATGGAGACAATTTAGACCATTTTGTGATTTTCGAAAAAACTTGTTAACATAAAAACACCAAAGTGCTTAGAATACCTTCAAATCGCATTTGGAGACGTTTTAGACCATTTTGTGATTTTCCAAAAAACTTGTTAACATAAAAACATCAAAGTGTACAGAATAGCTTCAAATCGCATTTGGAGACGTTTTAGACCATTTTGTGATTTTCGAAAAAACTTGTTAACATAAAAACACCAAAGTGCTTAGAATAGCTTCAAATCGCATTAGGAGACGTTTTAGACCATTTTGTGATTTTCGAAAAAACTTGTTAACATAAAAACACCAAAGTGCTTAGAATAGCTTCAAATCGCATTTGGAGACGTTTTAGACCATTTTGTGATTTTCGAAAAAACTTGTTAACATAAAAACACCAAAATGTTTAGAATAGCTTCAAATCACATTTGGAGACGTTTTAGACCATTTTGTGATTTTCGAAAAAACTTGTTAACACAAAAACACCAAAGTGATTAGAATAGCTTCAAATCGCATTTGGAGACGTTTTAGACCAATTTGTGCATTTCGATGAAACTTGGTTACGCAAAAACATCAAAGTGCTTAAAATCACATTATAAACCGTTTTAGACCATTTTGAGCATATCGATAACACTTTTCACACAAAAACATCAAAGAGCACAATATAGCTTAATATCTTATTTAAAAACGTTTTAGACCATTTTGAGCATTTCGACAAAACTTTTTCACACAAAACACCAAAGTGCTTAGAATAGCTTCAAATCGCATTTGGAGACGTTTTAGACCATTTTGTGATTTTCGAAAAAACTTGTTAACATAAAAACATCAAAGTGCTAAGAATAGCTTCAAATCGCATTTGGAGACATTTTAGACCAATTAGTGATTTTCGAAAAAACTTGGTTACACAAAAACATCAAAGTGGTTAAAATCACATTATAAACCGTTTTAGACCATTTTGAGCATTTCGATAACACTTTTCACACAAAAACATCAAAGTGCTTAGAATAGCTTCAAATCGCATTTGGAGACGTTTTAGACCATTTTGTGATTTTCGAAAAAAACTTTTTAACATAAAAACACCAAACTGCTAAGAATAGCTTCAAATCGCATATGGAGACAATTTAGACCATTTTGTGATTTTCGAAAAAACTTGTTAACATAAAAACACCAAAGTGCTTAGAATACCTTCAAATCGCATTTGGAGACATTTTAGACCATTTTGTGATTTTCGAAAAAACTTGTTAACATAAAAACATCAAAGTGCTAAGAATAGCTTCCAATCGCATTTGGAGACGTTTTAGACCATTTTGTGATTTTCGAAAACAACTTGTTAACATAAAAACACCAAAGTGCTTAGAATAGCTTCAAATCGCATTTGGAGACGTTTTAGACCAATTTGTGATTTTCGAAAAAACTTGGTTACACAAAAACATCAAAGTGGATAAAATCACATTATAAACCGTTTTAGACCATTTTGAGCATATCGATAACACTTTTCACACAAAAACATCAAAGACCACAATATAGCTTAATATCGTATTTAAAAACGTTTTAGACCATTTTGAGCATTTCGACAAAACTTTTTCACACAAAACACCAAAGTGCTTAGAATAGCTTCAAATCGCATTTGGAGACGTTTTAGACCATTTTGTGATTTTCGAAAAAACTTGTTAACATAAAAACATCAAAGTGCTAAGAATAGCTTCAAATCGAATTTGGAGACATTTTAGACCAATTAGTGATTTTCGAAAAAACTTGGTTACACAAAAACATCAAAGTGGTTAAAATCACATTATAAACCGTTTTAGACCATTTTGAGCATTTCGATAACACTTTTCACACAAAAACATCAAAGTGCTTAGAATAGCTTCAAATCGCATTTGGAGACGTTTTAGACCATTTTGTGATTTTCGAAAAAAACTTTTTAACATAAAAACACCAAACTGCTAAGAATAGCTTCAAATCGCATATGGAGACAATTTAGACCATTTTGTGATTTTCGAAAAAACTTGTTAACATAAAAACACCAAAGTGCTTAGAATACCTTCAAATCGCATTTGGAGACATTTTAGACCATTTTGTGATTTTCGAAAAAACTTGTTAACATAAAAACATCAAAGTGCTAAGAATAGCTTCCAATCGCATTTGGAGACGTTTTAGACTATTTTGTGATTTTCGAAAACAACTTGTTAACATAAAAACACCAAAGTGCTTAGAATAGCTTCAAATCGCATTTGGAGACGTTTTAGACCAATTTGTGATTTTCGAAAAAACTTGGTTACACAAAAACATCAAAGTGGATAAAATCACATTATAAACCGTTTTAGACCATTTTGAGCATTTCGATAACACATTTCACACAAAAACATCAAAGAGCACAAAATAGCTTAATATCGTATTTAAAAACGTTTTAAACCATTTTGAGCATTTCGACAAAACTTTTTCACACAAAACACCAAAGTGTACAGAATAGCTTCAAATCCCATTTGGAGACGTTTTAGACCATTTTGTGATTTTCGAAAAAACTTGTTAATATAAAAACACCAAAGTACTTAGAATAGCTTCAAATCGCATTTGGAGACGTTGTAGACCATTTTGTGATTTTCGAAAAAACTTGTTAACATAAAAACACCAAAGTTTACAGAATAGCTTCAAATCGCATTTGGAGACGTTTTAGACAATTTTGTGCATTTCGATGAAACTTGGTTACACAAAAACATCAAAGTGCTTAAAATCACATTATAAACCGTTTTAGACCATTTGAGCATTTCCATAACACTTTTCACACAAAAACATCAAAGGGCACAATATAGCTTAATATCCTATTTAAAAACGTTTTAGACCATTTTGAGCATTTCGACAAAACTTTTTCACACAAAACACCAAAGTGCTTAGAATACCTTCAAATCGCATTTGGAGACGTTTTAGACCATTTTGTGATTTTCGAAAAAACTTAACATAAAAACATCAAAGTTTACAGAATAGCTTCAAATCGCATTTGGAGACGTTTTAAACCATTTTGTGATTTTCGAAAAAACTTGTTAACATAAAAACACCAAAATGTTTAGAATAGCTTCAAATCGCATTTGGAGACGTTTTAGACCATTTTGTGATTTTCGAAAAAACTTGTTAACACAAAAACACCAAAGTGATTAGAATAGCTTCAAATCGCATTTGGAGACGTTTTAGACCATTTTGTGATTTTCGAAAAAACTTGTTAACATAAAAACACCAAAGTGATTAGAATAGCTTCAAATCGCATTTGGAGACGTTTTAGACCATTTTGTGCATTTCGATGAAACTTGGTTACGCAAAAACAAAAAAGTGCTTAAAATCACATTATAAACCGTTTTAGACCATTTTGAGCATATCGATAACACTTTTTACACAAAACGCCAAAGTGCTTAGAATAGCTTCAAATCGCATTTGGAGACGTTTTAGACCATTTTGTGATTTTCGACAAAACTTTTTCACACAAAACACCAAAGTGCTTAGAATACCTTCAAATCGCATTTGGAGACGTTTTAGACCATTTTGTGATTTTCGAAAAAACTTGTTAACATAAAAACATCAAAGTGTACAGAATAGCTTCAAATCGCATTTGGAGACGTTTTAGACCATTTTGTGATTTTCGAAAAAACTTGTTAACATAAAAACACCAAAGTGCTTAGAATAGCTTCAAATCGAATTAGGAGACGTTTTAGACCATTTTGTGATTTTCGAAAAAACTTGTTAACATAAAAACACCAAAGTGCTTAGAATAGCTTCAAATCGCATTTGGAGACGTTTTAGACCATTTTGTGATTTTCGAAAAAACTTGTTAACATAAAAACACCAAAGTTCTTAAAATAGCTTCAAATCGCATTTGGAGACGTTTTAGACCATTTTGTGATTTTCGAAAAAACTTGTTAACATAAAAACACCAAAGTGCTTAGAATAGCTTCAAATCGCATTTGGAGACGTTTTAGACCATTTTGGGATTTTTGAAAAAACTTGTTAACATAAAAACACCAAAGTTCTTAGAATAGCTTCAAATCGCATTTGGAGACGTTTTAGACCATTTTGTGCATTTCGATGAAACTTGGTTACACAAAAACATCAAAGTGCTTAAAATCACGTTATAAACCGTTTTAGACCATTTGAGCATTTCGATAACACTTTTCACACAAAAACATCAAAGGGCACAATATAGCTTAATATCCTATTTAAAAACGTTTTAGACCATTTTGAGCATTTCGACAAAACTTTTTCACACAAAACACCAAAGTGCTTAGAATACCTTCAAATCGCATTTGGAGACGTTTTAGACAATTTTGTGATTTTCGAAAAAACTTGTTAACATAAAAACATCAAAGTTTACAGAATAGCTTCAAATCGCTTTTGGAGACGTTTTAGACAATTTTGTGATTTTCGAAAAAACTTGTTAACATAAAAACACCAAAGTGCTTAGAATAGCTTCAAATTGCATTGGGAGACGTTTTAGACCATTTTGTGATTTTCGAAAAAACTTGTTAACATAAAAACATCAAAGTGTACAGAATAGCTTCAAATCGCATTTGGAGACGTTTTAGACCATTTTGTGATTTTCGAAAAAACTTGTTAACATAAAAACACCAAAGTGCTTAGAATAGCTTCAAATCGCATTTGGAGACGTTTTAAACCATTTTGTGATTTTCGAAAAAACTTGTTAACATAAGAACACCAAAATGTTTAGAATAGCTTCAAATCGCATTTGGAGACGTTTTAGACCATTTTGTGATTTTCGAAAAAACTTGTTAACACAAAAACACCAAAGTGATTAGAATAGCTTCAAATCGCATTTGGAGACGTTTTAGACCATTTTGTGATTTTCGAAAAAACTTGTTAACATAAAAACACCAAAGTGATTAGAATAGCTTCAAATCGCATTTGGAGACGTTTTAGACCATTTTGTGCATTTCGATGAAACTTGGTTACGCAAAAACATCAAAGTGCTTAAAATCACATTATAAACCGTTTTAGACCATTTTGAGCATATCGATAACACTTTTTACACAAAACACCAAAGTGCTTAGAATAGCTTCAAATCGCATTTGGAGACGTTTTAGACCATTTTGTGATTTTCGACAAAACTTTTTCACACAAAACACCAAAGTGCTTAGAATACCTTCAAATCGCATTTGGAGACGTTTTAGACCATTTTGTGATTTTCGAAAAAACTTGTTAACATAAAAACATCAAAGTGTACAGAATAGCTTCAAATCGCATTTGGAGACGTTTTAGACCATTTTGTGATTTTCGAAAAAACTTGTTAACATAAAAACACCAAAGTGCTTAGAATAGCTTCAAATCGCATTAGGAGACGTTTTAGACCATTTTGTGATTTTCGAAAAAACTTGTTAACATAAAAACACCAAAGTGCTTAGAATAGCTTCAAATCGCATTTGGAGACGTTTTAGACCATTTTGTGATTTTCGAAAAAACTTGTTAACATAAAAACACCAAAATGTTTAGAATAGCTTCAAATCGCATTTGGAGACGTTTTAGACCATTTTGTGATTTTCGAAAAAACTTGTTAACACAAAAACACCAAAGTGATTAGAATAGCTTCAAATCGCATTTGGAGACGTTTTAGACCATTTTGTGCATTTCGATGAAACTTGGTTACGCAAAAACATCAAAGTGCTTAAAATCACATTATAAACCGTTTTAGACCATTTTGAGCATATCGATAACACTTTTCACACAAAAACATCAAAGAGCACAATATAGCTTAATATCGTATTTAAAAACGTTTTAGACCATTTTGAGCATTTCGACAAAACTTTTTCACACAAAACACCAAAGTGCTTAGAATAGCTTCAAATCGCATTTGGAGACGTTTTAGACCATTTTGTGATTTTCGAAAAAACTTGTTAACATAAAAACATCAAAGGGCTAAGAATAGCTTCAAATGGCATTTGGAGACATTTTAGAACAATTAGTGATTTTCGAAAAAACTTGGTTACACAAAAACATCAAAGTGGTTAAAATCACATTATAAACCGTTTTAGACCATTTTGAGCATTTCGATAACACTTTTTACACAAAAACATCAAAGTGCTTAGAATAGCTTCAAATCGCATTTGGAGACGTTTTAGACCATTTTGTGATTTTTGAAAAAAACTTTTTAACATAAAAACACCAAACTGCTAAGAATAGCTTCAAATCGCATATGGAGACAATTTAGACCATTTTGTGATTTTCGAAAAAACTTGTTAACATAAAAACACCAAAGTGCTAAGAATAGCTTCAAATCGCATATGGAGACAATTTAGACCATTTTGTGATTTTCGAAAAAACTTGTTAACATAAAAACACCAAAGTGCTTAGAATACCTTCAAATCGCATTTGGAGACGTTTAAGACCATTTTGTGATTTTCGAAAAAACTTGTTAACATAAAAACACCAAAGTGCTTAGAATAGCTTCAAATCGCATTTGGAGACGTTTTAGACCAATTTGTGATTTTCGAAAAAACTTGGTTACACAAAAACATCAAAGTGGATAAAAGCACATTATAAACCGTTTTAGACCATTTTGAGCATTTCGATAACACATTTCACACAAAAACATCAAAGAGCACAAAATAGCTTAATATCGTATTTAAAAACGTTTTAAACCATTTTGAGCATTTCGACAAAACTTTTTCACACAAAACACCAAAGTGTTTAGAAAAGCTTCAAATCGCATTTGGAGACGTTTTAGACCATTTTGTGATTTTCGAAAAAACTTGTTAACACAAAAACACCAAAGTGATTAGAATAGCTTCAAATCGCATTTGGAGACGTTTTAGACCATTTTGTGATTTTCGAAAAAACTTGTTAACATAAAAACACCAAAGTGATTAGAATAGCTTCAAATCGCATTTGGAGACGTTTTAGACCATTTTGTGCATTTCGATGAAACTTGGTTACGCAAAAACATCAAAGTAATAATCACATTATAAACAGTTTTAGACCATTTTGAGCATATCGATAAAACTTTTTACACAAAACACCAAAGTGCTTAGAATAGCTTCAAATCGCATTTGGAGACGTTTTAGACCATTTTGTGATTTTCGACAAAACTTTTTCACACAAAACACCAAAGTGCTTAGAATACCTTCAAATCGCATTTGGAGACGTTTTAGACCATTTTGTGATTTTCGAAAAAACTTGTTAACATAAAAACATCAAAGTGTACAGATTAGCTTCAAATCGCATTTGGAGACGTTTTAGACCATTTTGTGATTTTCGAAAAAACTTGTTAACATAAAAACACCAAAGTGCTTAGAATAGCTTCAAATCGCATTAGGAGACGTTTTAGACCATTTTGTTATTTTCGAAAAAACTTGTTAACATAAAAACACCAAAATGTTTAGAATAGCTTCAAATCGCATTTGGAGACGTTTTAGACCATTTTGTGATTTTCGAAAAAACTTGTTAACATAAAAACACCAAAGTGCTTAGAATACCTTCAAATCGCATTTGGAGACGTTTTAGACCATTTTGTGATTTTCCAAAAAACTTGTTAACATAAAAACATCAAAGTGTACAGAATAGCTTCAAATCGCATTTGGAGACGTTTTAGACCATTTTGTGATTTTCGAAAAAACTTGTTAACATAAAAACACCAAAGTGCTTAGAATAGCTTCAAATCGCATTAGGAGACGTTTTAGACCATTTTGTGATTTTCGAAAAAACTTGTTAACATAAAAACACCAAAGTGCTTAGAATAGCTTCAAATCGCATTTGGAGACGTTTTAGACCATTTTGTGATTTTCGAAAAAACTTGTTAACATAAAAATACCAAAATGTTTAGAATAGCTTCAAATCACATTTGGAGACGTTTTAGACCATTTTGTGATTTTCGAAAAAACTTGTTAACACAAAAACACCAAAGTGATTAGAATAGCTTCAAATCGCATTTGGAGACGTTTTAGACCAATTTGTGCATTTCGATGAAACTTGGTTACGCAAAAACATCAAAGTGCTTAAAATCACATTATAAACCGTTTTAGACCATTTTGAGCATATCGATAACACTTTTCACACAAAAACATCAAAGAGCACAATATAGCTTAATATCTTATTTAAAAACGTTTTAGACCATTTTGAGCATTTCGACAAAACTTTTTCACACAAAACACCAAAGTGCTTAGAATAGCTTCAAATCGCATTTGGAGACGTTTTAGACCATTTTGTGATTTTCGAAAAAACTTTTTAACATAAAAACACCAAACTGCTAAGAATAGCTTCAAATCGCATATGGAGACAATTTAGACCATTTTGTGATTTTCGAAAAAACTTGTTAACATAAAAACACCAAAGTGCTTAGAATACCTTCAAATCGCATTTGGAGACATTTTAGACCATTTTGTGATTTTCGAAAAAACTTGTTAACATAAAAACATCAAAGTGCTAAGAATAGCTTCCAATCGCATTTGTAGACGTTTTAGACCATTTTGTGATTTTCGAAAACAACTTGTTAACATAAAAACACCAAAGTGCTTAGAATAGCTTCAAATCGCATTTGGAGACGTTTTAGACCATTTTGTGATTTTCGAAAAAACTTGTTAACATAAAAACATCAAAGTGCTAAGAATAGCTTCAAATCGAATTTGGAGACATTTTAGACCAATTAGTGATTTTCGAAAAAACTTGGTTACACAAAAACATCAAAGTGGTTAAAATCACATTATAAACCGTTTTAGACCATTTTGAGCATTTCGATAACACTTTTCACACAAAAACATCAAAGTGCTTAGAATAGCTTCAAATCGCATTTGGAGACGTTTTAGACCATTTTGTGATTTTCGAAAAAAACTTTTTAACATAAAAACACCAAACTGCTAAGAATAGCTTCAAATCGCATATGGAGACAATTTAGACCATTTTGTGATTTTCGAAAAAACTTGTTAACATAAAAACACCAAAGTGCTTAGAATACCTTCAAATCGCATTTGGAGACATTTTAGACCATTTTGTGATTTTCGAAAAAACTTGTTAACATAAAAACATCAAAGTGCTAAGAATAGCTTCCAATCGCATTTGGAGACGTTTTAGACCATTTTGTGATTTTCGAAAAAACTTGTTAACATAAAAACACCAAAGTGATTAGAATAGCTTCAAATCGCATTTGGAGACGTTTTAGACCATTTTGTGCATTTCGATGAAACTTGGTTACGCAAAAACATCAAAGTGCTTAAAATCACATTATAAACCGTTTTAGACCATTTTGAGCATATCGATAACACTTTTTACACAAAACACCAAAGTGCTTAGAATAGCTTCAAATCGCATTTGGAGACGTTTTAGACCATTTTGTGATTTTCGACAAAACTTTTTCACACAAAACACCAAAGTGCTTAGAATACCTTCAAATCGCATTTGGAGACGTTTTAGACCATTTTGTGATTTTCGAAAAAACTTGTTAACATAAAAACATCAAAGTGTACAGAATAGCTTCAAATCGCATTTGGAGACGTTTTAGACCATTTTGTGATTTTCGAAAAAACTTGTTAACATAAAAACACCAAAGTGCTTAGAATAGCTTCAAATCGCATTTGGAGACGTTTTAGACCATTTTGTGATTTTCGAAAAAACTTGTTAACATAAAAACACCAAAGTGCTTAGAATAGCTTCAAATCGCATTAGGAGACGTTTTAGACCATTTTGTGATTTTCGAAAAAACTTGTTAACATAAAAACACCAAAGTGCTTAGAATAGCTTCAAATCGCATTTGGAGACGTTTTAGACCATTTTGTGATTTTCGAAAAAACTTGTTAACATAAAAAAAACAAAGTTCTTAAAATAGCTTCAAATCGCATTTGGAGACGTTTTAGACCATTTTGTGATTTTCGAAAAAACCTGTTAACATAAAAACACCAAAGTGTTTAGAAAAGCTTCAAATCGCATTTGGAGACGTTTTAGACCATTTTGGGATTTTCGAAAAAACTTGTTAACATAAAAACACCAAAGTGCTTAGAATATGGCCGAGCGGTTAAGGCAGGGGCGCCGTTTATCGTACCTAAAGAGCCAACAACAACATCGGCAAGGGTTCGAGGCCGACTCGCTCCTAGTTCTGGTGGTGGAACAAGTCTTCTCGGATAAGGACTATAAACCGTAGGTCCAGTGTACACAGTTATAACATGTGTGTACTTTAAAGAACCCAGTTCATTATTCGAAAAAGAGTAGGGGGTTACCCCGGTGAACTGGTTCACACAATAGCCTCTGTATCAGGGGGATTACCACCTATCTGATAGGACAGTGATTAATTCACTATTGGTAATCCTTGGCCACAGTGCCTAAAGACATAAAATAAAATAAAAATAAATAAATAAATAATAGCTTCAAATCGCATTTGGAGACGTTTTAGACCATTTTGTAATTTTCAAAAAAACTTGTTAACATAAAAACACCAAAGTTCTTAGAATAGCTTCAAATCGCATTTGGAGACGTTTTAGACCATTTTGTGCATTTCGATGAAACTTGGTTACACAAAAACATCAAAGTGCTTAAAATCACATTATAAACCGTTTTAGACCATTTGAGCATTTCGATAACACTTTTCACACAAAAACATCAAAGTTCACAATATAGCTTAATATCCTATTTAAAAACGTTTTAGACCATTTTGAGCATTTCGACAAAACTTTTTCACACAAAACACCAAAGTGCTTAGAATACCTTCAAATCGCATTTGGAGACGTTTTAGACAATTTTGTGATTTTCGAAAAAACTTGTTAACATAAAAACACCAAAGTTTACAGAATAGCTTCAAATCGCATTTGGAGACGTTTTAGACAATTTTGTGATTTTCGAAAAAACTCGTTAACATAAAAACACCAAAGTGCTTAGAATAGCTTCAAATCGCATTGGGAGACGTTTTAGACCATTTTGTGATTTTCGAAAAAACTTGTTAACATAAAAACACCAAAGTGCTTAGAATAGCTTCAAATCGCATTTGGAGACGTTTTAGACCATTTTGTGATTTTCGAAAAAACTTGTTAACATAAAAACGCCAAAGTTCTTAAAATAGCTTCAAATCGCATTTGGAGACGTTTTAGACCATTTTGTGATTTTCGAAAAAACTTGTTAACATAAAAACACCAAAGTGTTTAGAAAAGCTTCAAATCGCATTTGGAGACGTTTTAGACCATTTTGGGATTTTTGAAAAAACTTGTTAACATAAAAACACCAAAGTGCTTAGAATAGCTTCAAATCGCATTTGGAGACGTTTTAGACCATTTTGTAATTTTCAAAAAAACTTGTTAACATAAAAACACCAAAGTTCTTAGAATAGCTTCAAATCGCATTTGGAGACGTTTTAGACCATTTTGTGCATTTCGATAAAACTTGGTTACACAAAAACATCAAAGTGCTTAAAATCACGTTATAAACCGTTTTAGACCATTTGAGCATTTCGATAACACTTTTCACACAAAAACATCAAAGGGCACAATATAGCTTAATATCCTATTTAAAAACGTTTTAGACCATTTTGAGCATTTCGACAAAACTTTTTCACACAAAACACCAAAGTGCTTAGAATACCTTCAAATCGCATTTGGAGACGTTTTAGACAATTTTGTGATTTTCGAAAAAACTTAACATAAAAACATCAAAGTTTACAGAATAGCTTCAAATCGCTTTTGGAGACGTTTTAGACAATTTTGTGATTTTCGAAAAAACTTGTTAACATAAAAACACCAAAGTGCTTAGAATAGCTTCAAATCGCATTGGGAGACGTTTTAGACCATTTTGTGATTTTCGAAAAAACTTGTTAACATAAAAACATCAAAGTGTACAGAATAGCTTCAAATCGCATTTGGAGACGTTTTAGACCATTTTGTGATTTTCGAAAAAACTTGTTAACATAAAAACACCAAAGTGCTTAGAATAGCTTCAAATCGCATTTGGAGACGTTTTAAACCATTTTGTGATTTTCGAAAAAACTTGTTAACATAAAAACACCAAAATGTTTAGAATAGCTTCAAATCGCATTTGGAGACGTTTTAGACCATTTTGTGATTTTCGAAAAAACTTGTTAACACAAAAACACCAAAGTGATTAGAATAGCTTCAAATCGCATTTGGAGACGTTTTAGACCATTTTGTGATTTTCGAAAAAACTTGTTAACATAAAAACACCAAAGTGATTAGAATAGCTTCAAATCGCATTTGGAGACGTTTTAGACCATTTTGTGCATTTCGATGAAACTTGGTTACGCAAAAACATCAAAGTGCTTAAAATCACATTATAATCCGTTTTAGACCATTTTGAGCATATCGATAACACTTTTTACACAAAACACCAAAGTGCTTAGAATAGCTTCAAATCGCATTTGGAGACGTTTTAGACCATTTTGTGATTTTCGACAAAACTTTTTCACACAAAACACCAAAGTGCTTAGAATACCTTCAAATCGCATTTGGAGACGTTTTAGACCATTTTGTGATTTTCGAAAAAACTTGTTAACATAAAAACATCAAAATGTTTAGAATAGCTTCAAATCACATTTGGAGACGTTTTAGACCATTTTGTGATTTTCGAAAAAACTTGTTAACACAAAAACACCAAAGTGATTAGAATAGCTTCAAATCGCATTTGGAGACGTTTTAGACCAATTTGTGCATTTCGATGAAACTTGGTTACGCAAAAACATCAAAGTGCTTAAAATCACATTATAAACCGTTTTAGACCATTTTGAGCATATCGATAACACTTTTCACACAAAAACATCAAAGAGCACAATATAGCTTAATATCTTATTTAAAAACGTTTTAGACCATTTTGAGCATTTCGACAAAACTTTTTCACACAAAACACCAAAGTGCTTAGAATAGCTTCAAATCGCATTTGGAGACGTTTTAGACCATTTTGTGATTTTCGAAAAAACTTGTTAACATAAAAACATCAAAGTGCTAAGAATAGCTTCAAATCGCATTTGGAGACATTTTAGACCAATTAGTGATTTTCGAAAAAACTTGGTTACACAAAAACATCAAAGTGGTTAAAATCACATTATAAACCGTTTTAGACCATTTTGAGCATTTCGATAACACTTTTCACACAAAAACATCAAAGTGCTTAGAATAGCTTCAAATCGCATTTGGAGACGTTTTAGACCATTTTGTGATTTTCGAAAAAAACTTTTTAACATAAAAACACCAAACTTCTAAGAATAGCTTCAAATCGCATATGGAGACAATTTAGACCATTTTGTGATTTTCGAAAAAACTTGTTAACATAAAAACACCAAAGTGCTAAGAATAGCTTCAAATCGCATATGGAGACAATTTAGACCATTTTGTGATTTTCGAAAAAACTTGTTAACATAAAAACACCAAAGTGCTTAGAATACCTTCAAATCGCATTTGGAGACGTTTAAGACCATTTTGTGATTTTCGAAAAAACTTGTTAACA
Organism: Antedon mediterranea; assembly: GCF_964355755.1. NCBI lineage: Eukaryota > Metazoa > Echinodermata > Crinoidea > Comatulida > Antedonidae > Antedon > Antedon mediterranea. Next base: position 21,543,008 of record NC_092671.1, read on the forward strand.
TAAAAACACCAAAGTGCTTAGAATAGCTTCAAATCGCATTTGGAGACGTTTTAGACCAATTTGTGATTTTCGAAAAAACTTGGTTACACAAAAACATCAAAGTGGATAAAAGCACATTATAAACCGTTTTAGACCATTTTGAGCATTTCGATAACACATTTCACACAAAAACATCAAAGAGCACAAAATAGCTTAATATCGTATTTAAAAACGTTTTAAACCATTTTGAGCATTTCGACAAAACTTTTTCACACAAAACACCAAAGTGTTTAGAAAAGCTTCAAATCGCATTTGGAGACGTTTTAGACCATTTTGGGATTTTCGAAAAAACTTGTTAACATAAAAACACCAAAGTGCTTAGAATAGCTTCAAATCGCATTTGAAGACGTTTTAGACCATTTTGTAATTTTCGAAAAAACTTGTTAACATAAAAACACCAAAATGTTTAGAATAGCTTCAAATCGCATTTGGAGACGTTTTAGACCATTTTGTGATTTTCGAAAAAACTTGTTAACACAAAAACACCAAAGTGATTAGAATAGCTTCAAATCGCATTTGGAGACGTTTTAGACCATTTTGTGATTTTCGAAAAAACTTGTTAACATAAAAACACCAAAGTGATTAGAATAGCTTCAAATCGCATTTGGAGACGTTTTAGACCATTTTGTGCATTTCGATGAAACTTGGTTACGCAAAAACATCAAAGTAATAATCACATTATAAACAGTTTTAGACCATTTTGAGCATATCGATAAAACTTTTTACACAAAACACCAAAGTGCTTAGAATAGCTTCAAATCGCATTTGGAGACGTTTTAGACCATTTTGTGATTTTCGACAAAACTTTTTCACACAAAACACCAAAGTGCTTAGAATACCTTCAAATCGCATTTGGAGACGTTTTAGACCATTTTGTGATTTTCGAAAAAACTTGTTAACATAAAAACATCAAAGTGTACAGATTAGCTTCAAATCGCATTTGGAGACGTTTTAGACCATTTTGTGATTTTCGAAAAAACTTGTTAACATAAAAACACCAAAGTGCTTAGAATAGCTTCAAATCGCATTAGGAGACGTTTTAGACCATTTTGTTATTTTCGAAAAAACTTGTTAACATAAAAACATCAAAGTGTACAGAATAGCTTCAAATCGCATTTGGAGACGTTTTAGACCATTTTGTGATTTTCGAAAAAACTTGTTAACATAAAAACACCAAAGTGCTTAGAATAGCTTCAAATCGCATTAGGAGACGTTTTAGACCATTTTGTGATTTTCGAAAAAACTTGTTAACATAAAAACACCAAAGTGCTTAGAATAGCTTCAAATCGCATTTGGAGACGTTTTAGACCATTTTGTGATTTTCGAAAAAACTTGTTAACATAAAAACACCAAAATGTTTAGAATAGCTTCAAATCACATTTGGAGACGTTTTAGACCATTTTGTGATTTTCGAAAAAACTTGTTAACACAAAAACACCAAAGTGATTAGAATAGCTTCAAATCGCATTTGGAGACGTTTTAGACCAATTTGTGCATTTCGATGAAACTTGGTTACGCAAAAACATCAAAGTGCTTAAAATCACATTATAAACCGTTTTAGACCATTTTGAGCATATCGATAACACTTTTCACACAAAAACATCAAAGAGCACAATATAGCTTAATATCTTATTTAAAAACGTTTTAGACCATTTTGAGCATTTCGACAAAACTTTTTCACACAAAACACCAAAGTGCTTAGAATAGCTTCAAATCGCATTTGGAGACGTTTTAGACCATTTTGTGATTTTCGAAAAAACTTTTTCACACAAAACACCAAAGTGCTTAGAATACCTTCAAATCGCATTTGGAGACGTTTTAGACCATTTTGTGATTTTCGAAAAAACTTGTTAACATAAAAACATCAAAGTGTACAGAATAGCTTCAAATCGCATTTGGAGACGTTTTAGACCATTTTGTGATTTTCGAAAAAACTTGTTAACATAAAAACACCAAAGTGCTTAGAATAGCTTCAAATCGCATTAGGAGACGTTTTAGACCATTTTGTGATTTTCGAAAAAACTTGTTAACACAAAAACACCAAAGTGCTTAGAATAGCTTCAAATCGCATTTGGAGACGTTTTAGACCATTTTGTGATTTTCGAAAAAACTTGTTAACATTAAAACACCAAAATGTTTAGAATAGCTTCAAATCGCATTTGGAGACGTTTTAGACCATTTTGTGATTTTCGAAAAAACTTGTTAACACAAAAACACCAAAGTGATTAGAATAGCTTCAAATCGCATTTGGAGACGTTTTAGACCATTTTGTGCATTTCGATGAAACTTGGTTACGGAAAAACATCAAAGTGCTTAAAATCACATTATAAACCGTTTTAGACCATTTTGAGCATATCGATAACACTTTTCACACAAAAACATCAAAGAGCACAATATAGCTTAATATCGTATTTAAAAACGTTTTAGACCATTTTGAGCATTTCGACAAAACTTTTTCACACAAAACACCAAAGTGCTTAGAATAGCTTCAAATCGCATTTGGAGACGTTTTAGACCATTTTGTGATTTTCGAAAAAACTTGTTAACATAAAAACACCAAAGTGATTAGAATAGCTTCAAATCGCATTTGGAGACGTTTTAGACCATTTTGTGCATTTCGATGAAACTTGGTTACGCAAAAACATCAAAGTGCTTAAAATCACATTATAAACAGTTTTAGACCATTTTGAGCATATCGATAACACTTTTTACACAAAACACCAAAGTGCTTAGAATAGCTTCAAATCGCATTTGGAGACGTTTTAGACCATTTTGTGATTTTCGACAAAACTTTTTCACACAAAACACCAAAGTGCTTAGAATACCTTCAAATCGCATTTGGAGACGTTTTAGACCATTTTGTGATTTTCGAAAAAACTTGTTAACATAAAAACATCAAAGTGTACAGAATAGCTTCAAATCGCATTTGGAGACGTTTTAGACCATTTTGTGATTTTCGAAAAAACTTGTTAACATAAAAACACCAAAGTGCTTAGAATAGCTTCAAATCGCATTAGGAGACGTTTTAGACCATTTTGTGATTTTCGAAAAAACTTGTTAACATAAAAACACCAAAGTGCTTAGAATAGCTTCAAATCGCATTTGGAGACGTTTTAGACCATTTTGTGATTTTCGAAAAAACTTGTTAACATAAAAACACCAAAATGTTTAGAATAGCTTCAAATCGCATTTGGAGACGTTTTAGACCATTTTGTGATTTTCGAAAAAACTTGTTAACACAAAAACACCAAAGTGATTAGAATAGCTTCAAATCGCATTTGGAGACGTTTTAGACCATTTTGTGCATTTCGATGAAACTTGGTTACGCAAAAACATCAAAGTGCTTAAAATCACATTATAAACCGTTTTAGACCATTTTGAGCATATCGATAACACTTTTCACACAAAAACATCAAAGAGCACAATATAGCTTAATATCGTATTTAAAAACGTTTTAGACCATTTTGAGCATTTCGACAAAACTTTTTCACACAAAACACCAAAGTGCTTAGAATAGCTTCAAATCGCATTTGGAGACGTTTTAGACCATTTTGTGATTTTCGAAAAAACTTGTTAACATAAAAACATCAAAGGGCTAAGAATAGCTTCAAATGGCATTTGGAGACATTTTAGAACAATTAGTGATTTTCGAAAAAACTTGGTTACACAAAAACATCAAAGTGGTTAAAATCACATTATAAACCGTTTTAGACCATTTTGAGCATTTCGATAACACTTTTTACACAAAAACATCAAAGTGCTTAGAATAGCTTCAAATCGCATTTGGAGACGTTTTAGACCATTTTGTGATTTTTGAAAAAAACTTTTTAACATAAAAACACCAAACTGCTAAGAATAGCTTCAAATCGCATATGGAGACAATTTAGACCATTTTGTGATTTTCGAAAAAACTTGTTAACATAAAAACACCAAAGTGCTTAGAATACCTTCAAATCGCATTTGGAGACGTTTTAGACCATTTTGTGATTTTCGAAAAAACTTGTTAACATAAAAACATCAAAGTGTACAGAATAGCTTCAAATCGCATTTGGAGACGTTTTAGACCATTTTGTGATTTTCGAAAAAACTTGTTAACATAAAAACACCAAAGTGCTTAGAATAGCTTCAAATCGCATTAGGAGACGTTTTAGACCATTTTGTGATTTTCGAAAAAACTTGTTAACATAAAAACACCAAAGTGCTTAGAATAGCTTCAAATCGCATTTGGAGACGTTTTAGACCATTTTGTAATTTTCGAAAAAACTTGTTAACATAAAAACACCAAAATGTTTAGAATAGCTTCAAATCACATTTGGAGACGTTTTAGACCATTTTGTGATTTTCGAAAAAACTTGTTAACACAAAAACACCAAAGTGATTAGAATAGCTTCAAATCGCATTTGGAGACGTTTTAGACCATTTTGTGCATTTCGATGAAACTTGGTTACGCAAAAACATCAAAGTGCTTAAAATCACATTATAAACCGTTTTAGACCATTTTGAGCATATCGATAACACTTTTCACACAAAAACATCAAAGAGCACAATATAGCTTAATATCGTATTTAAAAACGTTTTAGACCATTTTGAGCATTTCGACAAAACTTTTTCACACAAAACACCAAAGTGCTTAGAATAGCTTCAAATCGCATTTGGAGACGTTTTAGACCATTTTGTGATTTTCGAAAAAACTTGTTAACATAAAAACATCAAAGTGCTAAGAATAGTTTCAAATCGAATTTGGAGACATTTTAGACCAATTAGTGATTTTCGAAAAAACTTGGTTACACAAAAACATCAAAGTGGTTAAAATCACATTATAAACCGTTTTAGACCATTTTGAGCATTTCGATAACACTTTTCACACAAAAACATCAAAGTGCTTAGAATAGCTTCAAATCGCATTTGGAGACGTTTTAGACCATTTTGTGATTTTCGAAAAAAACTTTTTAACATAAAAACACCAAACTGCTAAGAATAGCTTCAAATCGCATATGGAGACAATTTAGACCATTTTGTGATTTTCGAAAAAACTTGTTAACATAAAAACACCAAAGTGCTTAGAATACCTTCAAATCGCATTTGGAGACATTTTAGACCATTTTGTGATTTTCGAAAAAACTTGTTAACATAAAAACATCAAAGTGCTAAGAATAGCTTCCAATCGCATTTGGAGACGTTTTAGACCATTTTGTGATTTTCGAAAACAACTTGTTAACATAAAAACACCAAAGTGCTTAGAATAGCTTCAAATCGCATTTGGAGACGTTTTAGACCAATTTGTGATTTTCGAAAAAACTTGGTTACACAAAAACATCAAAGTGGATAAAATCACATTATAAACCGTTTTAGACCATTTTGAGCATATCGATAACACTTTTCACACAAAAACATCAAAGACCACAATATAGCTTAATATCGTATTTAAAAACGTTTTAGACCATTTTGAGCATTTCGACAAAACTTTTTCACACAAAACACCAAAGTGCTTAGAATAGCTTCAAATCGCATTTGGAGACGTTTTAGACCATTTTGTGATTTTCGAAAAAACTTGTTAACATAAAAACATCAAAGTGCTAAGAATAGCTTCAAATCGAATTTGGAGACATTTTAGACCAATTAGTGATTTTCGAAAAAACTTGGTTACACAAAAACATCAAAGTGGTTAAAATCACATTATAAACCGTTTTAGACCATTTTGAGCATTTCGATAACACTTTTCACACAAAAACATCAAAGTGCTTAGAATAGCTTCAAATCGCATTTGGAGACGTTTTAGACCATTTTGTGATTTTCGAAAAAAACTTTTTAACATAAAAACACCAAACTGCTAAGAATAGCTTCAAATCGCATATGGAGACAATTTAGACCATTTTGTGATTTTCGAAAAAACTTGTTAACATAAAAACACCAAAGTGCTTAGAATACCTTCAAATCGCATTTGGAGACATTTTAGACCATTTTGTGATTTTCGAAAAAACTTGTTAACATAAAAACATCAAAGTGCTAAGAATAGCTTCCAATCGCATTTGGAGACGTTTTAGACTATTTTGTGATTTTCGAAAACAACTTGTTAACATAAAAACACCAAAGTGCTTAGAATAGCTTCAAATCGCATTTGGAGACGTTTTAGACCAATTTGTGATTTTCGAAAAAACTTGGTTACACAAAAACATCAAAGTGGATAAAATCACATTATAAACCGTTTTAGACCATTTTGAGCATTTCGATAACACATTTCACACAAAAACATCAAAGAGCACAAAATAGCTTAATATCGTATTTAAAAACGTTTTAAACCATTTTGAGCATTTCGACAAAACTTTTTCACACAAAACACCAAAGTGTACAGAATAGCTTCAAATCCCATTTGGAGACGTTTTAGACCATTTTGTGATTTTCGAAAAAACTTGTTAATATAAAAACACCAAAGTACTTAGAATAGCTTCAAATCGCATTTGGAGACGTTGTAGACCATTTTGTGATTTTCGAAAAAACTTGTTAACATAAAAACACCAAAGTTTACAGAATAGCTTCAAATCGCATTTGGAGACGTTTTAGACAATTTTGTGCATTTCGATGAAACTTGGTTACACAAAAATATCAAAGTGCTTAAAATCACATTATAAACCGTTTTAGACCATTTGAGCATTTCCATAACACTTTTCACACAAAAACATCAAAGGGCACAATATAGCTTAATATCCTATTTAAAAACGTTTTAGACCATTTTGAGCATTTCGACAAAACTTTTTCACACAAAACACCAAAGTGCTTAGAATACCTTCAAATCGCATTTGGAGACGTTTTAGACCATTTTGTGATTTTCGAAAAAACTTAACATAAAAACATCAAAGTTTACAGAATAGCTTCAAATCGCATTTGGAGACGTTTTAAACCATTTTGTGATTTTCGAAAAAACTTGTTAACATAAAAACACCAAAATGTTTAGAATAGCTTCAAATCGCATTTGGAGACGTTTTAGACCATTTTGTGATTTTCGAAAAAACTTGTTAACACAAAAACACCAAAGTGATTAGAATAGCTTCAAATCGCATTTGGAGACGTTTTAGACCATTTTGTGATTTTCGAAAAAACTTGTTAACATAAAAACACCAAAGTGATTAGAATAGCTTCAAATCGCATTTGGAGACGTTTTAGACCATTTTGTGCATTTCGATGAAACTTGGTTACGCAAAAACAAAAAAGTGCTTAAAATCACATTATGAACCGTTTTAGACCATTTTGAGCATATCGATAACACTTTTTACACAAAACGCCAAAGTGCTTAGAATAGCTTCAAATCGCATTTGGAGACGTTTTAGACCATTTTGTGATTTTCGACAAAACTTTTTCACACAAAACACCAAAGTGCTTAGAATACCTTCAAATCGCATTTGGAGACGTTTTAGACCATTTTGTGATTTTCGAAAAAACTTGTTAACATAAAAACATCAAAGTGTACAGAATAGCTTCAAATCGCATTTGGAGACGTTTTAGACCATTTTGTGATTTTCGAAAAAACTTGTTAACATAAAAACACCAAAGTGCTTAGAATAGCTTCAAATCGCATTAGGAGACGTTTTAGACCATTTTGTGATTTTCGAAAAAACTTGTTAACATAAAAACACCAAAGTGCTTAGAATAGCTTCAAATCGCATTTGGAGACGTTTTAGACCATTTTGTGATTTTCGAAAAAACTTGTTAACATAAAAACACCAAAGTTCTTAAAATAGCTTCAAATCGCATTTGGAGACGTTTTAGACCATTTTGTGATTTTCGAAAAAACTTGTTAACATAAAAACACCAAAGTGCTTAGAATAGCTTCAAATCGCATTTGGAGACGTTTTAGACCATTTTGGGATTTTTGAAAAAACTTGTTAACATAAAAACACCAAAGTTCTTAGAATAGCTTCAAATCGCATTTGGAGACGTTTTAGACCATTTTGTGCATTTCGATGAAACTTGGTTACACAAAAACATCAAAGTGCTTAAAATCACGTTATAAACCGTTTTAGACCATTTGAGCATTTCGATAACACTTTTCACACAAAAACATCAAAGGGCACAATATAGCTTAATATCCTATTTAAAAACGTTTTAGACCATTTTGAGCATTTCGACAAAACTTTTTCACACAAAACACCAAAGTGCTTAGAATACCTTCAAATCGCATTTGGAGACGTTTTAGACAATTTTGTGATTTTCGAAAAAACTTGTTAACATAAAAACATCAAAGTTTACAGAATAGCTTCAAATCGCTTTTGGAGACGTTTTAGACAATTTTGTGATTTTCGAAAAAACTTGTTAACATAAAAACACCAAAGTGCTTAGAATAGCTTCAAATTGCATTGGGAGACGTTTTAGACCATTTTGTGATTTTCGAAAAAACTTGTTAACATAAAAACATCAAAGTGTACAGAATAGCTTCAAATCGCATTTGGAGACGTTTTAGACCATTTTGTGATTTTCGAAAAAACTTGTTAACATAAAAACACCAAAGTGCTTAGAATAGCTTCAAATCGCATTTGGAGACGTTTTAAACCATTTTGTGATTTTCGAAAAAACTTGTTAACATAAAAACACCAAAATGTTTAGAATAGCTTCAAATCGCATTTGGAGACGTTTTAGACCATTTTGTGATTTTCGAAAAAACTTGTTAACACAAAAACACCAAAGTGATTAGAATAGCTTCAAATCGCATTTGGAGACGTTTTAGACCATTTTGTGATTTTCGAAAAAACTTGTTAACATAAAAACACCAAAGTGATTAGAATAGCTTCAAATCGCATTTGGAGACGTTTTAGACCATTTTGTGCATTTCGAGGAAACTTGGTTACGCAAAAACATCAAAGTGCTTAAAATCACATTATAAACCGTTTTAGACCATTTTGAGCATATCGATAACACTTTTTACACAAAACACCAAAGTGCTTAGAATAGCTTCAAATCGCATTTGGAGACGTTTTAGACCATTTTGTGATTTTCGACAAAACTTTTTCACACAAAACACCAAAATGCTTAGAATACCTTCAAATCGCATTTGGAGAGGTTTTAGACCATTTTGTGATTTTCGAAAAAACTTGTTAACATAAAAACATCAAAGTGTACAGAATAGCTTCAAATCGCATTTGGAGACGTTTTAGACCATTTTGTGATTTTCGAAAAAACTTGTTAACATAAAAACACCAAAGTGCTTAGAATAGCTTCAAATCGCATTAGGAGACGTTTTAGACCATTTTGTGATTTTCGAAAAACTTGTTAACATAAAAACACCAAAGTGCTTAGAATAGCTTCAAATCGCATTTGGAGACGTTTTAGACCATTTTGTGATTTTCGAAAAAACTTGTTAACATAAAAACACCAAAATGTTTAGAATAGCTTCAAATCGCATTTGGAGACGTTTTAGACCATTTTGTGATTTTCGAAAAAACTTGTTAACACAAAAACACCAAAGTGATTAGAATAGCTTCAAATCGCATTTGGAGACGTTTTAGACCATTTTGTGCATTTCGATGAAACTTGGTTACGCAAAAACATCAAAGTGCTTAAAATCACATTATAAACCGTTTTAGACCATTTTGAGCATATCGATAACACTTTTCACACAAAAACATCAAAGAGCACAATATAGCTTAATATCGTATTTAAAAACGTTTTAGACCATTTTGAGCATTTCGACAAAACTTTTTCACACAAAACACCAAAGTGCTTAGAATAGCTTCAAATCGCATTTGGAGACGTTTTAGACCATTTTGTGATTTTCGAAAAAACTTGTTAACATAAAAACATCAAAGGGCTAAGAATAGCTTCAAATCGCATTTGGAGACATTTTAGACCAATTAGTGATTTTCGAAAAAACTTGGTTACACAAAAACATCAAAGTGGTTAAAATCACATTATAAACCGTTTTAGACCATTTTGAGCATTTCGATAACACTTTTTACACAAAAACATCAAAGTGCTTAGAATAGCTTCAAATCGCATTTGGAGACGTTTTAGACCATTTTGTGATTTTTGAAAAAAACTTTTTAACATAAAAACACCAAACTGCTAAGAATAGCTTCAAATCGCATATGGAGACAATTTAGACCATTTTGTGATTTTCGAAAAAACTTGTTAACATAAAAACACCAAAGTGCTTAGAATACCTTCAAATCGCATTTGGAGACGTTTTAGACCATTTTGTGATTTTCCAAAAAACTTGTTAACATAAAAACATCAAAGTGTACAGAATAGCTTCAAATCGCATTTGGAGACGTTTTAGACCATTTTGTGATTTTCGAAAAAACTTGTTAACATAAAAACACCAAAGTGCTTAGAATAGCTTCAAATCGCATTAGGAGACGTTTTAGACCATTTTGTGATTTTCGAAAAAACTTGTTAACATAAAAACACCAAAGTGCTTAGAATAGCTTCAAATCGCATTTGGAGACGTTTTAGACCATTTTGTGATTTTCGAAAAAACTTGTTAACATAAAAACACCAAAATGTTTAGAATAGCTTCAAATCACATTTGGAGACGTTTTAGACCATTTTGTGATTTTCGAAAAAACTTGTTAACACAAAAACACCAAAGTGATTAGAATAGCTTCAAATCGCATTTGGAGACGTTTTAGACCAATTTGTGCATTTCGATGAAACTTGGTTACGCAAAAACATCAAAGTGCTTAAAATCACATTATAAACCGTTTTAGACCATTTTGAGCATATCGATAACACTTTTCACACAAAAACATCAAAGAGCACAATATAGCTTAATATCTTATTTAAAAACGTTTTAGACCATTTTGAGCATTTCGACAAAACTTTTTCACACAAAACACCAAAGTGCTTAGAATAGCTTCAAATCGCATTTGGAGACGTTTTAGACCATTTTGTGATTTTCGAAAAAACTTGTTAACATAAAAACATCAAAGTGCTAAGAATAGCTTCAAATCGCATTTGGAGACATTTTAGACCAATTAGTGATTTTCGAAAAAACTTGGTTACATAAAAACATCAAAGTGGTTAAAATCACATTATAAACCGTTTTAGACCATTTTGAGCATTTCGATAACACTTTTCACACAAAAACATCAAAGTGCTTAGAATAGCTTCAAATCGCATTTGGAGACGTTTTAGACCATTTTGTGATTTTCGAAAAAAACTTTTTAACATAAAAACACCAAACTTCTAAGAATAGCTTCAAATCGCATATGGAGACAATTTAGACCATTTTGTGATTTTCGAAAAAACTTGTTAACATAAAAACACCAAAGTGCTAAGAATAGCTTCAAATCGCATATGGAGACAATTTAGACCATTTTGTGATTTTCGAAAAAACTTGTTAACATAAAAACACCAAAGTGCTTAGAATACCTTCAAATCGCATTTGGAGACGTTTAAGACCATTTTGTGATTTTCGAAAAAACTTGTTAACATAAAAACACCAAAGTGCTTAGAATAGCTTCAAATCGCATTTGGAGACGTTTTAGACCAATTTGTGATTTTCGAAAAAACTTGGTTACACAAAAACATCAAAGTGGATAAAAGCACATTATAAACCGTTTTAGACCATTTTGAGCATTTCGATAACACATTTCACACAAAAACATCAAAGAGCACAAAATAGCTTAATATCGTATTTAAAAACGTTTTAAACCATTTTGAGCATTTCGACAAAACTTTTTCACACAAAACACCAAAGTGTTTAGAAAGCTTCAAATCGCATTTGGAGACGTTTTAGACCATTTTGTGATTTTCGAAAAAACTTGTTAACACAAAAACACCAAAGTGATTAGAATAGCTTCAAATCGCATTTGGAGACGTTTTAGACCATTTTGTGATTTTCGAAAAAACTTGTTAACATAAAAACACCAAAGTGATTAGAATAGCTTCAAATCGCATTTGGAGACGTTTTAGACCATTTTGTGCATTTCGATGAAACTTGGTTACGCAAAAACATCAAAGTAATAATCACATTATAAACAGTTTTAGACCATTTTGAGCATATCGATAAAACTTTTTACACAAAACACCAAAGTGCTTAGAATAGCTTCAAATCGCATTTGGAGACGTTTTAGACCATTTTGTGATTTTCGACAAAACTTTTTCACACAAAACACCAAAGTGCTTAGAATACCTTCAAATCGCATTTGGAGACGTTTTAGACCATTTTGTGATTTTCGAAAAAACTTGTTAACATAAAAACATCAAAGTGTACAGATTAGCTTCAAATCGCATTTGGAGACGTTTTAGACCATTTTGTGATTTTCGAAAAAACTTGTTAACATAAAAACACCAAAGTGCTTAGAATAGCTTCAAATCGCATTAGGAGACGTTTTAGACCATTTTGTTATTTTCGAAAAAACTTGTTAACATAAAAACACCAAAATGTTTAGAATAGCTTCAAATCGCATTTGGAGACGTTTTAGACCATTTTGTGATTTTCGAAAAAACTTGTTAACATAAAAACACCAAAGTGCTTAGAATACCTTCAAATCGCATTTGGAGACGTTTTAGACCATTTTGTGATTTTCCAAAAAACTTGTTAACATAAAAACATCAAAGTGTACAGAATAGCTTCAAATCGCATTTGGAGACGTTTTAGACCATTTTGTGATTTTCGAAAAAACTTGTTAACATAAAAACACCAAAGTGCTTAGAATAGCTTCAAATCGCATTAGGAGACGTTTTAGACCATTTTGTGATTTTCGAAAAAACTTGTTAACATAAAAACACCAAAGTGCTTAGAATAGCTTCAAATCGCATTTGGAGACGTTTTAGACCATTTTGTGATTTTCGAAAAAACTTGTTAACATAAAAACACCAAAATGTTTAGAATAGCTTCAAATCACATTTGGAGACGTTTTAGACCATTTTGTGATTTTCGAAAAAACTTGTTAACACAAAAACACCAAAGTGATTAGAATAGCTTCAAATCGCATTTGGAGACGTTTTAGACCAATTTGTGCATTTCGATGAAACTTGGTTACGCAAAAACATCAAAGTGCTTAAAATCACATTATAAACCGTTTTAGACCATTTTGAGCATATCGATAACACTTTTCACACAAAAACATCAAAGAGCACAATATAGCTTAATATCTTATTTAAAAACGTTTTAGACCATTTTGAGCATTTCGACAAAACTTTTTCACACAAAACACCAAAGTGCTTAGAATAGCTTCAAATCGCATTTGGAGACGTTTTAGACCATTTTGTGATTTTCGAAAAAACTTTTTAACATAAAAACACCAAACTGCTAAGAATAGCTTCAAATCGCATATGGAGACAATTTAGACCATTTTGTGATTTTCGAAAAAACTTGTTAACATAAAAACACCAAAGTGCTTAGAATACCTTCAAATCGCATTTGGAGACATTTTAGACCATTTTGTGATTTTCGAAAAAACTTGTTAACATAAAAACATCAAAGTGCTAAGAATAGCTTCCAATCGCATTTGTAGACGTTTTAGACCATTTTGTGATTTTCGAAAACAACTTGTTAACATAAAAACACCAAAGTGCTTAGAATAGCTTCAAATCGCATTTGGAGACGTTTTAGACCATTTTGTGATTTTCGAAAAAACTTGTTAACATAAAAACATCAAAGTGCTAAGAATAGCTTCAAATCGAATTTGGAGACATTTTAGACCAATTAGTGATTTTCGAAAAAACTTGGTTACACAAAAACATCAAAGTGGTTAAAATCACATTATAAACCGTTTTAGACCATTTTGAGCATTTCGATAACACTTTTCACACAAAAACATCAAAGTGCTTAGAATAGCTTCAAATCGCATTTGGAGACGTTTTAGACCATTTTGTGATTTTCGAAAAAAACTTTTTAACATAAAAACACCAAACTGCTAAGAATAGCTTCAAATCGCATATGGAGACAATTTAGACCATTTTGTGATTTTCGAAAAAACTTGTTAACATAAAAACACCAAAGTGCTTAGAATACCTTCAAATCGCATTTGGAGACATTTTAGACCATTTTGTGATTTTCGAAAAAACTTGTTAACATAAAAACATCAAAGTGCTAAGAATAGCTTCCAATCGCATTTGGAGACGTTTTAGACCATTTTGTGATTTTCGAAAAAACTTGTTAACATAAAAACACCAAAGTGATTAGAATAGCTTCAAATCGCATTTGGAGACGTTTTAGACCATTTTGTGCATTTCGATGAAACTTGGTTACGCAAAAACATCAAAGTGCTTAAAATCACATTATAAACCGTTTTAGACCATTTTGAGCATATCGATAACACTTTTTACACAAAACACCAAAGTGCTTAGAATAGCTTCAAATCGCATTTGGAGACGTTTTAGACCATTTTGTGATTTTCGACAAAACTTTTTCACACAAAACACCAAAGTGCTTAGAATACCTTCAAATCGCATTTGGAGACGTTTTAGACCATTTTGTGATTTTCGAAAAAACTTGTTAACATAAAAACATCAAAGTGTACAGAATAGCTTCAAATCGCATTTGGAGACGTTTTAGACCATTTTGTGATTTTCGAAAAAACTTGTTAACATAAAAACACCAAAGTGCTTAGAATAGCTTCAAATCGCATTTGGAGACGTTTTAGACCATTTTGTGATTTTCGAAAAAACTTGTTAACATAAAAACACCAAAGTGCTTAGAATAGCTTCAAATCGCATTAGGAGACGTTTTAGACCATTTTGTGATTTTCGAAAAAACTTCTTAACATAAAAACACCAAAGTGCTTAGAATAGCTTCAAATCGCATTTGGAGACGTTTTAGACCATTTTGTGATTTTCGAAAAAACTTGTTAACATAAAAAAAACAAAGTTCTTAAAATAGCTTCAAATCGCATTTGGAGACGTTTTAGACCATTTTGTGATTTTCGAAAAAACCTGTTAACATAAAAACACCAAAGTGTTTAGAAAAGCTTCAAATCGCATTTGGAGACGTTTTAGACCATTTTGGGATTTTCGAAAAAACTTGTTAACATAAAAACACCAAAGTGCTTAGAATATGGCCGAGCGGTTAAGGCAGGGGCGCCGTTTATCGTACCTAAAGAGCCAACAACAACATCGGCAAGGGTTCGAGGCCGACTCGCTCCTAGTTCTGGTGGTGGAACAAGTCTTCTCGGATAAGGACTATAAACCGTAGGTCCAGTGTACACAGTTATAACATGTGTGTACTTTAAAGAACCCAGTTCATTATTCGAAAAAGAGTAGGGGGTTACCCCGGTGAACTGGTTCACACAATAGCCTCTGTATCAGGGGGATTACCACCTATCTGATAGGACAGTGATTAATTCACTATTGGTAATCCTTGGCCACAGTGCCTAAAGACATAAAATAAAATAAAAATAAATAAATAAATAATAGCTTCAAATCGCATTTGGAGACGTTTTAGACCATTTTGTAATTTTCAAAAAAACTTGTTAACATAAAAACACCAAAGTTCTTAGAATAGCTTCAAATCGCATTTGGAGACGTTTTAGACCATTTTGTGCATTTCGATGAAACTTGGTTACACAAAAACATCAAAGTGCTTAAAATCACATTATAAACCGTTTTAGACCATTTGAGCATTTCGATAACACTTTTCACACAAAAACATCAAAGTTCACAATATAGCTTAATATCCTATTTAAAAACGTTTTAGACCATTTTGAGCATTTCGACAAAACTTTTTCACACAAAACACCAAAGTGCTTAGAATACCTTCAAATCGCATTTGGAGACGTTTTAGACAATTTTGTGATTTTCGAAAAAACTTGTTAACATAAAAACACCAAAGTTTACAGAATAGCTTCAAATCGCATTTGGAGACGTTTTAGACAATTTTGTGATTTTCGAAAAAACTTGTTAACATAAAAACACCAAAGTGCTTAGAATAGCTTCAAATCGCATTGGGAGACGTTTTAGACCATTTTGTGATTTTCGAAAAAACTTGTTAACATAAAAACACCAAAGTGCTTAGAATAGCTTCAAATCGCATTTGGAGACGTTTTAGACCATTTTGTGATTTTCGAAAAAACTTGTTAACATAAAAACGCCAAAGTTCTTAAAATAGCTTCAAATCGCATTTGGAGACGTTTTAGACCATTTTGTGATTTTCGAAAAAACTTGTTAACATAAAAACACCAAAGTGTTTAGAAAAGCTTCAAATCGCATTTGGAGACGTTTTAGACCATTTTGGGATTTTTGAAAAAACTTGTTAACATAAAAACACCAAAGTGCTTAGAATAGCTTCAAATCGCATTTGGAGACGTTTTAGACCATTTTGTAATTTTCAAAAAAACTTGTTAACATAAAAACACCAAAGTTCTTAGAATAGCTTCAAATCGCATTTGGAGACGTTTTAGACCATTTTGTGCATTTCGATAAAACTTGGTTACACAAAAACATCAAAGTGCTTAAAATCACGTTATAAACCGTTTTAGACCATTTGAGCATTTCGATAACACTTTTCACACAAAAACATCAAAGGGCACAATATAGCTTAATATCCTATTTAAAAACGTTTTAGACCATTTTGAGCATTTCGACAAAACTTTTTCACACAAAACACCAAAGTGCTTAGAATACC
Organism: Antedon mediterranea; assembly: GCF_964355755.1. NCBI lineage: Eukaryota > Metazoa > Echinodermata > Crinoidea > Comatulida > Antedonidae > Antedon > Antedon mediterranea. The sequence goes on from NC_092671.1 coordinate 21,559,605, forward strand.
TTCAAATCGCATTTGGAGACGTTTTAGACAATTTTGTGATTTTCGAAAAAACTTAACATAAAAACATCAAAGTTTACAGAATAGCTTCAAATCGCTTTTGGAGACGTTTTAGACAATTTTGTGATTTTCGAAAAAACTTGTTAACATAAAAACACCAAAGTGCTTAGAATAGCTTCAAATCGCATTGGGAGACGTTTTAGACCATTTTGTGATTTTCGAAAAAACTTGTTAACATAAAAACATCAAAGTGTACAGAATAGCTTCAAATCGCATTTGGAGACGTTTTAGACCATTTTGTGATTTTCGAAAAAACTTGTTAACATAAAAACACCAAAGTGCTTAGAATAGCTTCAAATCGCATTTGGAGACGTTTTAAACCATTTTGTGATTTTCGAAAAAACTTGTTAACATAAAAACACCAAAATGTTTAGAATAGCTTCAAATCGCATTTGGAGACGTTTTAGACCATTTTGTGATTTTCGAAAAAACTTGTTAACACAAAAACACCAAAGTGATTAGAATAGCTTCAAATCGCATTTGGAGACGTTTTAGACCATTTTGTGATTTTCGAAAAAACTTGTTAACATAAAAACACCAAAGTGATTAGAATAGCTTCAAATCGCATTTGGAGACGTTTTAGACCATTTTGTGCATTTCGATGAAACTTGGTTACGCAAAAACATCAAAGTGCTTAAAATCACATTATAAACCGTTTTAGACCATTTTGAGCATATCGATAACACTTTTTACACAAAACACCAAAGTGCTTAGAATAGCTTCAAATCGCATTTGGAGACGTTTTAGACCATTTTGTGATTTTCGACAAAACTTTTTCACACAAAACACCAAAGTGCTTAGAATACCTTCAAATCGCATTTGGAGACGTTTTAGACCATTTTGTGATTTTCGAAAAAACTTGTTAACATAAAAACATCAAAATGTTTAGAATAGCTTCAAATCACATTTGGAGACGTTTTAGACCATTTTGTGATTTTCGAAAAAACTTGTTAACACAAAAACACCAAAGTGATTAGAATAGCTTCAAATCGCATTTGGAGACGTTTTAGACCAATTTGTGCATTTCGATGAAACTTGGTTACGCAAAAACATCAAAGTGCTTAAAATCACATTATAAACCGTTTTAGACCATTTTGAGCATATCGATAACACTTTTCACACAAAAACATCAAAGAGCACAATATAGCTTAATATCTTATTTAAAAACGTTTTAGACCATTTTGAGCATTTCGACAAAACTTTTTCACACAAAACACCAAAGTGCTTAGAATAGCTTCAAATCGCATTTGGAGACGTTTTAGACCATTTTGTGATTTTCGAAAAAACTTGTTAACATAAAAACATCAAAGTGCTAAGAATAGCTTCAAATCGCATTTGGAGACATTTTAGACCAATTAGTGATTTTCGAAAAAACTTGGTTACACAAAAACATCAAAGTGGTTAAAATCACATTATAAACCGTTTTAGACCATTTTGAGCATTTCGATAACACTTTTCACACAAAAACATCAAAGTGCTTAGAATAGCTTCAAATCGCATTTGGAGACGTTTTAGACCATTTTGTGATTTTCGAAAAAAACTTTTTAACATAAAAACACCAAACTTCTAAGAATAGCTTCAAATCGCATATGGAGACAATTTAGACCATTTTGTGATTTTCGAAAAAACTTGTTAACATAAAAACACCAAAGTGCTAAGAATAGCTTCAAATCGCATATGGAGACAATTTAGACCATTTTGTGATTTTCGAAAAAACTTGTTAACATAAAAACACCAAAGTGCTTAGAATACCTTCAAATCGCATTTGGAGACGTTTAAGACCATTTTGTGATTTTCGAAAAAACTTGTTAACATAAAAACACCAAAGTGCTTAGAATAGCTTCAAATCGCATTTGGAGACGTTTTAGACCAATTTGTGATTTTCGAAAAAACTTGGTTACACAAAAACATCAAAGTGGATAAAAGCACATTATAAACCGTTTTAGACCATTTTGAGCATTTCGATAACACATTTCACACAAAAACATCAAAGAGCACAAAATAGCTTAATATCGTATTTAAAAACGTTTTAAACCATTTTGAGCATTTCGACAAAACTTTTTCACACAAAACACCAAAGTGTTTAGAAAAGCTTCAAATCGCATTTGGAGACGTTTTAGACCATTTTGGGATTTTCGAAAAAACTTGTTAACATAAAAACACCAAAGTGCTTAGAATAGCTTCAAATCGCATTTGAAGACGTTTTAGACCATTTTGTAATTTTCGAAAAAACTTGTTAACATAAAAACACCAAAATGTTTAGAATAGCTTCAAATCGCATTTGGAGACGTTTTAGACCATTTTGTGATTTTCGAAAAAACTTGTTAACACAAAAACACCAAAGTGATTAGAATAGCTTCAAATCGCATTTGGAGACGTTTTAGACCATTTTGTGATTTTCGAAAAAACTTGTTAACATAAAAACACCAAAGTGATTAGAATAGCTTCAAATCGCATTTGGAGACGTTTTAGACCATTTTGTGCATTTCGATGAAACTTGGTTACGCAAAAACATCAAAGTAATAATCACATTATAAACAGTTTTAGACCATTTTGAGCATATCGATAAAACTTTTTACACAAAACACCAAAGTGCTTAGAATAGCTTCAAATCGCATTTGGAGACGTTTTAGACCATTTTGTGATTTTCGACAAAACTTTTTCACACAAAACACCAAAGTGCTTAGAATACCTTCAAATCGCATTTGGAGACGTTTTAGACCATTTTGTGATTTTCGAAAAAACTTGTTAACATAAAAACATCAAAGTGTACAGATTAGCTTCAAATCGCATTTGGAGACGTTTTAGACCATTTTGTGATTTTCGAAAAAACTTGTTAACATAAAAACACCAAAGTGCTCAGAATAGCTTCAAATCGCATTAGGAGACGTTTTAGACCATTTTGTTATTTTCGAAAAAACTTGTTAACATAAAAACACCAAAATGTTTAGAATAGCTTCAAATCGCATTTGGAAACGTTTTAGACCATTTTGTGATTTTCGAAAAAACTTGTTAACATAAAAACACCAAAGTGCTTAGAATACCTTCAAATCGCATTTGGAGACGTTTTAGACCATTTTGTGATTTTCCAAAAAACTTGTTAACATAAAAACATCAAAGTGTACAGAATAGCTTCAAATCGCATTTGGAGACGTTTTAGACCATTTTGTGATTTTCGAAAAAACTTGTTAACATAAAAACACCAAAGTGCTTAGAATAGCTTCAAATCGCATTAGGAGACGTTTTAGACCATTTTGTGATTTTCGAAAAAACTTGTTAACATAAAAACACCAAAGTGCTTAGAATAGCTTCAAATCGCATTTGGAGACGTTTTAGACCATTTTGTGATTTTCGAAAAAACTTGTTAACATAAAAACACCAAAATGTTTAGAATAGCTTCAAATCACATTTGGAGACGTTTTAGACCATTTTGTGATTTTCGAAAAAACTTGTTAACACAAAAACACCAAAGTGATTAGAATAGCTTCAAATCGCATTTGGAGACGTTTTAGACCAATTTGTGCATTTCGATGAAACTTGGTTACGCAAAAACATCAAAGTGCTTAAAATCACATTATAAACCGTTTTAGACCATTTTGAGCATATCGATAACACTTTTCACACAAAAACATCAAAGAGCACAATATAGCTTAATATCTTATTTAAAAACGTTTTAGACCATTTTGAGCATTTCGACAAAACTTTTTCACACAAAACACCAAAGTGCTTAGAATAGCTTCAAATCGCATTTGGAGACGTTTTAGACCATTTTGTGATTTTCGAAAAAACTTTTTCACACAAAACACCAAAGTGCTTAGAATACCTTCAAATCGCATTTGGAGACGTTTTAGACCATTTTGTGATTTTCGAAAAAACTTGTTAACATAAAAACATCAAAGTGTACAGAATAGCTTCAAATCGCATTTGGAGACGTTTTAGACCATTTTGTGATTTTCGAAAAAACTTGTTAACATAAAAACACCAAAGTGCTTAGAATAGCTTCAAATCGCATTAGGAGACGTTTTAGACCATTTTGTGATTTTCGAAAAAACTTGTTAACACAAAAACACCAAAGTGCTTAGAATAGCTTCAAATCGCATTTGGAGACGTTTTAGACCATTTTGTGATTTTCGAAAAAACTTGTTAACATTAAAACACCAAAATGTTTAGAATAGCTTCAAATCGCATTTGGAGACGTTTTAGACCATTTTGTGATTTTCGAAAAAACTTGTTAACACAAAAACACCAAAGTGATTAGAATAGCTTCAAATCGCATTTGGAGACGTTTTAGACCATTTTGTGCATTTCGATGAAACTTGGTTACGGAAAAACATCAAAGTGCTTAAAATCACATTATAAACCGTTTTAGACCATTTTGAGCATATCGATAACACTTTTCACACAAAAACATCAAAGAGCACAATATAGCTTAATATCGTATTTAAAAACGTTTTAGACCATTTTGAGCATTTCGACAAAACTTTTTCACACAAAACACCAAAGTGCTTAGAATAGCTTCAAATCGCATTTGGAGACGTTTTAGACCATTTTGTGATTTTCGAAAAAACTTGTTAACATAAAAACACCAAAGTGATTAGAATAGCTTCAAATCGCATTTGGAGACGTTTTAGACCATTTTGTGCATTTCGATGAAACTTGGTTACGCAAAAACATCAAAGTAATAATCACATTATAAACAGTTTTAGACCATTTTGAGCATATCGATAAAACTTTTTACACAAAACACCAAAGTGCTTAGAATAGCTTCAAATCGCATTTGGAGACGTTTTAGACCATTTTGTGATTTTCGACAAAACTTTTTCACACAAAACACCAAAGTGCTTAGAATACCTTCAAATCGCATTTGGAGACGTTTTAGACCATTTTGTGATTTTCGAAAAAACTTGTTAACATAAAAACATCAAAGTGTACAGATTAGCTTCAAATCGCATTTGGAGACGTTTTAGACCATTTTGTGATTTTCGAAAAAACTTGTTAACATAAAAACACCAAAGTGCTTAGAATAGCTTCAAATCGCATTAGGAGACGTTTTAGACCATTTTGTTATTTTCGAAAAAACTTGTTAACATAAAAACACCAAAATGTTTAGAATAGCTTCAAATCGCATTTGGAGACGTTTTAGACCATTTTGTGATTTTCGAAAAAACTTGTTAACATAAAAACACCAAAGTGCTTAGAATACCTTCAAATCGCATTTGGAGACGTTTTAGACCATTTTGTGATTTTCCAAAAAACTTGTTAACATAAAAACATCAAAGTGTACAGAATAGCTTCAAATCGCATTTGGAGACGTTTTAGACCATTTTGTGATTTTCGAAAAAACTTGTTAACATAAAAACACCAAAGTGCTTAGAATAGCTTCAAATCGCATTAGGAGACGTTTTAGACCATTTTGTGATTTTCGAAAAAACTTGTTAACATAAAAACACCAAAGTGCTTAGAATAGCTTCAAATCGCATTTGGAGACGTTTTAGACCATTTTGTGATTTTCGAAAAAACTTGTTAACATAAAAACACCAAAATGTTTAGAATAGCTTCAAATCACATTTGGAGACGTTTTAGACCATTTTGTGATTTTCGAAAAAACTTGTTAACACAAAAACACCAAAGTGATTAGAATAGCTTCAAATCGCATTTGGAGACGTTTTAGACCAATTTGTGCATTTCGATGAAACTTGGTTACGCAAAAACATCAAAGTGCTTAAAATCACATTATAAACCGTTTTAGACCATTTTGAGCATATCGATAACACTTTTCACACAAAAACATCAAAGAGCACAATATAGCTTAATATCTTATTTAAAAACGTTTTAGACCATTTTGAGCATTTCGACAAAACTTTTTCACACAAAACACCAAAGTGCTTAGAATAGCTTCAAATCGCATTTGGAGACGTTTTAGACCATTTTGTGATTTTCGAAAAAACTTTTTCACACAAAACACCAAAGTGCTTAGAATACCTTCAAATCGCATTTGGAGACGTTTTAGACCATTTTGTGATTTTCGAAAAAACTTGTTAACATAAAAACATCAAAGTGTACAGAATAGCTTCAAATCGCATTTGGAGACGTTTTAGACCATTTTGTGATTTTCGAAAAAACTTGTTAACATAAAAACACCAAAGTGCTTAGAATAGCTTCAAATCGCATTAGGAGACGTTTTAGACCATTTTGTGATTTTCGAAAAAACTTGTTAACACAAAAACACCAAAGTGCTTAGAATAGCTTCAAATCGCATTTGGAGACGTTTTAGACCATTTTGTGATTTTCGAAAAAACTTGTTAACATTAAAACACCAAAATGTTTAGAATAGCTTCAAATCGCATTTGGAGACGTTTTAGACCATTTTGTGATTTTCGAAAAAACTTGTTAACACAAAAACACCAAAGTGATTAGAATAGCTTCAAATCGCATTTGGAGACGTTTTAGACCATTTTGTGCATTTCGATGAAACTTGGTTACGGAAAAACATCAAAGTGCTTAAAATCACATTATAAACCGTTTTAGACCATTTTGAGCATATCGATAACACTTTTCACACAAAAACATCAAAGAGCACAATATAGCTTAATATCGTATTTAAAAACGTTTTAGACCATTTTGAGCATTTCGACAAAACTTTTTCACACAAAACACCAAAGTGCTTAGAATAGCTTCAAATCGCATTTGGAGACGTTTTAGACCATTTTGTGATTTTCGAAAAAACTTGTTAACATAAAAACATCAAAGGGCTAAGAATAGCTTCAAATCGCATTTGGAGACATTTTAGACCAATTAGTGATTTTCGAAAAAACTTGGTTACACAAAAACATCAAAGTGGTTAAAATCACATTATAAACCGTTTTAGACCATTTTGAGCATTTCGATAACACTTTTTACACAAAAACATCAAAGTGCTTAGAATAGCTTCAAATCGCATTTGGAGACGTTTTAGACCATTTTGTGATTTTCGAAAAAAACTTTTTAACATAAAAACACCAAACTGCTAAGAATAGCTTCAAATCGCATATGGAGACAATTTAGACCATTTTGTGATTTTCGAAAAAACTTGTTAACATAAAAACACCAAAGTGCTTAGAATACCTTCAAATCGCATTTGGAGACGTTTTAGACCATTTTGTGATTTTCCAAAAAACTTGTTAACATAAAAACATCAAAGTGTACAGAATAGCTTCAAATCGCATTTGGAGACGTTTTAGACCATTTTGTGATTTTCGAAAAAACTTGTTAACATAAAAACACCAAAGTGCTTAGAATAGCTTCAAATCGCATTAGGAGACGTTTTAGACCATTTTGTGATTTTCGAAAAAACTTGTTAACATAAAAACACCAAAGTGCTTAGAATAGCTTCAAATCGCATTTGGAGACGTTTTAGACCATTTTGTGATTTTCGAAAAAACTTGTTAACATAAAAACACCAAAATGTTTAGAATAGCTTCAAATCACATTTGGAGACGTTTTAGACCATTTTGTGATTTTCGAAAAAACTTGTTAACACAAAAACACCAAAGTGATTAGAATAGCTTCAAATCGCATTTGGAGACGTTTTAGACCAATTTGTGCATTTCGATGAAACTTGGTTACGCAAAAACATCAAAGTGCTTAAAATCACATTATAAACCGTTTTAGACCATTTTGAGCATATCGATAACACTTTTCACACAAAAACATCAAAGAGCACAATATAGCTTAATATCTTATTTAAAAACGTTTTAGACCATTTTGAGCATTTCGACAAAACTTTTTCACACAAAACACCAAAGTGCTTAGAATAGCTTCAAATCGCATTTGGAGACGTTTTAGACCATTTTGTGATTTTCGAAAAAACTTGTTAACATAAAAACATCAAAGTGCTAAGAATAGCTTCAAATCGCATTTGGAGACATTTTAGACCAATTAGTGATTTTCGAAAAAACTTGGTTACACAAAAACATCAAAGTGGTTAAAATCACATTATAAACCGTTTTAGACCATTTTGAGCATTTCGATAACACTTTTCACACAAAAACATCAAAGTGCTTAGAATAGCTTCAAATCGCATTTGGAGACGTTTTAGACCATTTTGTGATTTTCGAAAAAAACTTTTTAACATAAAAACACCAAACTGCTAAGAATAGCTTCAAATCGCATATGGAGACAATTTAGACCATTTTGTGATTTTCGAAAAAACTTGTTAACATAAAAACACCAAAGTGCTTAGAATACCTTCAAATCGCATTTGGAGACATTTTAGACCATTTTGTGATTTTCGAAAAAACTTGTTAACATAAAAACATCAAAGTGCTAAGAATAGCTTCCAATCGCATTTGGAGACGTTTTAGACCATTTTGTGATTTTCGAAAACAACTTGTTAACATAAAAACACCAAAGTGCTTAGAATAGCTTCAAATCGCATTTGGAGACGTTTTAGACCAATTTGTGATTTTCGAAAAAACTTGGTTACACAAAAACATCAAAGTGGATAAAATCACATTATAAACCGTTTTAGACCATTTTGAGCATATCGATAACACTTTTCACACAAAAACATCAAAGACCACAATATAGCTTAATATCGTATTTAAAAACGTTTTAGACCATTTTGAGCATTTCGACAAAACTTTTTCACACAAAACACCAAAGTGCTTAGAATAGCTTCAAATCGCATTTGGAGACGTTTTAGACCATTTTGTGATTTTCGAAAAAACTTGTTAACATAAAAACATCAAAGTGCTAAGAATAGCTTCAAATCGAATTTGGAGACATTTTAGACCAATTAGTGATTTTCGAAAAAACTTGGTTACACAAAAACATCAAAGTGGTTAAAATCACATTATAAACCGTTTTAGACCATTTTGAGCATTTCGATAACACTTTTCACACAAAAACATCAAAGTGCTTAGAATAGCTTCAAATCGCATTTGGAGACGTTTTAGACCATTTTGTGATTTTCGAAAAAACTTGTTAACATAAAAACACCAAACTGCTAAGAATAGCTTCAAATCGCATTAGGAGACGTTTTAGACCATTTTGTGATTTTCGAAAAAACTTGTTAACATAAAAACACCAAAGTGCTTAGAATAGCTTCAAATCGCATTTGGAGACGTTTTAGACCATTTTGTAATTTTCGAAAAAACTTGTTAACATAAAAACACCAAAATGTTTAGAATAGCTTCAAATCACATTTGGAGACGTTTTAGACCATTTTGTGATTTTCGAAAAAACTTGTTAACACAAAAACACCAAAGTGATTAGAATAGCTTCAAATCGCATTTGGAGACGTTTTAGACCAATTTGTGCATTTCGATGAAACTTGGTTACGCAAAAACATCAAAGTGCTTAAAATCACATTATAAACCGTTTTAGACCATTTTGAGCATATCGATAACACTTTTCACACAAAAACATCAAAGAGCACAATATAGCTTAATATCTTATTTAAAAACGTTTTAGACCATTTTGAGCATTTCGACAAAACTTTTTCACACAAAACACCAAAGTGCTTAGAATAGCTTCAAATCGCATTTGGAGACGTTTTAGACCATTTTGTGATTTTCGAAAAAACTTGTTAACATAAAAACATCAAAGTGCTAAGAATAGCTTCAAATCGCATTTGGAGACATTTTAGACCAATTAGTGATTTTCGAAAAAACTTGGTTACATAAAAACATCAAAGTGGTTAAAATCACATTATAAACCGTTTTAGACCATTTTGAGCATTTCGATAACACTTTTCACACAAAAACATCAAAGTGCTTAGAATAGCTTCAAATCGCATTTGGAGACGTTTTAGACCATTTTGTGATTTTCGAAAAAAACTTTTTAACATAAAAACACCAAACTTCTAAGAATAGCTTCAAATCGCATATGGAGACAATTTAGACCATTTTGTGATTTTCGAAAAAACTTGTTAACATAAAAACACCAAAGTGCTAAGAATAGCTTCAAATCGCATATGGAGACAATTTAGACCATTTTGTGATTTTCGAAAAAACTTGTTAACATAAAAACACCAAAGTGCTTAGAATACCTTCAAATCGCATTTGGAGACGTTTAAGACCATTTTGTGATTTTCGAAAAAACTTGTTAACATAAAAACACCAAAGTGCTTAGAATAGCTTCAAATCGCATTTGGAGACGTTTTAGACCAATTTGTGATTTTCGAAAAAACTTGGTTACACAAAAACATCAAAGTGGATAAAAGCACATTATAAACCGTTTTAGACCATTTTGAGCATTTCGATAACACATTTCACACAAAAACATCAAAGAGCACAAAATAGCTTAATATCGTATTTAAAAACGTTTTAAACCATTTTGAGCATTTCGACAAAACTTTTTCACACAAAACACCAAAGTGTTTAGAAAAGCTTCAAATCGCATTTGGAGACGTTTTAGACCATTTTGTGATTTTCGAAAAAACTTGTTAACACAAAAACACCAAAGTGATTAGAATAGCTTCAAATCGCATTTGGAGACGTTTTAGACCATTTTGTGATTTTCGAAAAAACTTGTTAACATAAAAACACCAAAGTGATTAGAATAGCTTCAAATCGCATTTGGAGACGTTTTAGACCATTTTGTGCATTTCGATGAAACTTGGTTACGCAAAAACATCAAAGTAATAATCACATTATAAACAGTTTTAGACCATTTTGAGCATATCGATAAAACTTTTTACACAAAACACCAAAGTGCTTAGAATAGCTTCAAATCGCATTTGGAGACGTTTTAGACCATTTTGTGATTTTCGACAAAACTTTTTCACACAAAACACCAAAGTGCTTAGAATACCTTCAAATCGCATTTGGAGACGTTTTAGACCATTTTGTGATTTTCGAAAAAACTTGTTAACATAAAAACATCAAAGTGTACAGATTAGCTTCAAATCGCATTTGGAGACGTTTTAGACCATTTTGTGATTTTCGAAAAAACTTGTTAACATAAAAACACCAAAGTGCTTAGAATAGCTTCAAATCGCATTAGGAGACGTTTTAGACCATTTTGTTATTTTCGAAAAAACTTGTTAACATAAAAACACCAAAATGTTTAGAATAGCTTCAAATCGCATTTGGAGACGTTTTAGACCATTTTGTGATTTTCGAAAAAACTTGTTAACATAAAAACACCAAAGTGCTTAGAATACCTTCAAATCGCATTTGGAGACGTTTTAGACCATTTTGTGATTTTCCAAAAAACTTGTTAACATAAAAACATCAAAGTGTACAGAATAGCTTCAAATCGCATTTGGAGACGTTTTAGACCATTTTGTGATTTTCGAAAAAACTTGTTAACATAAAAACACCAAAGTGCTTAGAATAGCTTCAAATCGCATTAGGAGACGTTTTAGACCATTTTGTGATTTTCGAAAAAACTTGTTAACATAAAAACACCAAAGTGCTTAGAATAGCTTCAAATCGCATTTGGAGACGTTTTAGACCATTTTGTGATTTTCGAAAAAACTTGTTAACATAAAAATACCAAAATGTTTAGAATAGCTTCAAATCACATTTGGAGACGTTTTAGACCATTTTGTGATTTTCGAAAAAACTTGTTAACACAAAAACACCAAAGTGATTAGAATAGCTTCAAATCGCATTTGGAGACGTTTTAGACCAATTTGTGCATTTCGATGAAACTTGGTTACGCAAAAACATCAAAGTGCTTAAAATCACATTATAAACCGTTTTAGACCATTTTGAGCATATCGATAACACTTTTCACACAAAAACATCAAAGAGCACAATATAGCTTAATATCTTATTTAAAAACGTTTTAGACCATTTTGAGCATTTCGACAAAACTTTTTCACACAAAACACCAAAGTGCTTAGAATAGCTTCAAATCGCATTTGGAGACGTTTTAGACCATTTTGTGATTTTCGAAAAAACTTTTTAACATAAAAACACCAAACTGCTAAGAATAGCTTCAAATCGCATATGGAGACAATTTAGACCATTTTGTGATTTTCGAAAAAACTTGTTAACATAAAAACACCAAAGTGCTTAGAATACCTTCAAATCGCATTTGGAGACATTTTAGACCATTTTGTGATTTTCGAAAAAACTTGTTAACATAAAAACATCAAAGTGCTAAGAATAGCTTCCAATCGCATTTGTAGACGTTTTAGACCATTTTGTGATTTTCGAAAACAACTTGTTAACATAAAAACACCAAAGTGCTTAGAATAGCTTCAAATCGCATTTGGAGACGTTTTAGACCATTTTGTGATTTTCGAAAAAACTTGTTAACATAAAAACATCAAAGTGCTAAGAATAGCTTCAAATCGAATTTGGAGACATTTTAGACCAATTAGTGATTTTCGAAAAAACTTGGTTACACAAAAACATCAAAGTGGTTAAAATCACATTATAAACCGTTTTAGACCATTTTGAGCATTTCGATAACACTTTTCACACAAAAACATCAAAGTGCTTAGAATAGCTTCAAATCGCATTTGGAGACGTTTTAGACCATTTTGTGATTTTCGAAAAAAACTTTTTAACATAAAAACACCAAACTGCTAAGAATAGCTTCAAATCGCATATGGAGACAATTTAGACCATTTTGTGATTTTCGAAAAAACTTGTTAACATAAAAACACCAAAGTGCTTAGAATACCTTCAAATCGCATTTGGAGACATTTTAGACCATTTTGTGATTTTCGAAAAAACTTGTTAACATAAAAACATCAAAGTGCTAAGAATAGCTTCCAATCGCATTTGGAGACGTTTTAGACCATTTTGTGATTTTCGAAAAAACTTGTTAACATAAAAACACCAAAGTGATTAGAATAGCTTCAAATCGCATTTGGAGACGTTTTAGACCATTTTGTGCATTTCGATGAAACTTGGTTACGCAAAAACATCAAAGTGCTTAAAATCACATTATAAACCGTTTTAGACCATTTTGAGCATATCGATAACACTTTTTACACAAAACACCAAAGTGCTTAGAATAGCTTCAAATCGCATTTGGAGACGTTTTAGACCATTTTGTGATTTTCGACAAAACTTTTTCACACAAAACACCAAAGTGCTTAGAATACCTTCAAATCGCATTTGGAGACGTTTTAGACCATTTTGTGATTTTCGAAAAAACTTGTTAACATAAAAACATCAAAGTGTACAGAATAGCTTCAAATCGCATTTGGAGACGTTTTAGACCATTTTGTGATTTTCGAAAAAACTTGTTAACATAAAAACACCAAAGTGCTTAGAATAGCTTCAAATCGCATTTGGAGACGTTTTAGACCATTTTGTGATTTTCGAAAAAACTTGTTAACATAAAAACACCAAAGTGCTTAGAATAGCTTCAAATCGCATTAGGAGACGTTTTAGACCATTTTGTGATTTTCGAAAAAACTTGTTAACATAAAAACACCAAAGTGCTTAGAATAGCTTCAAATCGCATTTGGAGACGTTTTAGACCATTTTGTGATTTTCGAAAAAACTTGTTAACATAAAAAAAACAAAGTTCTTAAAATAGCTTCAAATCGCATTTGGAGACGTTTTAGACCATTTTGTGATTTTCGAAAAAACCTGTTAACATAAAAACACCAAAGTGTTTAGAAAAGCTTCAAATCGCATTTGGAGACGTTTTAGACCATTTTGGGATTTTCGAAAAAACTTGTTAACATAAAAACACCAAAGTGCTTAGAATATGGCCGAGCGGTTAAGGCAGGGGCGCCGTTTATCGTACCTAAAGAGCCAACAACAACATCGGCAAGGGTTCGAGGCCGACTCGCTCCTAGTTCTGGTGGTGGAACAAGTCTTCTCGGATAAGGACTATAAACCGTAGGTCCAGTGTACACAGTTATAACATGTGTGTACTTTAAAGAACCCAGTTCATTATTCGAAAAAGAGTAGGGGGTTACCCCGGTGAACTGGTTCACACAATAGCCTCTGTATCAGGGGGATTACCACCTATCTGATAGGACAGTGATTAATTCACTATTGGTAATCCTTGGCCACAGTGCCTAAAGACATAAAATAAAATAAAAATAAATAAATAAATAATAGCTTCAAATCGCATTTGGAGACGTTTTAGACCATTTTGTAATTTTCAAAAAAACTTGTTAACATAAAAACACCAAAGTTCTTAGAATAGCTTCAAATCGCATTTGGAGACGTTTTAGACCATTTTGTGCATTTCGATGAAACTTGGTTACACAAAAACATCAAAGTGCTTAAAATCACATTATAAACCGTTTTAGACCATTTGAGCATTTCGATAACACTTTTCACACAAAAACATCAAAGTTCACAATATAGCTTAATATCCTATTTAAAAACGTTTTAGACCATTTTGAGCATTTCGACAAAACTTTTTCACACAAAACACCAAAGTGCTTAGAATACCTTCAAATCGCATTTGGAGACGTTTTAGACAATTTTGTGATTTTCGAAAAAACTTGTTAACATAAAAACACCAAAGTTTACAGAATAGCTTCAAATCGCATTTGGAGACGTTTTAGACAATTTTGTGATTTTCGAAAAAACTTGTTAACATAAAAACACCAAAGTGCTTAGAATAGCTTCAAATCGCATTGGGAGACGTTTTAGACCATTTTGTGATTTTCGAAAAAACTTGTTAACATAAAAACACCAAAGTGCTTAGAATAGCTTCAAATCGCATTTGGAGACGTTTTAGACCATTTTGTGATTTTCGAAAAAACTTGTTAACATAAAAACGCCAAAGTTCTTAAAATAGCTTCAAATCGCATTTGGAGACGTTTTAGACCATTTTGTGATTTTCGAAAAAACTTGTTAACATAAAAACACCAAAGTGTTTAGAAAAGCTTCAAATCGCATTTGGAGACGTTTTAGACCATTTTGGGATTTTTGAAAAAACTTGTTAACATAAAAACACCAAAGTGCTTAGAATAGCTTCAAATCGCATTTGGAGACGTTTTAGACCATTTTGTAATTTTCAAAAAAACTTGTTAACATAAAAACACCAAAGTTCTTAGAATAGCTTCAAATCGCATTTGGAGACGTTTTAGACCATTTTGTGCATTTCGATAAAACTTGGTTACACAAAAACATCAAAGTGCTTAAAATCACGTTATAAACCGTTTTAGACCATTTGAGCATTTCGATAACACTTTTCACACAAAAACATCAAAGGGCACAATATAGCTTAATATCCTATTTAAAAACGTTTTAGACCATTTTGAGCATTTCGACAAAACTTTTTCACACAAAACACCAAAGTGCTTAGAATACCTTCAAATCGCATTTGGAGACGTTTTAGACAATTTTGTGATTTTCGAAAAAACTTAACATAAAAACATCAAAGTTTACAGAATAGCTTCAAATCGCTTTTGGAGACGTTTTAGACAATTTTGTGATTTTCGAAAAAACTTGTTAACATAAAAACACCAAAGTGCTTAGAATAGCTTCAAATCGCATTGGGAGACGTTTTAGACCATTTTGTGATTTTCGAAAAAACTTGTTAACATAAAAACATCAAAGTGTACAGAATAGCTTCAAATCGCATTTGGAGACGTTTTAGACCATTTTGTGATTTTCGAAAAAACTTGTTAACATAAAAACACCAAAGTGCTTAGAATAGCTTCAAATCGCATTTGGAGACGTTTTAAACCATTTTGTGATTTTCGAAAAAACTTGTTAACATAAAAACACCAAAATGTTTAGAATAGCTTCAAATCGCATTTGGAGACGTTTTAGACCATTTTGTGATTTTCGAAAAAACTTGTTAACACAAAAACACCAAAGTGATTAGAATAGCTTCAAATCGCATTTGGAGACGTTTTAGACCATTTTGTGATTTTCGAAAAAACTTGTTAACATAAAAACACCAAAGTGATTAGAATAGCTTCAAATCGCATTTGGAGACGTTTTAGACCATTTTGTGCATTTCGATGAAACTTGGTTACGCAAAAACATCAAAGTGCTTAAAATCACATTATAAACCGTTTTAGACCATTTTGAGCATATCGATAACACTTTTTACACAAAACACCAAAGTGCTTAGAATAGCTTCAAATCGCATTTGGAGACGTTTTAGACCATTTTGTGATTTTCGACAAAACTTTTTCACACAAAACACCAAAGTGCTTAGAATACCTTCAAATCGCATTTGGAGACGTTTTAGACCATTTTGTGATTTTCGAAAAAACTTGTTAACATAAAAACATCAAAATGTTTAGAATAGCTTCAAATCACATTTGGAGACGTTTTAGACCATTTTGTGATTTTCGAAAAAACTTGTTAACACAAAAACACCAAAGTGATTAGAATAGCTTCAAATCGCATTTGGAGACGTTTTAGACCAATTTGTGCATTTCGATGAAACTTGGTTACGCAAAAACATCAAAGTGCTTAAAATCACATTATAAACCGTTTTAGACCATTTTGAGCATATCGATAACACTTTTCACACAAAAACATCAAAGAGCACAATATAGCTTAATATCTTATTTAAAAACGTTTTAGACCATTTTGAGCATTTCGACAAAACTTTTTCACACAAAACACCAAAGTGCTTAGAATAGCTTCAAATCGCATTTGGAGACGTTTTAGACCATTTTGTGATTTTCGAAAAAACTTGTTAACATAAAAACATCAAAGTGCTAAGAATAGCTTCAAATCGCATTTGGAGACATTTTAGACCAATTAGTGATTTTCGAAAAAACTTGGTTACACAAAAACATCAAAGTGGTTAAAATCACATTATAAACCGTTTTAGACCATTTTGAGCATTTCGATAACACTTTTCACACAAAAACATCAAAGTGCTTAGAATAGCTTCAAATCGCATTTGGAGACGTTTTAGACCATTTTGTGATTTTCGAAAAAAACTTTTTAACATAAAAACACCAAACTTCTAAGAATATCTTCAAATCGCATATGGAGACAATTTAGACCATTTTGTGATTTTCGAAAAAACTTGTTAACATAAAAACACCAAAGTGCTAAGAATAGCTTCAAATCGCATATGGAGACAATTTAGACCATTTTGTGATTTTCGAAAAAACTTGTTAACATAAAAACACCAAAGTGCTTAGAATACCTTCAAATCGCATTTGGAGACGTTTAAGACCATTTTGTGATTTTCGAAAAAACTTGTTAACATAAAAACACCAAAGTGCTTAGAATAGCTTCAAATCGCATTTGGAGACGTTTTAGACCAATTTGTGATTTTCGAAAAAACTTGGTTACACAAAAACATCAAAGTGGATAAAAGCACATTATAAACCGTTTTAGACCATTTTGAGCATTTCGATAACACATTTCACACAAAAACATCAAAGAGCACAAAATAGCTTAATATCGTATTTAAAAACGTTTTAAACCATTTTGAGCATTTCGACAAAACTTTTTCACACAAAACACCAAAGTGTTTAGAAAAGCTTCAAATCGCATTTGGAGACGTTTTAGACCATTTTGGGATTTTCGAAAAAACTTGTTAACATAAAAACACCAAAGTGCTTAGAATAGCTTCAAATCGCATTTGAAGACGTTTTAGACCATTTTGTAATTTTCGAAAAAACTTGTTAACATAAAAACACCAAAATGTTTAGAATAGCTTCAAATCGCATTTGGAGACGTTTTAGACCATTTTGTGATTTTCGAAAAAACTTGTTAACACAAAAACACCAAAGTGATTAGAATAGCTTCAAATCGCATTTGGAGACGTTTTAGACCATTTTGTGATTTTCGAAAAAACTTGTTAACATAAAAACACCAAAGTGATTAGAATAGCTTCAAATCGCATTTGGAGACGTTTTAGACCATTTTGTGCATTTCGATGAAACTTGGTTACGCAAAAACATCAAAGTAATAATCACATTATAAACAGTTTTAGACCATTTTGAGCATATCGATAAAACTTTTTACACAAAACACCAAAGTGCTTAGAATAGCTTCAAATCGCATTTGGAGACGTTTTAGACCATTTTGTGATTTTCGACAAAACTTTTTCACACAAAACACCAAAGTGCTTAGAATACCTTCAAATCGCATTTGGAGACGTTTTAGACCATTTTGTGATTTTCGAAAAAACTTGTTAACATAAAAACATCAAAGTGTACAGATTAGCTTCAAATCGCATTTGGAGACGTTTTAGACCATTTTGTGATTTTCGAAAAAACTTGTTAACATAAAAACACCAAAGTGCTTAGAATAGCTTCAAATCGCATTAGGAGACGTTTTAGACCATTTTGTTATTTTCGAAAAAACTTGTTAACATAAAAACATCAAAGTGTACAGAATAGCTTCAAATCGCATTTGGAGACGTTTTAGACCATTTTGTGATTTTCGAAAAAACTTGTTAACATAAAAACACCAAAGTGCTTAGAATAGCTTCAAATCGCATTAGGAGACGTTTTAGACCATTTTGTGATTTTCGAAAAAACTTGTTAACATAAAAACACCAAAGTGCTTAGAATAGCTTCAAATCGCATTTGGAGACGTTTTAGACCATTTTGTGATTTTCGAAAAAACTTGTTAACATAAAAACACCAAAATGTTTAGAATAGCTTCAAATCACATTTGGAGACGTTTTAGACCATTTTGTGATTTTCGAAAAAACTTGTTAACACAAAAACACCAAAGTGATTAGAATAGCTTCAAATCGCATTTGGAGACGTTTTAGACCAATTTGTGCATTTCGATGAAACTTGGTTACGCAAAAACATCAAAGTGCTTAAAATCACATTATAAACCGTTTTAGACCATTTTGAGCATATCGATAACACTTTTCACACAAAAACATCAAAGAGCACAATATAGCTTAATATCTTATTTAAAAACGTTTTAGACCATTTTGAGCATTTCGACAAAACTTTTTCACACAAAACACCAAAGTGCTTAGAATAGCTTCAAATCGCATTTGGAGACGTTTTAGACCATTTTGTGATTTTCGAAAAAACTTTTTCACACAAAACACCAAAGTGCTTAGAATACCTTCAAATCGCATTTGGAGACGTTTTAGACCATTTTGTGATTTTCGAAAAAACTTGTTAACATAAAAACATCAAAGTGTACAGAATAGCTTCAAATCGCATTTGGAGACGTTTTAGACCATTTTGTGATTTTCGAAAAAACTTGTTAACATAAAAACACCAAAGTGCTTAGAATAGCTTCAAATCGCATTAGGAGACGTTTTAGACCATTTTGTGATTTTCGAAAAAACTTGTTAACACAAAAACACCAAAGTGCTTAGAATAGCTTCAAATCGCATTTGGAGACGTTTTAGACCATTTTGTGATTTTCGAAAAAACTTGTTAACATTAAAACACCAAAATGTTTAGAATAGCTTCAAATCGCATTTGGAGACGTTTTAGACCATTTTGTGATTTTCGAAAAAACTTGTTAACACAAAAACACCAAAGTGATTAGAATAGCTTCAAATCGCATTTGGAGACGTTTTAGACCATTTTGTGCATTTCGATGAAACTTGGTTACGGAAAAACATCAAAGTGCTTAAAATCACATTATAAACCGTTTTAGACCATTTTGAGCATATCGATAACACTTTTCACACAAAAACATCAAAGAGCACAATATAGCTTAATATCGTATTTAAAAACGTTTTAGACCATTTTGAGCATTTCGACAAAACTTTTTCACACAAAACACCAAAGTGCTTAGAATAGCTTCAAATCGCATTTGGAGACGTTTTAGACCATTTTGTGATTTTCGAAAAAACTTGTTAACATAAAAACACCAAAGTGATTAGAATAGCTTCAAATCGCATTTGGAGACGTTTTAGACCATTTTGTGCATTTCGATGAAACTTGGTTACGCAAAAACATCAAAGTGCTTAAAATCACATTATAAACAGTTTTAGACCATTTTGAGCATATCGATAACACTTTTTACACAAAACACCAAAGTGCTTAGAATAGCTTCAAATCGCATTTGGAGACGTTTTAGACCATTTTGTGATTTTCGACAAAACTTTTTCACACAAAACACCAAAGTGCTTAGAATACCTTCAAATCGCATTTGGAGACGTTTTAGACCATTTTGTGATTTTCGAAAAAACTTGTTAACATAAAAACATCAAAGTGTACAGAATAGCTTCAAATCGCATTTGGAGACGTTTTAGACCATTTTGTGATTTTCGAAAAAACTTGTTAACATAAAAACACCAAAGTGCTTAGAATAGCTTCAAATCGCATTAGGAGACGTTTTAGACCATTTTGTGATTTTCGAAAAAACTTGTTAACATAAAAACACCAAAGTGCTTAGAATAGCTTCAAATCGCATTTGGAGACGTTTTAGACCATTTTGTGATTTTCGAAAAAACTTGTTAACATAAAAACACCAAAATGTTTAGAATAGCTTCAAATCGCATTTGGAGACGTTTTAGACCATTTTGTGATTTTCGAAAAAACTTGTTAACACAAAAACACCAAAGTGATTAGAATAGCTTCAAATCGCATTTGGAGACGTTTTAGACCATTTTGTGCATTTCGATGAAACTTGGTTACGCAAAAACATCAAAGTGCTTAAAATCACATTATAAACCGTTTTAGACCATTTTGAGCATATCGATAACACTTTTCACACAAAAACATCAAAGAGCACAATATAGCTTAATATCGTATTTAAAAACGTTTTAGACCATTTTGAGCATTTCGACAAAACTTTTTCACACAAAACACCAAAGTGCTTAGAATAGCTTCAAATCGCATTTGGAGACGTTTTAGACCATTTTGTGATTTTCGAAAAAACTTGTTAACATAAAAACATCAAAGGGCTAAGAATAGCTTCAAATGGCATTTGGAGACATTTTAGAACAATTAGTGATTTTCGAAAAAACTTGGTTACACAAAAACATCAAAGTGGTTAAAATCACATTATAAACCGTTTTAGACCATTTTGAGCATTTCGATAACACTTTTTACACAAAAACATCAAAGTGCTTAGAATAGCTTCAAATCGCATTTGGAGACGTTTTAGACCATTTTGTGATTTTTGAAAAAAACTTTTTAACATAAAAACACCAAACTGCTAAGAATAGCTTCAAATCGCATATGGAGACAATTTAGACCATTTTGTGATTTTCGAAAAAACTTGTTAACATAAAAACACCAAAGTGCTTAGAATACCTTCAAATCGCATTTGGAGACGTTTTAGACCATTTTGTGATTTTCGAAAAAACTTGTTAACATAAAAACATCAAAGTGTACAGAATAGCTTCAAATCGCATTTGGAGACGTTTTAGACCATTTTGTGATTTTCGAAAAAACTTGTTAACATAAAAACACCAAAGTGCTTAGAATAGCTTCAAATCGCATTAGGAGACGTTTTAGACCATTTTGTGATTTTCGAAAAAACTTGTTAACATAAAAACACCAAAGTGCTTAGAATAGCTTCAAATCGCATTTGGAGACGTTTTAGACCATTTTGTAATTTTCGAAAAAACTTGTTAACATAAAAACACCAAAATGTTTAGAATAGCTTCAAATCACATTTGGAGACGTTTTAGACCATTTTGTGATTTTCGAAAAAACTTGTTAACACAAAAACACCAAAGTGATTAGAATAGCTTCAAATCGCATTTGTTTTAGACCATTTTGTGCATTTCGATGAAACTTGGTTACGCAAAAACATCAAAGTGCTTAAAATCACATTATAAACCGTTTTAGACCATTTTGAGCATATCGATAACACTTTTCACACAAAAACATCAAAGAGCACAATATAGCTTAATATCGTATTTAAAAACGTTTTAGACCATTTTGAGCATTTCGACAAAACTTTTTCACACAAAACACCAAAGTGCTTAGAATAGCTTCAAATCGCATTTGGAGACGTTTTAGACCATTTTGTGATTTTCGAAAAAACTTGTTAACATAAAAACATCAAAGTGCTAAGAATAGTTTCAAATCGAATTTGGAGACATTTTAGACCAATTAGTGATTTTCGAAAAAACTTGGTTACACAAAAACATCAAAGTGGTTAAAATCACATTATAAACCGTTTTAGACCATTTTGAGCATTTCGATAACACTTTTCACACAAAAACATCAAAGTGCTTAGAATAGCTTCAAATCGCATTTGGAGACGTTTTAGACCATTTTGTGATTTTCGAAAAAAACTTTTTAACATAAAAACACCAAACTGCTAAGAATAGCTTCAAATCGCATATGGAGACAATTTAGACCATTTTGTGATTTTCGAAAAAACTTGTTAACATAAAAACACCAAAGTGCTTAGAATACCTTCAAATCGCATTTGGAGACATTTTAGACCATTTTGTGATTTTCGAAAAAACTTGTTAACATAAAAACATCAAAGTGCTAAGAATAGCTTCCAATCGCATTTGGAGACGTTTTAGACCATTTTGTGATTTTCGAAAACAACTTGTTAACATAAAAACACCAAAGTGCTTAGAATAGCTTCAAATCGCATTTGGAGACGTTTTAGACCAATTTGTGATTTTCGAAAAAACTTGGTTACACAAAAACATCAAAGTGGATAAAATCACATTATAAACCGTTTTAGACCATTTTGAGCATATCGATAACACTTTTCACACAAAAACATCAAAGACCACAATATAGCTTAATATCGTATTTAAAAACGTTTTAGACCATTTTGAGCATTTCGACAAAACTTTTTCACACAAAACACCAAAGTGCTTAGAATAGCTTCAAATCGCATTTGGAGACGTTTTAGACCATTTTGTGATTTTCGAAAAAACTTGTTAACATAAAAACATCAAAGTGCTAAGAATAGCTTCAAATCGAATTTGGAGACATTTTAGACCAATTAGTGATTTTCGAAAAAACTTGGTTACACAAAAACATCAAAGTGGTTAAAATCACATTATAAACCGTTTTAGACCATTTTGAGCATTTCGATAACACTTTTCACACAAAAACATCAAAGTGCTTAGAATAGCTTCAAATCGCATTTGGAGACGTTTTAGACCATTTTGTGATTTTCGAAAAAAACTTTTTAACATAAAAACACCAAACTGCTAAGAATAGCTTCAAATCGCATATGGAGACAATTTAGACCATTTTGTGATTTTCGAAAAAACTTGTTAACATAAAAACACCAAAGTGCTTAGAATACCTTCAAATCGCATTTGGAGACATTTTAGACCATTTTGTGATTTTCGAAAAAACTTGTTAACATAAAAACATCAAAGTGCTAAGAATAGCTTCCAATCGCATTTGGAGACGTTTTAGACTATTTTGTGATTTTCGAAAACAACTTGTTAACATAAAAACACCAAAGTGCTTAGAATAGCTTCAAATCGCATTTGGAGACGTTTTAGACCAATTTGTGATTTTCGAAAAAACTTGGTTACACAAAAACATCAAAGTGGATAAAATCACATTATAAACCGTTTTAGACCATTTTGAGCATTTCGATAACACATTTCACACAAAAACATCAAAGAGCACAAAATAGCTTAATATCGTATTTAAAAACGTTTTAAACCATTTTGAGCATTTCGACAAAACTTTTTCACACAAAACACCAAAGTGTACAGAATAGCTTCAAATCCCATTTGGAGACGTTTTAGACCATTTTGTGATTTTCGAAAAAACTTGTTAATATAAAAACACCAAAGTACTTAGAATAGCTTCAAATCGCATTTGGAGACGTTGTAGACCATTTTGTGATTTTCGAAAAAACTTGTTAACATAAAAACACCAAAGTTTACAGAATAGCTTCAAATCGCATTTGGAGACGTTTTAGACAATTTTGTGCATTTCGATGAAACTTGGTTACACAAAAATATCAAAGTGCTTAAAATCACATTATAAACCGTTTTAGACCATTTGAGCATTTCCATAACACTTTTCACACAAAAACATCAAAGGGCACAATATAGCTTAATATCCTATTTAAAAACGTTTTAGACCATTTTGAGCATTTCGACAAAACTTTTTCACACAAAACACCAAAGTGCTTAGAATACCTTCAAATCGCATTTGGAGACGTTTTAGACCATTTTGTGATTTTCGAAAAAACTTAACATAAAAACATCAAAGTTTACAGAATAGCTTCAAATCGCATTTGGAGACGTTTTAAACCATTTTGTGATTTTCGAAAAAACTTGTTAACATAAAAACACCAAAATGTTTAGAATAGCTTCAAATCGCATTTGGAGACGTTTTAGACCATTTTGTGATTTTCGAAAAAACTTGTTAACACAAAAACACCAAAGTGATTAGAATAGCTTCAAATCGCATTTGGAGACGTTTTAGACCATTTTGTGATTTTCGAAAAAACTTGTTAACATAAAAACACCAAAGTGATTAGAATAGCTTCAAATCGCATTTGGAGACATTATGAACCGTTTTAGACCATTTTGAGCATATCGATAACACTTTTTACACAAAACGCCAAAGTGCTTAGAATAGCTTCAAATCGCATTTGGAGACGTTTTAGACCATTTTGTGATTTTCGACAAAACTTTTTCACACAAAACACCAAAGTGCTTAGAATACCTTCAAATCGCATTTGGAGACGTTTTAGACCATTTTGTGATTTTCGAAAAAACTTGTTAACATAAAAACATCAAAGTGTACAGAATAGCTTCAAATCGCATTTGGAGACGTTTTAGACCATTTTGTGATTTTCGAAAAAACTTGTTAACATAAAAACACCAAAGTGCTTAGAATAGCTTCAAATCGCATTAGGAGACGTTTTAGACCATTTTGTGATTTTCGAAAAAACTTGTTAACATAAAAACACCAAAGTGCTTAGAATAGCTTCAAATCGCATTTGGAGACGTTTTAGACCATTTTGTGATTTTCGAAAAAACTTGTTAACATAAAAACACCAAAGTTCTTAAAATAGCTTCAAATCGCATTTGGAGACGTTTTAGACCATTTTGTGATTTTCGAAAAAACTTGTTAACATAAAAACACCAAAGTGCTTAGAATAGCTTCAAATCGCATTTGGAGACGTTTTAGACCATTTTGGGATTTTTGAAAAAACTTGTTAACATAAAAACACCAAAGTTCTTAGAATAGCTTCAAATCGCATTTGGAGACGTTTTAGACCATTTTGTGCA
Source organism: Antedon mediterranea (assembly GCF_964355755.1). Classification (NCBI taxonomy): domain Eukaryota; kingdom Metazoa; phylum Echinodermata; class Crinoidea; order Comatulida; family Antedonidae; genus Antedon; species Antedon mediterranea. The sequence continues at coordinate 21,584,679 of NC_092671.1, forward strand.
TTTCGATGAAACTTGGTTACACAAAAACATCAAAGTGCTTAAAATCACGTTATAAACCGTTTTAGACCATTTGAGCATTTCGATAACACTTTTCACACAAAAACATCAAAGGGCACAATATAGCTTAATATCCTATTTAAAAACGTTTTAGACCATTTTGAGCATTTCGACAAAACTTTTTCACACAAAACACCAAAGTGCTTAGAATACCTTCAAATCGCATTTGGAGACGTTTTAGACAATTTTGTGATTTTCGAAAAAACTTGTTAACATAAAAACATCAAAGTTTACAGAATAGCTTCAAATCGCTTTTGGAGACGTTTTAGACAATTTTGTGATTTTCGAAAAAACTTGTTAACATAAAAACACCAAAGTGCTTAGAATAGCTTCAAATTGCATTGGGAGACGTTTTAGACCATTTTGTGATTTTCGAAAAAACTTGTTAACATAAAAACATCAAAGTGTACAGAATAGCTTCAAATCGCATTTGGAGACGTTTTAGACCATTTTGTGATTTTCGAAAAAACTTGTTAACATAAAAACACCAAAGTGCTTAGAATAGCTTCAAATCGCATTTGGAGACGTTTTAAACCATTTTGTGATTTTCGAAAAAACTTGTTAACATAAAAACACCAAAATGTTTAGAATAGCTTCAAATCGCATTTGGAGACGTTTTAGACCATTTTGTGATTTTCGAAAAAACTTGTTAACACAAAAACACCAAAGTGATTAGAATAGCTTCAAATCGCATTTGGAGACGTTTTAGACCATTTTGTGATTTTCGAAAAAACTTGTTAACATAAAAACACCAAAGTGATTAGAATAGCTTCAAATCGCATTTGGAGACGTTTTAGACCATTTTGTGCATTTCGATGAAACTTGGTTACGCAAAAACATCAAAGTGCTTAAAATCACATTATAAACCGTTTTAGACCATTTTGAGCATATCGATAACACTTTTTACACAAAACACCAAAGTGCTTAGAATAGCTTCAAATCGCATTTGGAGACGTTTTAGACCATTTTGTGATTTTCGACAAAACTTTTTCACACAAAACACCAAAGTGCTTAGAATACCTTCAAATCGCATTTGGAGACGTTTTAGACCATTTTGTGATTTTCGAAAAAACTTGTTAACATAAAAACATCAAAGTGTACAGAATAGCTTCAAATCGCATTTGGAGACGTTTTAGACCATTTTGTGATTTTCGAAAAAACTTGTTAACATAAAAACACCAAAGTGCTTAGAATAGCTTCAAATCGCATTAGGAGACGTTTTAGACCATTTTGTGATTTTCGAAAAAACTTGTTAACATAAAAACACCAAAGTGCTTAGAATAGCTTCAAATCGCATTTGGAGACGTTTTAGACCATTTTGTGATTTTCGAAAAAACTTGTTAACATAAAAACACCAAAATGTTTAGAATAGCTTCAAATCGCATTTGGAGACGTTTTAGACCATTTTGTGATTTTCGAAAAAACTTGTTAACACAAAAACACCAAAGTGATTAGAATAGCTTCAAATCGCATTTGGAGACGTTTTAGACCATTTTGTGCATTTCGATGAAACTTGGTTACGCAAAAACATCAAAGTGCTTAAAATCACATTATAAACCGTTTTAGACCATTTTGAGCATATCGATAACACTTTTCACACAAAAACATCAAAGAGCACAATATAGCTTAATATCGTATTTAAAAACGTTTTAGACCATTTTGAGCATTTCGACAAAACTTTTTCACACAAAACACCAAAGTGCTTAGAATAGCTTCAAATCGCATTTGGAGACGTTTTAGACCATTTTGTGATTTTCGAAAAAACTTGTTAACATAAAAACATCAAAGGGCTAAGAATAGCTTCAAATGGCATTTGGAGACATTTTAGAACAATTAGTGATTTTCGAAAAAACTTGGTTACACAAAAACATCAAAGTGGTTAAAATCACATTATAAACCGTTTTAGACCATTTTGAGCATTTCGATAACACTTTTTACACAAAAACATCAAAGTGCTTAGAATAGCTTCAAATCGCATTTGGAGACGTTTTAGACCATTTTGTGATTTTTGAAAAAAACTTTTTAACATAAAAACACCAAACTGCTAAGAATAGCTTCAAATCGCATATGGAGACAATTTAGACCATTTTGTGATTTTCGAAAAAACTTGTTAACATAAAAACACCAAAGTGCTTAGAATACCTTCAAATCGCATTTGGAGACGTTTTAGACCATTTTGTGATTTTCCAAAAAACTTGTTAACATAAAAACATCAAAGTGTACAGAATAGCTTCAAATCGCATTTGGAGACGTTTTAGACCATTTTGTGATTTTCGAAAAAACTTGTTAACATAAAAACACCAAAGTGCTTAGAATAGCTTCAAATCGCATTAGGAGACGTTTTAGACCATTTTGTGATTTTCGAAAAAACTTGTTAACATAAAAACACCAAAGTGCTTAGAATAGCTTCAAATCGCATTTGGAGACGTTTTAGACCATTTTGTAATTTTCGAAAAAACTTGTTAACATAAAAACACCAAAATGTTTAGAATAGCTTCAAATCACATTTGGAGACGTTTTAGACCATTTTGTGATTTTCGAAAAAACTTGTTAACACAAAAACACCAAAGTGATTAGAATAGCTTCAAATCGCATTTGGAGACGTTTTAGACCAATTTGTGCATTTCGATGAAACTTGGTTACGCAAAAACATCAAAGTGCTTAAAATCACATTATAAACCGTTTTAGACCATTTTGAGCATATCGATAACACTTTTCACACAAAAACATCAAAGAGCACAATATAGCTTAATATCTTATTTAAAAACGTTTTAGACCATTTTGAGCATTTCGACAAAACTTTTTCACACAAAACACCAAAGTGCTTAGAATAGCTTCAAATCGCATTTGGAGACGTTTTAGACCATTTTGTGATTTTCGAAAAAACTTGTTAACATAAAAACATCAAAGTGCTAAGAATAGCTTCAAATCGCATTTGGAGACATTTTAGACCAATTAGTGATTTTCGAAAAAACTTGGTTACACAAAAACATCAAAGTGGTTAAAATCACATTATAAACCGTTTTAGACCATTTTGAGCATTTCGATAACACTTTTCACACAAAAACATCAAAGTGCTTAGAATAGCTTCAAATCGCATTTGGAGACGTTTTAGACCATTTTGTGATTTTCGAAAAAAACTTTTTAACATAAAAACACCAAACTTCTAAGAATAGCTTCAAATCGCATATGGAGACAATTTAGACCATTTCGTGATTTTCGAAAAAACTTGTTAACATAAAAACACCAAAGTGCTAAGAATAGCTTCAAATCGCATATGGAGACAATTTAGACCATTTTGTGATTTTCGAAAAAACTTGTTAACATAAAAACACCAAAGTGCTTAGAATACCTTCAAATCGCATTTGGAGACGTTTAAGACCATTTTGTGATTTTCGAAAAAACTTGTTAACATAAAAACACCAAAGTGCTTAGAATAGCTTCAAATCGCATTTGGAGACGTTTTAGACCAATTTGTGATTTTCGAAAAAACTTGGTTACACAAAAACATCAAAGTGGATAAAAGCACATTATAAACCGTTTTAGACCATTTTGAGCATTTCGATAACACATTTCACACAAAAACATCAAAGAGCACAAAATAGCTTAATATCGTATTTAAAAACGTTTTAAACCATTTTGAGCATTTCGACAAAACTTTTTCACACAAAACACCAAAGTGTTTAGAAAAGCTTCAAATCGCATTTGGAGACGTTTTAGACCATTTTGGGATTTTCGAAAAAACTTGTTAACATAAAAACACCAAAGTGCTTAGAATACCTTCAAATCGCATTTGGAGACGTTTTAGACCATTTTGTAATTTTCGAAAAAACTTGTTAACATAAAAACACCAAAGTGCTAAGAATAGCTTCAAATCGCATTTGGAGACGTTTTAGACCAATTTGTGATTTTCGAAAAAACTTGGTTACACAAAAACATCAAAGTGCTTAAAATCACATTATAAAACCGTTTTAGACCATTTTGAGCATTTCGATAACACTTTTCACACAAAAACATCAAAGAGCATAAAATAGGTTAATATCGTATTTAAAAACGTTTTAGACCATTTTGAGCATTTCGACAAAACTTTTTCACACAAAACACCAAAGTGTACAGAATAGCTTAATATCGTATTTAAAAACGTTTTAGACCATTTTGTGATTTTCGAAAAAACTTGTTAACATAAAAACACCAAAATGTTTAGAATAGCTTCAAATTGCATTTGGAGACGTTTTAGACCATTTTGTGATTTTCGAAAAAACTTGTTAACACAAAAACACCAAAGTGATTAGAATAGCTTCAAATCGCATTTGGAGACGTTTTAGACCATTTTGTGATTTTCGAAAAAACTTGTTAACATAAAAACACCAAAGTGATTAGAATAGCTTCAAATCGCATTTGGAGACGTTTTAGACCATTTTGTGCATTTCGATGAAACTTGGTTACGCAAAAACATCAATGTGCTTAAAATCACATTATAAACCGTTTTAGACCATTTTGAGCATATCCATAAAACTTTTTACACAAAACACCAAAGTGCTTAGAATAGCTTCAAATCGCATTTGGAGACGTTTTAGACCATTTTGTGATTTTCGACAAAACTTTTTCACACAAAACACCAAAGTGCTTAGAATACCTTCAAATCGCATTTGGAGACGTTTTAGACCATTTTGTGATTTTCGAAAAAACTTGTTAACATAAAAACATCAAAGTGTACAGAATAGCTTCAAATCGCATTTGGAGACGTTTTAGACCATTTTGTGATTTTCGAAAAAACTTGTTAACATAAAAACATCAAAGTGCTAAGAATAGCTTCAAATCGCATTTGGAGACATTTTAGACCAATTAGTGATTTTCGAAAAAACTTGGTTACACAAAAACATCAAAGTGGTTAAAATCACATTATAAACCGTTTTAGACCATTTTGAGCATTTCGATAACACTTTTCACACAAAAACATCAAAGTGCTTAGAATAGCTTCAAATCGCATTTGGAGACGTTTTAGACCATTTTGTGATTTTCGAAAAAAACTTTTTAACATAAAAACACCAAACTTCTAAGAATAGCTTCAAATCGCATATGGAGACAATTTAGACCATTTTGTGATTTTCGAAAAAACTTGTTAACATAAAAACACCAAAGTGCTAAGAATAGCTTCAAATCGCATATGGAGACAATTTAGACCATTTTGTGATTTTCGAAAAAACTTGTTAACATAAAAACACCAAAGTGCTTAGAATACCTTCAAATCGCATTTGGAGACGTTTAAGACCATTTTGTGATTTTCGAAAAAACTTGTTAACATAAAAACACCAAAGTGCTTAGAATAGCTTCAAATCGCATTTGGAGACGTTTTAGACCAATTTGTGATTTTCGAAAAAACTTGGTTACACAAAAACATCAAAGTGGATAAAAGCACATTATAAACCGTTTTAGACCATTTTGAGCATTTCGATAACACATTTCACACAAAAACATCAAAGAGCACAAAATAGCTTAATATCGTATTTAAAAACGTTTTAAACCATTTTGAGCATTTCGACAAAACTTTTTCACACAAAACACCAAAGTGTTTAGAAAAGCTTCAAATCGCATTTGGAGACGTTTTAGACCATTTTGGGATTTTCGAAAAAACTTGTTAACATAAAAACACCAAAGTGCTTAGAATACCTTCAAATCGCATTTGGAGACGTTTTAGACCATTTTGTAATTTTCGAAAAAACTTGTTAACATAAAAACACCAAAGTGCTAAGAATAGCTTCAAATCGCATTTGGAGACGTTTTAGACCAATTTGTGATTTTCGAAAAAACTTGGTTACACAAAAACATCAAAGTGCTTAAAATCACATTATAAAACCGTTTTAGACCATTTTGAGCATTTCGATAACACTTTTCACACAAAAACATCAAAGAGCATAAAATAGGTTAATATCGTATTTAAAAACGTTTTAGACCATTTTGAGCATTTCGACAAAACTTTTTCACACAAAACACCAAAGTGTACAGAATAGCTTAATATCGTATTTAAAAACGTTTTAGACCATTTTGTGATTTTCGAAAAAACTTGTTAACATAAAAACACCAAAATGTTTAGAATAGCTTCAAATTGCATTTGGAGACGTTTTAGACCATTTTGTGATTTTCGAAAAAACTTGTTAACACAAAAACACCAAAGTGATTAGAATAGCTTCAAATCGCATTTGGAGACGTTTTAGACCATTTTGTGATTTTCGAAAAAACTTGTTAACATAAAAACACCAAAGTGATTAGAATAGCTTCAAATCGCATTTGGAGACGTTTTAGACCATTTTGTGCATTTCGATGAAACTTGGTTACGCAAAAACATCAATGTGCTTAAAATCACATTATAAACCGTTTTAGACCATTTTGAGCATATCCATAAAACTTTTTACACAAAACACCAAAGTGCTTAGAATAGCTTCAAATCGCATTTGGAGACGTTTTAGACCATTTTGTGATTTTCGACAAAACTTTTTCACACAAAACACCAAAGTGCTTAGAATACCTTCAAATCGCATTTGGAGACGTTTTAGACCATTTTGTGATTTTCGAAAAAACTTGTTAACATAAAAACATCAAAGTGTACAGAATAGCTTCAAATCGCATTTGGAGACGTTTTAGACCATTTTGTGATTTTCGAAAAAACTTGTTAACATAAAAACACCAAAGTGCTTAGAATAGCTTCAAATCGCATTAGGAGACGTTTTAGACCATTTTGTGATTTTCGAAAAAACTTGTTAACATAAAAACACCAAAGTGCTTAGAATAGCTTCAAATCGCATTTGGAGACGTTTTAGACCATTTTGTGATTTTCGAAAAAACTTGTTAACATAAAAACACCAAAATGTTTAGAATAGCTTCAAATCGCATTTGGAGACGTTTTAGACCATTTTGTGATTTTCGAAAAAACTTGTTAACACAAAAACACCAAAGTGATTAGAATAGCTTCAAATCGCATTTGGAGACGTTTTAGACCATTTTGTGCATTTCGATGAAACTTGGTTACGCAAAAACATCAAAGTGCTTAAAATCACATTATAAACCGTTTTAGACCATTTTGAGCATATCGATAACACTTTTCACACAAAAACATCAAAGAGCACAATATAGCTTAATATCGTATTTAAAAACGTTTTAGACCATTTTGAGCATTTCGACAAAACTTTTTCACACAAAACACCAAAGTGCTTAGAATAGCTTCAAATCGCATTTGGAGACGTTTTAGACCATTTTGTGATTTTCGAAAAAACTTGTTAACATAAAAACATCAAAGTGCTAAGAATAGCTTCAAATCGAATTTGGAGACATTTTAGACCAATTATTGATTTTCGAAAAAACTTGGTTACACAAAAACATCAAAGTGGTTAAAATCACATTATAAACCGTTTTAGACCATTTTGAGCATTTCGATAACACTTTTCACACAAAAACATCAAAGTGCTTAGAATAGCTTCAAATCACATTTGGAGACGTTTTAGACCATTTTGTGATTTTCGAAAAAAACTTTTTAACATAAAAACACCAAACTGCTAAGAATAGCTTCAAATCGCATATGGAGACAATTTAGACCATTTTGTGATTTTCGAAAAAACTTGTTAACATAAAAACACCAAAGTGCTTAGAATACCTTCAAATCGCATTTGGAGACATTTTAGACCATTTTGTGATTTTCGAAAAAACTTGTTAACATAAAAACATCAAAGTGCTAAGAATAGCTTCCAATCGCATTTGGAGACGTTTTAGACCATTTTGTGATTTTCGAAAACAACTTGTTAACATAAAAACACCAAAGTGCTTAGAATAGCTTCAAATCGCATTTGGAGACGTTTTAGACCAATTTGTGATTTTCGAAAAAACTTGGTTACACAAAAACATCAAAGTGGATAAAATCACATTATAACCCGTTTTAGACCATTTTGAGCATATCGATAACACTTTTCACACAAAAACATCAAAGAGCACAATATAGCTTAATATCGTATTTAAAAACGTTTTAGACCATTTTGAGCATTTCGACAAAACTTTTTCACACAAAACACCAAAGTGCTTAGAATAGCTTCAAATCGCATTTGGAGACGTTTTAGACCATTTTGTGATTTTCGAAAAAACTTGTTAACATAAAAACATCAAAGTGCTAAGAATAGCTTCAAATCGCATTTGGAGACATTTTAGACCAATTAGTGATTTTCGAAAAAACTTGGTTACACAAAAACATCAAAGTGGTTAAAATCACATTGTAAACCGTTTTAGACCATTTTGAGCATTTCGATAACACTTTTCACACAAAAACATCAAAGTGCTTAGAATAGCTTCAAATCGCATTTGGAGACGTTTTAGACCATTTTGTGATTTTCGAAAAAAACTTTTTAACATAAAAACACCAAACTGCTAAGAATAGCTTCAAATCGCATATGGAGACAATTTAGACCATTTTGTGATTTTCGAAAAAACTTGTTAACATAAAAACACCAAAGTGCTTAGAATACCTTCAAATCGCATTTGGAGACATTTTAGACCATTTTGTGATTTTCGAAAAAACTTGTTAACATAAAAACATCAAAGTGCTAAGAATAGCTTCCAATCGCATTTGGAGACGTTTTAGACCATTTTGTGATTTTCGAAAACAACTTGTTAACATAAAAACACCAAAGTGCTTAGAATAGCTTCAAATCGCATTTGGAGACGTTTTAGACCAATTTGTGATTTTCGAAAAAACTTGGTTACACAAAAACATCAAAGTGGATAAAATCACATTATAAACCGTTTTAGACCATTTTGAGCATTTCGATAACACATTTCACACAAAAACATCAAAGAGCACAAAATAGCTTAATATCGTATTTAAAAACGTTTTAAACCATTTTGAGCATTTCGACAAAACTTTTTCACACAAAACACCAAAGTGTACAGAATAGCTTCAAATCGCATTTGGAGACGTTTTAGACCATTTTGTGATTTTCGAAAAAACTTGTTAATATAAAAACACCAAAGTACTTAGAATAGCTTCAAATCGCATTTGGAGACGTTGTAGACCATTTTGTGATTTTCGAAAAAACTTGTTAACATAAAAACACCAAAGTTTACAGAATAGCTTCAAATCGCATTTGGAGACGTTTTAGACAATTTTGTGCATTTCGATGAAACTTGGTTACACAAAAACATCAAAGTGCTTAAAATCACATTATAAACCGTTTTAGACCATTTGAGCATTTCCATAACACTTTTCACACAAAAACATCAAAGGGCACAATATAGCTTAATATCCTATTTAAAAACGTTTTAGACCATTTTGAGCATTTCGACAAAACTTTTTCACACAAAACACCAAAGTGCTTAGAATACCTTCAAATCGCATTTGGAGACGTTTTAGACCATTTTGTGATTTTCGAAAAAACTTGTTAACATAAAAACACCAAAGTGCTTAGAATAGCTTCAAATCGCATTTGGAGACGTTTTAGACCATTTTGTGATTTTCGAAAAAACTTGTTAACATAAAAACACCAAAGTGTTTAGAAAAGCTTCAAATCGCATTTGGAGACGTTTTAGACCATTTTGTGATTTTCGAAAAAACTTGTTAACATAAAAACACCAAAGTGTTTAGAAAAGCTTCAAATCGCATTTGGAGACGTTTTAGACCATTTTGGGATTTTCGAAAAAACTTGTTAACATAAAAACACCAAAGTGCTTAGAATAGCTTCAAATCGCATTTGGAGACGTTTTAGACCATTTTGTAATTTTCAAAAAAACTTGTTAACATAAAAACACCAAAGTTCTTAGAATAGCTTCAAATCGCATTTGGAGACGTTTTAGACCATTTTGTGCATTTCGATGAAACTTGGTTACACAAAAACATCAAAGTGCTTAAAATCACATTATAAACCGTTTTAGACCATTTGAGCATTTCGATAACACTTTTCACACAAAAACATCAAAGGGCACAATATAGCTTAATATCCTATTTAAAAACGTTTTAGACCATTTTGAGCATTTCGACAAAACTTTTTCACACAAAACACCAAAGTGCTTAGAATACCTTCAAATCGCATTTGGAGACGTTTTAGACAATTTTGTGATTTTCGAAAAAACTTGTTAACATAAAAACATCAAAGTTTACAGAATAGCTTCAAATCGCATTTGGAGACGTTTTAGACAATTTTGTGATTTTCGAAAAAACTTGTTAACATAAAAACACCAAAGTGCTTAGAATAGCTTCAAATCGCATTGGGAGACGTTTTAGACCATTTTGTGATTTTCGAAAAAACTTGTTAACATAAAAACATCAAAGTGTACAGAATAGCTTCAAATCGCATTTGGAGACGTTTTAGACCATTTTGTGATTTTCGAAAAAACTTGTTAACATAAAAACACCAAAGTGCTTAGAATAGCTTCAAATCGCATTTGGAGACGTTTTAAACCATTTTGTGATTTTCGAAAAAACTTGTTAACATAAAAACACCAAAATGTTTAGAATAGCTTCAAATCGCATTTGGAGACGTTTTAGACCATTTTGTGATTTTCGAAAAAACTTGTTAACACAAAAACACCAAAGTGATTAGAATAGCTTCAAATCGCATTTGGAGACGTTTTAGACCATTTTGTGATTTTCGAAAAAACTTGTTAACATAAAAACACCAAAGTGATTAGAATAGCTTCAAATCGCATTTGGAGACGTTTTAGACCATTTTGTGCATTTCGATGAAACTTGGTTACGCAAAAACATCAAAGTGCTTAAAATCACATTATAAACCGTTTTAGACCATTTTGAGCATATCGATAACACTTTTTACACAAAACACCAAAGTGCTTAGAATAGCTTCAAATCGCATTTGGAGACGTTTTAGACCATTTTGTGATTTTCGACAAAACTTTTTCACACAAAACACCAAAGTGCTTAGAATACCTTCAAATCGCATTTGGAGACGTTTTAGACCATTTTGTGATTTTCGAAAAAACTTGTTAACATAAAAACATCAAAGTGTACAGAATAGCTTCAAATCGCATTTGGAGACGTTTTAGACCATTTTGTGATTTTCGAAAAAACTTGTTAACATAAAAACACCAAAGTGCTTAGAATAGCTTCAAATCGCATTAGGAGACGTTTTAGACCATTTTGTGATTTTCGAAAAAACTTGTTAACATAAAAACACCAAAGTGCTTAGAATAGCTTCAAATCGCATTTGGAGACGTTTTAGACCATTTTGTGATTTTCGAAAAAACTTGTTAACATAAAAACACCAAAATGTTTAGAATAGCTTCAAATCGCATTTGGAGACGTTTTAGACCATTTTGTGATTTTCGAAAAAACTTGTTAACACAAAAACACCAAAGTGATTAGAATAGCTTCAAATCGCATTTGGAGACGTTTTAGACCATTTTGTGCATTTCGATGAAACTTGGTTACGCAAAAACATCAAAGTGCTTAAAATCACATTATAAACCGTTTTAGACCATTTTGAGCATATCGATAACACTTTTCACACAAAAACATCAAAAAGCACAATATAGCTTAATATCGTATTTAAAAACGTTTTAGACCATTTTGAGCATTTCGACAAAACTTTTTCACACAAAACACCAAAGTGCTTAGAATAGCTTCAAATCGCATTTGGAGACGTTTTAGACCATTTTGTGATTTTCGAAAAAACTTGTTAACATAAAAACATCAAAGGGCTAAGAATAGCTTCAAATCGCATTTGGAGACATTTTAGACCAATTAGTGATTTTCGAAAAAACTTGGTTACACAAAAACATCAAAGTGGTTAAAATCACATTATAAACCGTTTTAGACCATTTTGAGCATTTCGATAACACTTTTTACACAAAAACATCAAAGTGCTTAGAATAGCTTCAAATCGCATTTGGAGACGTTTTAGACCATTTTGTGATTTTTGAAAAAAACTTTTTAACATATAAACACCAAACTGCTAAGAATAGCTTCAAATCGCATATGGAGACAATTTAGACCATTTTGTGATTTTCGAAAAAACTTGTTAACATAAAAACACCAAAGTGCTTAGAATACCTTCAAATCGCATTTGGAGACATTTTAGACCATTTTGTGATTTTCGAAAAAACTTGTTAACATAAAAACATCAAAGTGCTAAGAATAGCTTCCAATCGCATTTGGAGACGTTTTAGACCATTTTGTGATTTTCGAAAACAACTTGTTAACATAAAAACACCAAAGTGCTTAGAATAGCTTCAAATCGCATTTGGAGACGTTTTAGACCAATTTGTGATTTTCGAAAAAACTTGGTTACACAAAAACATCAAAGTGGATAAAATCACATTATAAACCGTTTTAGACCATTTTGAGCATATCGATAACACTTTTCACACAAAAACATCAAAGACCACAATATATCTTAATATCGTATTTAAAAACGTTTTAGACCATTTTGAGCATTTCGACAAAACTTTTTCACACAAAACACCAAAGTGCTTAGAATAGCTTCAAATCGCATTTGGAGACGTTTTAGACCATTTTGTGATTTTCGAAAAAACTTGTTAACATAAAAACATCAAAGTGCTAAGAATAGCTTCAAATCGAATTTGGAGACATTTTAGACCAATTAGTGATTTTCGAAAAAACTTGGTTACACAAAAACATCAAAGTGGTTAAAATCACATTATAAACCGTTTTAGACCATTTTGAGCATTTCGATAACACTTTTCACACAAAAACATCAAAGTGCTTAGAATAGCTTCAAATCGCATTTGGAGACGTTTTAGACCATTTTGTGATTTTCGAAAAAAACTTTTTAACATAAAAACACCAAACTGCTAAGAATAGCTTCAAATCGCATATGGAGACAATTTAGACCATTTTGTGATTTTCGAAAAAACTTGTTAACATAAAAACACCAAAGTGCTTAGAATACCTTCAAATCGCATTTGGAGACATTTTAGACCATTTTGTGATTTTCGAAAAAACTTGTTAACATAAAAACATCAAAGTGCTAAGAATAGCTTCCAATCGCATTTGGAGACGTTTTAGACTATTTTGTGATTTTCGAAAACAACTTGTTAACATAAAAACACCAAAGTGCTTAGAATAGCTTCAAATCGCATTTGGAGACGTTTTAGACCAATTTGTGATTTTCGAAAAAACTTGGTTACACAAAAACATCAAAGTGGATAAAATCACATTATAAACCGTTTTAGACCATTTTGAGCATTTCGATAACACATTTCACACAAAAACATCAAAGAGCACAAAATAGCTTAATATCGTATTTAAAAACGTTTTAAACCATTTTGAGCATTTCGACAAAACTTTTTCACACAAAACACCAAAGTGTACAGAATAGCTTCAAATCGCATTTGGAGACGTTTTAGACCATTTTGTGATTTTCGAAAAAACTTGTTAATATAAAAACACCAAAGTACTTAGAATAGCTTCAAATCGCATTTGGAGACGTTGTAGACCATTTTGTGATTTTCGAAAAAACTTGTTAACATAAAAACACCAAAGTTTACAGAATAGCTTCAAATCGCATTTGGAGACGTTTTAGACAATTTTGTGCATTTCGATGAAACTTGGTTACACAAAAACATCAAAGTGCTTAAAATCACATTATAAACCGTTTTAGACCATTTGAGCATTTCCATAACACTTTTCACACAAAAACATCAAAGGGCACAATATAGCTTAATATCCTATTTAAAAACGTTTTAGACCATTTTGAGCATTTCGACAAAACTTTTTCACACAAAACACCAAAGTGCTTAGAATACCTTCAAATCGCATTTGGAGACGTTTTAGACCATTTTGTGATTTTCGAAAAAACTTAACATAAAAACATCAAAGTTTACAGAATAGCTTCAAATCGCATTTGGAGACGTTTTAAACCATTTTGTGATTTTCGAAAAAAACTTGTTAACATAAAAACACCAAAATGTTTAGAATAGCTTCAAATCGCATTTGGAGACGTTTTAGACCATTTTGTGATTTTCGAAAAAACTTGTTAACACAAAAACACCAAAGTGATTAGAATAGCTTCAAATCGCATTTGGAGACGTTTTAGACCATTTTGTGATTTTCGAAAAAACTTGTTAACATAAAAACACCAAAGTGATTAGAATAGCTTCAAATCGCATTTGGAGACGTTTTAGACCATTTTGTGCATTTCGATGAAACTTGGTTACGCAAAAACATCAAAGTGCTTAAAATCACATTATAAACCGTTTTAGACCATTTTGAGCATATCGATAACACTTTTTACACAAAACGCTAAAGTGCTTAGAATAGCTTCAAATCGCATTTGGAGACGTTTTAGACCATTTTGTGATTTTCGACAAAACTTTTTCACACAAAACACCAAAGTGCTTAGAATACCTTCAAATCGCATTTGGAGACGTTTTAGACCATTTTGTGCATTTCGATGAAACTTGGTTACGCAAAAACATCAAAGTGCTTAAAATCACATTATAAACCGTTTTAGACCATTTTGAGCATATCGATAACACTTTTTACACAAAACGCTAAAGTGCTTAGAATAGCTTCAAATCGCATTTGGAGACGTTTTAGACCATTTTGTGATTTTCGACAAAACTTTTTCACACAAAACACCAAAGTGCTTAGAATACCTTCAAATCGCATTTGGAGACGTTTTAGACCATTTTGTGATTTTCGAAAAAACTTGTTAACATAAAAACATCAAAGTGTACAGAATAGCTTCAAATCGCATTTGGAGACGTTTTAGACCATTTTGTGATTTTCGAAAAAACTTGTTAACATAAAAACACCAAAGTGCTTAGAATAGCTTCAAATCGCATTAGGAGACGTTTTAGACCATTTTGTGATTTTCGAAAAAACTTGTTAACATAAAAACACCAAAGTGCTTAGAATAGCTTCAAATCGCATTTGGAGACGTTTTAGACCATTTTGTGATTTTCGAAAAAACTTGTTAACATAAAAACACCAAAGTTCTTAAAATAGCTTCAAATCGCATTTGGAGACGTTTTAGACCATTTTGTGATTTTCGAAAAAACTTGTTAACATAAAAACACCAAAGTGTTTAGAAAAGCTTCAAATCGCATTTGGAGACGTTTTAGACCATTTTGGGATTTTTGAAAAAACTTGTTAACATAAAAACACCAAAGTGCTTAGAATAGCTTCAAATCGCATTTGGAGACGTTTTAGACCATTTTGTAATTTTCAAAAAAACTTGTTAACATAAAAACACCAAAGTTCTTAGAATAGCTTCAAATCGCATTTGGAGACGTTTTAGACCATTTTGTGCATTTCGATGAAACTTGGTTACACAAAAACATCAAAGTGCTTAAAATCACATTATAAACCGTTTTAGACCATTTGAGCATTTCGATAACACTTTTCACACAAAAACATCAAAGTTCACAATATAGCTTAATATCCTATTTAAAAACGTTTTAGACCATTTTGAGCATTTCGACAAAACTTTTTCACACAAAACACCAAAGTGCTTAGAATACCTTCAAATCGCATTTGGAGACGTTTTAGACAATTTTGTGATTTTCGAAAAAACTTGTTAACATAAAAACATCAAAGTTTACAGAATAGCTTCAAATCGCATTTGGAGACGTTTTAGACAATTTTGTGATTTTCGAAAAAACTTGTTAACATAAAAACACCAAAGTGCTTAGAATAGCTTCAAATCGCATTGGGAGACGTTTTAGACCATTTTGTGATTTTCGAAAAAACTTGTTAACATAAAAACACCAAAGTGCTTAGAATAGCTTCAAATCGCATTTGGAGACGTTTTAGACCATTTTGTGATTTTCGAAAAAACTTGTTAACATAAAAACACCAAAGTTCTTAAAATAGCTTCAAATCGCATTTGGAGACGTTTTAGACCATTTTGTGATTTTCGAAAAAACTTGTTAACATAAAAACACCAAAGTGTTTAGAAAAGCTTCAAATCGCATTTGGAGACGTTTTAGACCATTTTGGGATTTTTGAAAAAACTTGTTAACATAAAAACACCAAAGTGCTTAGAATAGCTTCAAATCGCATTTGGAGACGTTTTAGACCATTTTGTAATTTTCAAAAAAACTTGTTAACATAAAAACACCAAAGTTCTTAGAATAGCTTCAAATCGCATTTGGAGACGTTTTAGACCATTTTGTGCATTTCGATGAAACTTGGTTACACAAAAACATCAAAGTGCTTAAAATCACGTTATAAACCGTTTTAGACCATTTGAGCATTTCGATAACACTTTTCACACAAAAACATCAAAGGGCACAATATAGCTTAATATCCTATTTAAAAACGTTTTAGACCATTTTGAGCATTTCGACAAAACTTTTTCACACAAAACACCAAAGTGCTTAGAATACCTTCAAATCGCATTTGGAGACGTTTTAGACAATTTTGTGATTTTCGAAAAAACTTAACATAAAAACATCAAAGTTTACAGAATAGCTTCAAATCGCTTTTGGAGACGTTTTAGACAATTTTGTGATTTTCGAAAAAACTTGTTAACATAAAAACACCAAAGTGCTTAGAATAGCTTCAAATCGCATTGGGAGACGTTTTAGACCATTTTGTGATTTTCGAAAAAACTTGTTAACATAAAAACATCAAAGTGTACAGAATAGCTTCAAATCGCATTTGGAGACGTTTTAGACCATTTTGTGATTTTCGAAAAAACTTGTTAACATAAAAACACCAAAGTGCTTAGAATAGCTTCAAATCGCATTTGGAGACGTTTTAAACCATTTTGTGATTTTCGAAAAAACTTGTTAACATAAAAACACCAAAATGTTTAGAATAGCTTCAAATCGCATTTGGAGACGTTTTAGACCATTTTGTGATTTTCGAAAAAACTTGTTAACACAAAAACACCAAAGTGATTAGAATAGCTTCAAATCGCATTTGGAGACGTTTTAGACCATTTTGTGATTTTCGAAAAAACTTGTTAACATAAAAACACCAAAGTGATTAGAATAGCTTCAAATCGCATTTGGAGACGTTTTAGACCATTTTGTGCATTTCGATGAAACTTGGTTACGCAAAAACATCAAAGTGCTTAAAATCACATTATAAACCGTTTTAGACCATTTTGAGCATATCGATAACACTTTTTACACAAAACACCAAAGTGCTTAGAATAGCTTCAAATCGCATTTGGAGACGTTTTAGACCATTTTGTGATTTTCGACAAAACTTTTTCACACAAAACACCAAAGTGCTTAGAATACCTTCAAATCGCATTTGGAGACGTTTTAGACCATTTTGTGATTTTCGAAAAAACTTGTTAACATAAAAACACCAAAGTGATTAGAATAGCTTCAAATCGCATTTGGAGACGTTTTAGACCATTTTGTGCATTTCGATGAAACTTGGTTACGCAAAAACATCAAAGTAATAATCACATTATAAACAGTTTTAGACCATTTTGAGCATATCGATAAAACTTTTTACACAAAACACCAAAGTGCTTAGAATAGCTTCAAATCGCATTTGGAGACGTTTTAGACCATTTTGTGATTTTCGACAAAACTTTTTCACACAAAACACCAAAGTGCTTAGAATACCTTCAAATCGCATTTGGAGACGTTTTAGACCATCTTGTGATTTTCGAAAAAACTTGTTAACATAAAAACATCAAAGTGTACAGATTAGCTTCAAATCGCATTTGGAGACGTTTTAGACCATTTTGTGATTTTCGAAAAAACTTGTTAACATAAAAACACCAAAGTGCTTAGAATAGCTTCAAATCGCATTAGGAGACGTTTTAGACCATTTTGTTATTTTCGAAAAAACTTGTTAACATAAAAACACCAAAATGTTTAGAATAGCTTCAAATCGCATTTGGAGACGTTTTAGACCATTTTGTGATTTTCGAAAAAACTTGTTAACATAAAAACACCAAAGTGCTTAGAATACCTTCAAATCGCATTTGGAGACGTTTTAGACCATTTTGTGATTTTCCAAAAAACTTGTTAACATAAAAACATCAAAGTGTACAGAATAGCTTCAAATCGCATTTGGAGACGTTTTAGACCATTTTGTGATTTTCGAAAAAACTTGTTAACATAAAAACACCAAAGTGCTTAGAATAGCTTCAAATCGCATTAGGAGACGTTTTAGACCATTTTGTGATTTTCGAAAAAACTTGTTAACATAAAAACACCAAAGTGCTTAGAATAGCTTCAAATCGCATTTGGAGACGTTTTAGACCATTTTGTGATTTTCGAAAAAACTTGTTAACATAAAAACACCAAAATGTTTAGAATAGCTTCAAATCACATTTGGAGACGTTTTAGACCATTTTGTGATTTTCGAAAAAACTTGTTAACACAAAAACACCAAAGTGATTAGAATAGCTTCAAATCGCATTTGGAGACGTTTTAGACCAATTTGTGCATTTCGATGAAACTTGGTTACGCAAAAACATCAAAGTGCTTAAAATCACATTATAAACCGTTTTAGACCATTTTGAGCATATCGATAACACTTTTCACACAAAAACATCAAAGAGCACAATATAGCTTAATATCTTATTTAAAAACGTTTTAGACCATTTTGAGCATTTCGACAAAACTTTTTCACACAAAACACCAAAGTGCTTAGAATAGCTTCAAATCGCATTTGGAGACGTTTTAGACCATTTTGTGATTTTCGAAAAAACTTTTTCACACAAAACACCAAAGTGCTTAGAATACCTTCAAATCGCATTTGGAGACGTTTTAGACCATTTTGTGATTTTCGAAAAAACTTGTTAACATAAAAACATCAAAGTGTACAGAATAGCTTCAAATCGCATTTGGAGACGTTTTAGACCATTTTGTGATTTTCGAAAAAACTTGTTAACATAAAAACACCAAAGTGCTTAGAATAGCTTCAAATCGCATTAGGAGACGTTTTAGACCATTTTGTGATTTTCGAAAAAACTTGTTAACACAAAAACACCAAAGTGCTTAGAATAGCTTCAAATCGCATTTGGAGACGTTTTAGACCATTTTGTGATTTTCGAAAAAACTTGTTAACATTAAAACACCAAAATGTTTAGAATAGCTTCAAATCGCATTTGGAGACGTTTTAGACCATTTTGTGATTTTCGAAAAAACTTGTTAACACAAAAACACCAAAGTGATTAGAATAGCTTCAAATCGCATTTGGAGACGTTTTAGACCTTTTTGTGCATTTCGATGAAACTTGGTTACGGAAAAACATCAAAGTGCTTAAAATCACATTATAAACCGTTTTAGACCATTTTGAGCATATCGATAACACTTTTCACACAAAAACATCAAAGAGCACAATATAGCTTAATATCGTATTTAAAAACGTTTTAGACCATTTTGAGCATTTCGACAAAACTTTTTCACACAAAACACCAAAGTGCTTAGAATAGCTTCAAATCGCATTTGGAGACGTTTTAGACCATTTTGTGATTTTCGAAAAAACTTGTTAACATAAAAACATCAAAGGGCTAAGAATAGCTTCAAATCGCATTTGGAGACATTTTAGACCAATTAGTGATTTTCGAAAAAACTTGGTTACACAAAAACATCAAAGTGGTTAAAATCACATTATAAACCGTTTTAGACCATTTTGAGCATTTCGATAACACTTTTTACACAAAAACATCAAAGTGCTTAGAATAGCTTCAAATCGCATTTGGAGACGTTTTAGACCATTTTGTGATTTTCGAAAAAAACTTTTTAACATAAAAACACCAAACTGCTAAGAATAGCTTCAAATCGCATATGGAGACAATTTAGACCATTTTGTGATTTTCGAAAAAACTTGTTAACATAAAAACACCAAAGTGCTTAGAATACCTTCAAATCGCATTTGGAGACGTTTTAGACCATTTTGTGATTTTCCAAAAAACTTGTTAACATAAAAACATCAAAGTGTACAGAATAGCTTCAAATCGCATTTGGAGACGTTTTAGACCATTTTGTGATTTTCGAAAACAACTTGTTAACATAAAAACACCAAAGTGCTTAGAATAGCTTCAAATCGCATTTGGAGACGTTTTAGACCAATTTGTGATTTTCGAAAAAACTTGGTTACACAAAAACATCAAAGTGGATAAAATCACATTATAAACCGTTTTAGACCATTTTGAGCATTTCGATAACACATTTCACACAAAAACATCAAAGAGCACAAAATAGCTTAATATCGTATTTAAAAACGTTTTAAACCATTTTGAGCATTTCGACAAAACTTTTTCACACAAAACACCAAAGTGTACAGAATAGCTTCAAATCGCATTTGGAGACGTTTTAGACCATTTTGTGATTTTCGAAAAAACTTGTTAATATAAAAACACCAAAGTACTTAGAATAGCTTCAAATCGCATTTGGAGACGTTGTAGACCATTTTGTGATTTTCGAAAAAACTTGTTAACATAAAAACACCAAAGTTTACAGAATAGCTTCAAATCGCATTTGGAGACGTTTTAGACAATTTTGTGCATTTCGATGAAACTTGGTTACACAAAAACATCAAAGTGCTTAAAATCACATTATAAACCGTTTTAGACCATTTGAGCATTTCCATAACACTTTTCACACAAAAACATCAAAGGGCACAATATAGCTTAATATCCTATTTAAAAACGTTTTAGACCATTTTGAGCATTTCGACAAAACTTTTTCACACAAAACACCAAAGTGCTTAGAATACCTTCAAATCGCATTTGGAGACGTTTTAGACCATTTTGTGATTTTCGAAAAAACTTGTTAACATAAAAACACCAAAGTGCTAAGAATAGCTTCAAATCGCATTTGGAGACATTTTAGACCAATTTGTGATTTTCGAAAAAACTTGGTTACACAAAAACATCAAAGTGCTTAAAATCACATTATAAAACCGTTTTAGACCATTTTGAGCATTTCGATAACACTTTTCACACCAAAACATCAAAGAGCATAAAATAGGTTAATATCGTATTTAAAAACGTTTTAGACCATTTTGAGCATTTCGACAAAACTTTTTCACACAAAACACCAAAGTGTACAGAATAGCTTAATATCGTATTTAAAAACGTTTTAGACCATTTTGTGATTTTCGAAAAAACTTGTTAACATAAAAACACCAAAATGTTTAGAATAGCTTCAAATTGCATTTGGAGACGTTTTAGACCATTTTGTGATTTTCGAAAAAACTTGTTAACACAAAAACACCAAAGTGATTAGAATAGCTTCAAATCGCATTTGGAGACGTTTTAGACCATTTTGTGATTTTCGAAAAAACTTGTTAACATAAAAACACCAAAGTGATTAGAATAGCTTCAAATCGCATTTGGAGACGTTTTAGACCATTTTGTGCATTTCGATGAAACTTGGTTACGCAAAAACATCAATGTGCTTAAAATCACATTATAAACCGTTTTAGACCATTTTGAGCATATCCATAAAACTTTTTACACAAAACACCAAAGTGCTTAGAATAGCTTCAAATCGCATTTGGAGACGTTTTAGACCATTTTGTGATTTTCGACAAAACTTTTTCACACAAAACACCAAAGTGCTTAGAATACCTTCAAATCGCATTTGGAGACGTTTTAGACCATTTTGTGATTTTCTAAAAAACTTGTTAACATAAAAACATCAAAGTGTACAGAATAGCTTCAAATCGCATTTGGAGACGTTTTAGACCATTTTGTGATTTTCGAAAAAACTTGTTAACATAAAAACACCAAAGTGCTTAGAATAGCTTCAAATCGCATTAGGAGACGTTTTAGACCATTTTGTGATTTTCGAAAAAACTTGTTAACATAAAAACACCAAAGTGCTTAGAATAGCTTCAAATCGCATTTGGAGACGTTTTAGACCATTTTGTGATTTTCGAAAAAACTTGTTAACATAAAAACACCAAAATGTTTAGAATAGCTTCAAATCGCATTTGGAGACGTTTTAGACCATTTTGTGATTTTCGAAAAAACTTGTTAACACAAAAACACCAAAGTGATTAGAATAGCTTCAAATCGCATTTGGAGACGTTTTAGACCATTTTGTGCATTTCGATGAAACTTGGTTACGCAAAAACATCAAAGTGCTTAAAATCACATTATAAACCGTTTTAGACCATTTTGAGCATATCGATAACACTTTTCACACAAAAACATCAAAGAGCACAATATAGCTTAATATCGTATTTAAAAACGTTTTAGACCATTTTGAGCATTTCGACAAAACTTTTTCACACAAAACACCAAAGTGCTTAGAATAGCTTCAAATCACATTTGGAGACGTTTTAGACCATTTTGTGATTTTCGAAAAAACTTGTTAACATAAAAACATCAAAGTGCTAAGAATAGCTTCAAATCGAATTTGGAGACATTTTAGACCAATTATTGATTTTCGAAAAAACTTGGTTACACAAAAACATCAAAGTGGTTAAAATCACATTATAAACCGTTTTAGACCATTTTGAGCATTTCGATAACACTTTTCACACAAAAACATCAAAGTGCTTAGAATAGCTTCAAATCACATTTGGAGACGTTTTAGACCATTTTGTGATTTTCGAAAAAAACTTTTTAACATAAAAACACCAAACTGCTAAGAATAGCTTCAAATCGCATATGGAGACAATTTAGACCATTTTGTGATTTTCGAAAAAACTTGTTAACATAAAAACACCAAAGTGCTTAGAATACCTTCAAATCGCATTTGGAGACATTTTAGACCATTTTGTGATTTTCGAAAAAACTTGTTAACATAAAAACATCAAAGTGCTAAGAATAGCTTCCAATCGCATTTGGAGACGTTTTAGACCATTTTGTGATTTTCGAAAACAACTTGTTAACATAAAAACACCAAAGTGCTTAGAATAGCTTCAAATCGCATTTGGAGACGTTTTAGACCAATTTGTGATTTTCGAAAAAACTTGGTTACACAAAAACATCAAAGTGGATAAAATCACATTATAACCCGTTTTAGACCATTTTGAGCATATCGATAACACTTTTCACACAAAAACATCAAAGACCACAATATAGCTTAATATCGTATTTAAAAACGTTTTAGACCATTTTGAGCATTTCGACAAAACTTTTTCACACAAAACACCAAAGTGCTTAGAATAGCTTCAAATCGCATTTGGAGACGTTTTAGACCATTTTTGTGATTTTCGAAAAAACTTGTTAACATAAAAACATCAAAGTGCTAAGAATAGCTTCAAATCGCATTTGGAGACATTTTAGACCAATTAGTGATTTTCGAAAAAACTTGGTTACACAAAAACATCAAAGTCACATCACATTATAAACCGTTTTAGACCATTTTGAGCATTTCGATAACACTTTTCACACAAAAACATCAAAGTGCTTAGAATAGCTTCAAATCGCATTTGGAGACGTTTTAGACCATTTTGTGATTTTCGAAAAAAACTTTTTAACATAAAAACACCAAACTGCTAAGAATAGCTTCAAATCGCATATGGAGACAATTTAGACCATTTTGTGATTTTCGAAAAAACTTGTTAACATAAAAACACCAAAGTGCTTAGAATACCTTCAAATCGCATTTGGAGACATTTTAGACCATTTTGTGATTTTCGAAAAAACTTGTTAACATAAAAACATCAAAGTGCTAAGAATAGCTTCCAATCGCATTTGGAGACGTTTTAGACCATTTTGTGATTTTCGAAAACAACTTGTTAACATAAAAACACCAAAGTGCTTAGAATAGCTTCAAATCGCATTTGGAGACGTTTTAGACCAATTTGTGATTTTCGAAAAAACTTGGTTACACAAAAACATCAAAGTGGATAAAATCACATTATAAACCGTTTTAGACCATTTTGAGCATTTCGATAACACATTTCACACAAAAACATCAAAGAGCACAAAATAGCTTAATATCGTATTTAAAAACGTTTTAAACCATTTTGAGCATTTCGACAAAACTTTTTCACACAAAACACCAAAGTGTACAGAATAGCTTCAAATCGCATTTGGAGACGTTTTAGACCATTTTGTGATTTTCGAAAAAACTTGTTAATATAAAAACACCAAAGTACTTAGAATAGCTTCAAATCGCATTTGGAGACGTTGTAGACCATTTTGTGATTTTCGAAAAAACTTGTTAACATAAAAACACCAAAGTTTACAGAATAGCTTCAAATCGCATTTGGAGACGTTTTAGACAATTTTGTGCATTTCGATGAAACTTGGTTACACAAAAACATCAAAGTGCTTAAAATCACATTATAAACCGTTTTAGACCATTTGAGCATTTCCATAACACTTTTCACACAAAAACATCAAAGGGCACAATATAGCTTAATATCCTATTTAAAAACGTTTTAGACCATTTTGAGCATTTCGACAAAACTTTTTCACACAAAACACCAAAGTGCTTAGAATACCTTCAAATCGCATTTGGAGACGTTTTAGACCATTTTGTGATTTTCGAAAAAACTTGTTAACATAAAAACACCAAAGTGCTTAGAATAGCTTCAAATCGCATTTGGAGACGTTTTAGACCATTTTGTGATTTTCGAAAAAACTTGTTAACATAAAAACACCAAAGTGTTTAGAAAAGCTTCAAATCGCATTTGGAGACGTTTTAGACCATTTTGTGATTTTCGAAAAAACTTGTTAACATAAAAACACCAAAGTGTTTAGAAAAGCTTCAAATCGCATTTGGAGACGTTTTAGACCATTTTGGGATTTTCGAAAAAACTTGTTAACATAAAAACACCAAAGTGCTTAGAATAGCTTCAAATCGCATTTGGAGACGTTTTAGACCATTTTGTAATTTTCAAAAAAACTTGTTAACATAAAAACACCAAAGTTCTTAGAATAGCTTCAAATCGCATTTGGAGACGTTTTAGACCATTTTGTGCATTTCGATGAAACTTGGTTACACAAAAACATCAAAGTGCTTAAAATCACATTATAAACCGTTTTAGACCATTTGAGCATTTCGATAACACTTTTCACACAAAAACATCAAAGGGCACAATATAGCTTAATATCCTATTTAAAAACGTTTTAGACCATTTTGAGCATTTCGACAAAACTTTTTCACACAAAACACCAAAGTGCTTAGAATACCTTCAAATCGCATTTGGAGACGTTTTAGACCATTTTGTGATTTTCGAAAAAACTTAACATAAAAACATCAAAGTTTACAGAATAGCTTCAAATCGCATTTGGAGACGTTTTAGACAATTTTGTGATTTTCGAAAAAACTTGTTAACATAAAAACACCAAAGTGCTTAGAATAGCTTCAAATCGCATTGGGAGACGTTTTAGACCATTTTGTGATTTTCGAAAAAAACTTGTTAACATAAAAACATCAAAGTGTACAGAATAGCTTCAAATCGCATTTGGAGACGTTTTAGACCATTTTGTGATTTTCGAAAAAACTTGTTAACATAAAAACACCAAAGTGCTTAGAATAGCTTCAAATCGCATTTGGAGACGTTTTAAACCATTTTGTGATTTTCGAAAAAACTTGTTAACATAAAAACACCAAAATGTTTAGAATAGCTTCAAATCGCATTTGGAGACGTTTTAGACCATTTTGTGATTTTCGAAAAAACTTGTTAACACAAAAACACCAAAGTGATTAGAATAGCTTCAAATCGCATTTGGAGACGTTTTAGACCATTTTGTGATTTTCGAAAAAACTTGTTAACATAAAAACACCAAAGTGATTAGAATAGCTTCAAATCGCATTTGGAGACGTTTTAGACCATTTTGTGCATTTCTATGAAACTTGGTTACGCAAAAACATCAAAGTGCTTAAAATCACATTATAAACCGTTTTAGACCATTTTGAGCATATCGATAACACTTTTTACACAAAACACCAAAGTGCTTAGAATAGCTTCAAATCGCATTTGGAGACGTTTTAGACCATTTTGTGATTTTCGACAAAACTTTTTCACACAAAACACCAAAGTGCTTAGAATACCTTCAAATCGCATTTGGAGACGTTTTAGACCATTTTGTGATTTTCGAAAAAACTTGTTAACATAAAAACATCAAAGTGTACAGAATAGCTTCAAATCGCATTTGGAGACGTTTTAGACCATTTTGTGATTTTCGAAAAAACTTGTTAACATAAAAACACCAAAGTGCTTAGAATAGCTTCAAATCGCATTAGGAGACGTTTTAGACCATTTTGTGATTTTCGAAAAAACTTGTTAACATAAAAACACCAAAGTGCTTAGAATAGCTTCAAATCGCATTTGGAGACGTTTTAGACCATTTTGTGATTTTCGAAAAAACTTGTTAACATAAAAACACCAAAGTTCTTAAAATAGCTTCAAATCGCATTTGGAGACGTTTTAGACCATTTTGTGATTTTCGAAAAAACTTGTTAACATAAAAACACCAAAGTGTTTAGAAAAGCTTCAAATCGCATTTGGAGACGTTTTAGACCATTTTTGGATTTTCGAAAAAACTTGTTAACATAAAAACACCAAAGTGCTTAGAATAGCTTCAAATCGCATTTGGAGACGTTTTAGACCATTTTGTAATTTTCAAAAAAACTTGTTAACATAAAAACACCAAAGTTCTTAGAATAGCTTCAAATCGCATTTGGAGACGTTTTAGACCATTTTGTGCATTTCGATGAAACTTGGTTACACAAAAACATCAAAGTGCTTAAAATCACATTATAAACCGTTTTAGACCATTTGAGCATTTCGATAACACTTTTCACACAAAAACATCAAAGGGCACAATATAGCTTAATATCCTATTTAAAAACGTTTTAGACCATTTTGAGCATTTCGACAAAACTTTTTCACACAAAACACCAAAGTGCTTAGAATACCTTCAAATCGCATTTGGAGACGTTTTAGACAATTTTGTGATTTTCGAAAAAACTTGTTAACATAAAAACATCAAAGTTTACAGAATAGCTTCAAATCGCATTTGGAGACGTTTTAGACAATTTTGTGATTTTCGAAAAAACTTGTTAACATAAAAACACCAAAGTGCTTAGAATAGCTTCAAATCGCATTGGGAGACGTTTTAGACCATTTTGTGATTTTCGAAAAAACTTGTTAACATAAAAACATCAAAGTGTACAGAATAGCTTCAAATCGCATTTGGAGACGTTTTAGACCATTTTGTGATTTTCGAAAAAACTTGTTAACATAAAAACACCAAAGTGCTTAGAATAGCTTCAAATCGCATTTGGAGACGTTTTAAACCATTTTGTGATTTTCGAAAAAACTTGTTAACATAAAAACACCAAAATGTTTAGAATAGCTTCAAATCGCATTTGGAGACGTTTTAGACCATTTTGTGATTTTCGAAAAAACTTGTTAACACAAAAACTCCAAAGTGATTAGAATAGCTTCAAATCGCATTTGGAGACGTTTTAGACCATTTTTTGATTTTCGAAAAAACTTGTTAACATAAAAACACCAAAGTGATTAGAATAGCTTCAAATCGCATTTGGAGACGTTTTAGACCATTTTGTGCATTTCGATGAAACTTGGTTACGCAAAAACATCAAAGTGCTTAAAATCACATTATAAACCGTTTTAGACCATTTTGAGCATATCGATAACACTTTTTACACAAAACACCAAAGTGCTTAGAATAGCTTCAAATCGCATTTGGAGACGTTTTAGACCATTTTGTGATTTTCGACAAAACTTTTTCACACAAAACACCAAAGTGCTTAGAATACCTTCAAATCGCATTTGGAGACGTTTTAGACCATTTTGTGATTTTCGAAAAAACTTGTTAACATAAAAACATCAAAGTGTACAGAATAGCTTCAAATCGCATTTGGAGACGTTTTAGACCATTTTGTGATTTTCGAAAAAACTTGTTAACATAAAAACACCAAAGTGCTTAGAATAGCTTCAAATCGCATTAGGAGACGTTTTAGACCATTTTGTGATTTTCGAAAAAACTTGTTAACATAAAAACACCAAAGTGCTTAGAATAGCTTCAAATCGCATTTGGAGACGTTTTAGACCATTTTGTGATTTTCGAAAAAACTTGTTAACATAAAAACACCAAAATGTTTAGAATAGCTTCAAATCGCATTTGGAGACGTTTTAGACCATTTTGTGATTTTCGAAAAAACTTGTTAACACAAAAACACCAAAGTGATTAGAATAGCTTCAAATCGCATTTGGAGACGTTTTAGACCATTTTGTGCATTTCGATGAAACTTGGTTACGCAAAAACATCAAAGTGCTTAAAATCACATTATAAACCGTTTTAGACCATTTTGAGCATATCGATAACACTTTTCACACAAAAACATCAAAGAGCACAATATAGCTTAATATCGTATTTAAAAACGTTTTAGACCATTTTGAGCATTTCGACAAAACTTTTTCACACAAAACACCAAAGTGCTTAGAATAGCTTCAAATCGCATTTGGAGACGTTTTAGACCATTTTGTGATTTTCGAAAAAAATTGTTAACATAAAAACATCAAAGGGCTAAGAATAGCTTCAAATCGCATTTGGAGACATTTTAGACCAATTAGTGATTTTCGAAAAAACTTGGTTACACAAAAACATCAAAGTGGTTAAAATCACATTATAAACCGTTTTAGACCATTTTGAGAATTTCGATAACACTTTTTACACAAAAACATCAAAGTGCTTAGAATAGCTTCAAATCGCATTTGGAGACGTTTTAGACCATTTTGTGATTTTTGAAAAAAACTTTTTAACATATAAACACCAAACTGCTAAGAATAGCTTCAAATCGCATATGGAGACAATTTAGACCATTTTGTGATTTTCGAAAAAACTTGTTAACATAAAAACACCAAAGTGCTTAGAATACCTTCAAATCGCATTTGGAGACGTTTTAGACCATTTTGTGATTTTCCAAAAAACTTGTTAACATAAAAACATCAAAGTGTACAGAATAGCTTCAAATCGCATTTGGAGACGTTTTAGACCATTTTGTGATTTTCGAAAAAACTTGTTAACATAAAAACACCAAAGTGCTTAGAATAGCTTCAAATCGCATTAGGAGACGTTTTAGACCATTTTGTGATTTTCGAAAAAACTTGTTAACATAAAAACACCAAAGTGCTTAGAATAGCTTCAAATCGCATTTGGAGACGTTTTAGACCATTTTGTGATTTTCGAAAAAACTTGTTAACATAAAAACACCAAAATGTTTAGAATAGCTTCAAATCACATTTGGAGACGTTTTAGACCATTTTGTGATTTTCGAAAAAACTTGTTAACACAAAAACACCAAAGTGATTAGAATAGCTTCAAATCGCATTTGGAGACGTTTTAGACCAATTTGTGCATTTCGATGAAACTTGGTTAGGCAAAAACATCAAAGTGCTTAAAATCACATTATAAACCGTTTTAGACCATTTTGAGCATATCGATAACACTTTTCACACAAAAACATCAAAGAGCACAATATAGCTTAATATCTTATTTAAAAATGTTTTAGACCATTTTGAGCATTTCGACAAAACTTTTTCACACAAAACACCAAAGTGCTTAGAATAGCTTCAAATCGCATTTGGAGACGTTTTAGACCATTTTGTGATTTTCGAAAAAACTTGTTAACATAAAAACATCAAAGTGCTAAGAATAGCTTCAAATCGCATTTGGAGACATTTTAGACCAATTAGTGATTTTCGAAAAAACTTGGTTACACAAAAACATCAAAGTGGTTAAAATCACATTATAAACCGTTTTAGACCATTTTGAGCATTTCGATAACACTTTTCACACAAAAACATCAAAGTGCTTAGAATAGCTTCAAATCGCATTTGGAGACGTTTTAGACCATTTTGTGATTTTCGAAAAAAACTTTTTAACATAAAAACACCAAACTGCTAAGAATAGCTTCAAATCGCATATGGAGACAATTTAGACCATTTTGTGATTTTCGAAAAAACTTGTTAACATAAAAACACCAAAGTGCTAAGAATAGCTTCAAATCGCATATGGAGACAATTTAGACCATTTTGTGATTTTCGAAAAAACTTGTTAACATAAAAACACCAAAGTGCTTAGAATACCTTCAAATCGCATTTGGAGACGTTTAAGACCATTTTGTGATTTTCGAAAAAACTTGTTAACATAAAAACACCAAAGTGCTTAGAATAGCTTCAAATCGCATTTGGAGACGTTTTAGACCAATTTGTGATTTTCGAAAAAACTTGGTTACACAAAAACATCAAAGTGGTTAAAAGCACATTATAAACCGTTTTAGACCATTTTGAGCATTTCGATAACACATTTCACACAAAAACATCAAAGAGCACAAAATAGCTTAATATCGTATTTAAAAACGTTTTAAACCATTTTGAGCATTTCGACAAAACTTTTTCCCACAAAACACCAAAGTGTACAGAATAGCTTCAAATCGCATTTGGAGACGTTTTAGACCATTTTGTGATTTTCGAAAAAACTTGTTAATATAAAAACACCAAAGTACTTAGAATAGCTTCAAATCGCATTTGGAGACGTTTTAGACCATTTTGTGATTTTCGAAAAAACTTGTTAACATAAAAACATCAAAGTGCTAAGAATAGCTTCCAATCGCATTTGGAGACATTTTAGACCAATTTGTGATTTTGGAAAAAACTTGGTTACACAAAAACATCAAAGTGCTTTAAATCACATTATAAACCGTTTTAGACCATTTTGAGCATTTCGATAACACATTTCACAAAAAAACATCAAAGAGCACAAAATAGCTTAATATCGTATTTAAAAACGTTTTAAACCATTTTGAGCATTTCGACAAAACTTTTTCACACAAAACACCAAAGTGTTTAGAAAAGCTTCAAATCGCATTTGGAGACGTTTTAGACCATTTTGGGATTTTCGAAAAAACTTGTTAACATAAAAACACCAAAGTGCTTAGAATAGCTTCAAATCGCATTTGAAGACGTTTTAGACCATTTTGTAATTTTCGAAAAAACTTGTTAACATAAAAACACCAAAATGTTTAGAATAGCTTCAAATCGCATTTGGAGACGTTTTAGACCATTTTGTGATTTTCGAAAAAACTTGTTAACACAAAAACACCAAAGTGATTAGAATAGCTTCAAATCGCATTTGGAGACGTTTTAGACCATTTTGTGATTTTCGAAAAAACTTGTTAACATAAAAACACCAAAGTGATTAGAATAGCTTCAAATCGCATTTGGAGACGTTTTAGACCATTTTGTGCATTTCGATGAAACTTGGTTACGCAAAAACATCAAAGTAATAATCACATTATAAACAGTTTTAGACCATTTTGAGCATATCGATAAAACTTTTTACACAAAACACCAAAGTGCTTAGAATAGCTTCAAATCGCATTTGGAGACGTTTTAGACCATTTTGTGATTTTCGACAAAACTTTTTCACACAAAACACCAAAGTGCTTAGAATACCTTCAAATCGCATTTGGAGACGTTTTAGACCATTTTGTGATTTTCGAAAAAACTTGTTAACATAAAAACATCAAAGTGTACAGATTAGCTTCAAATCGCATTTGGAGACGTTTTAGACCATTTTGTGATTTTCGAAAAAACTTGTTAACATAAAAACACCAAAGTGCTTAGAATAGCTTCAAATCGCATTAGGAGACGTTTTAGACCATTTTGTTATTTTCGAAAAAACTTGTTAACATAAAAACACCAAAATGTTTAGAATAGCTTCAAATCGCATTTGTAGACGTTTTATACCATTTTGTGATTTTCGAAAAAACTTGTTAACACAAAAACACCAAAGTGATTAGAATAGCTTCAAATCGCATTTGGAGACGTTTTAGACCATTTTGTGCATTTCGATGAAACTTGGTTACGCAAAAACATCAAAGTGCTTAAAATCACATTATAAACCGTTTTAGACCATTTTGAGCATATCGATAACACTTTTCACACAAAAACATCAAAGAGCACAATATAGCTTAATATCGTATTTAAAAACGTTTTAGACCATTTTGAGCAATTCGACAAAACTTTTTCACACAAAACACCAAAGTGCTTAGAATAGCTTCAAATCGCATTTGGAGACGTTTTAGACCATTTTGTGATTTTCGAAAAAACTTGTTAACATAAAAACATCAAAGGGCTAAGAATAGCTTCAAATCGCATTTGGAGACATTTTAGACCAATTAGTGATTTTCGAAAAAACTTGGTTACACAAAAACATCAAAGTGGTTAAAATCACATTATAAACCGTTTTAGACCATTTTGAGCATATCGATAAAATTTTTTACACAAAAACATCAAAGAGCACAAAATAGCTTAATATCGTATTTGGAAACGTTTTAGAACATTTTGTGATTTTCGAAAAAACTTGTTAACATAAAACACCAAAGTGTACAGAATAGCTTCAAATCGCATTTGGAGACATTTTAGACCAATTTGTGATTTTCGAAAAAACTTGTTAACATAAAAACACCAAAGTGCTAAGAATAGCTTCAAATCGCATTTGGAGACATTTTAGACCAATTTGTGATTTTCGAAAAAACTTGGTTACACAAAAACATCAAAGTGCTTAAAATCACATTATAAAACCGTGTTAGACCATTTTGAGCATTTCGATAACACTTTTCACACAAAAACATCAAAGAGCATAAAATAGGTTAATATCGTATTTAAAAACGTTTTAGACCATTTTGAGCATTTCGATGAAACTTGGTTACGCAAAAACATCAAAGTGCTTAAAATCACATTATAAACCGTTTTAGACCATTTTGAGCATATCGATAAAATTTTTTACACAAAAACATCAAAGAGCACAAAATAGCTTAATATCGTATTTGGAAACGTTTTAGAACATTTTGTGATTTTCGAAAAAACTTGTTAACATAAAACACCAAAGTGTACAGAATAGCTTCAAATCGCATTTGGAGACATTTTAGACCAATTTGTGATTTTCGAAAAAACTTGTTAACATAAAAACACCAAAGTGCTAAGAATAGCTTCAAATCGCATTTGGAGACATTTTAGACCAATTTGTGATTTTCGAAAAAACTTGGTTACACAAAAACATCAAAGTGCTTAAAATCACATTATAAAACCGTTTTAGACCATTTTGAGCATTTCGATAACACTTTTCACACAAAAACATCAAAGAGCATAAAATAGGTTAATATCGTATTTAAAAACGTTTTAGACCATTTTGAGCATTTCGACAAAACTTTTTCACACAAAACACCAAAGTGTACAGAATAGCTTAATATCGTATTTAAAAACGTTTTAGACCATTTTGTGATTTTCGAAAAAACTTGTTAACATAAAAACACCAAAGTGCTTACAATAGCTTCAAATCGCATTAGGAGACGTTTTAGACCATTTTGTGATTTTCGAAAAAACTTGTTAACATAAAAACATCAAAGTGTACAGAATAGCTTCAAATCGCATTTGGAGACGTTTTAGACCATTTTGTGATTTTCGAAAAAAACTTAACATAAAAACACCAAAGTGCTTAGAATAGCTTCAAATCGCATTTGGAGACGTTTTAGACCATTTTGTGATTTTCGAAAAAACTTGTTAATATAAAAACACCAAAGTACTTAGAATAGCTTCAAATCGCATTTGGAGACGTTTTAAACCATTTTGTGATTTTCGAAAAAACTTGTTAACATAAAAACACCAAAATGTTTAGAATAGCTTCAAATCGCATTTGGAGACGTTTTAGACCATTTTGTGATTTTCGAAAAAACTTGTTAACACAAAAACACCAAAGTGATTAGAATAGCTTCAAATCGCATTTGGAGACGTTTTAGACCATTTTGTGATTTTCGAAAAAACTTGTTAACATAAAAACACCAAAGTGATTAGAATAGCTTCAAATCGCATTTGGAGACGTTTTAGACCATTTTGTGATTTTCGAAAAAACTTGTTAACATAAAAACACCAAAGTGATTAGAATAGCTTCAAATCGCATTTGGAGACGTTTTAGACCATTTTGTGCATTTCGATGAAACTTGGTTACGCAAAAACATCAATGTGCTTAAAATCACATTATAAACCGTTTTAGACCATTTTGAGCATATCCATAAAACTTTTTACACAAAACACCAAAGTGCTTAGAATAGCTTCAAATCGCATTTGGAGACGTTTTAGACCATTTTGTGATTTTCGACAAAACTTTTTCACACAAAACACCAAAGTGCTTAGAATACCTTCAAATCGCATTTGGAGACGTTTTAGACCATTTTGTGATTTTCGAAAAAACTTGTTAACATAAAAACATCAAAGTGTACAGAATAGCTTCAAATCGCATTTGGAGACGTTTTAGACCATTTTGTGATTTTCGAAAAAACTTGTTAACATAAAAACACCAAAGTGCTTAGAATAGCTTCAAATCGCATTAGGAGACGTTTTAGACCATTTTGTGATTTTCGAAAAAACTTGTTAACATAAAAACACCAAAGTGCTTAGAATAGCTTCAAATCGCATTTGGAGACGTTTTAGACCATTTTGTGATTTTCGAAAAAACTTGTTAACATAAAAACACCAAAATGTTTAGAATAGCTTCAAATCGCATTTGGAGACGTTTTAGACCATTTTGTGATTTTCGAAAAAACTTGTTAACACAAAAACACCAAAGTGATTAGAATAGCTTCAAATCGCATTTGGAGACGTTTTAGACCATTTTGTGCATTTCGATGAAACTTGGTTACGCAAAAACATCAAAGTGCTTAAAATCACATTATAAACCGTTTTAGACCATTTTGAGCATATCGATAACACTTTTCACACAAAAACATCAAAGAGCACAATATAGCTTAATATCGTATTTAAAAACGTTTTAGACCATTTTGAGCATTTCGACAAAACTTTTTCACACAAAACACCAAAGTGCTTAGAATAGCTTCAAATCGCATTTGGAGACGTTTTAGACCATTTTGTGATTTTCGAAAAAACTTGTTAACATAAAAACATCAAAGTGCTAAGAATAGTTTCAAATCGAATTTGGAGACATTTTAGACCAATTAGTGATTTTCGAAAAAACTTGGTTACACAAAAACATCAAAGTGGTTAAAATCACATTATAAACCGTTTTAGACCATTTTGAGCATTTCGATAACACTTTTCACACAAAAACATCAAAGTGCTTAGAATAGCTTCAAATCGCATTTGGAGACGTTTTAGACCATTTTGTGATTTTCGAAAAAAACTTTTTAACATAAAAACACCAAACTGCTAAGAATAGCTTCAAATCGCATATGGAGACAATTTAGACCATTTTGTGATTTTCGAAAAAACTTGTTAACATAAAAACACCAAAGTGCTTAGAATACCTTCAAATCGCATTTGGAGACATTTTAGACCATTTTGTGATTTTCGAAAAAACTTGTTAACATAAAAACATCAAAGTGCTAAGAATAGCTTCCAATCGCATTTGTAGACGTTTTAGACCATTTTGTGATTTTCGAAAACAACTTGTTAACATAAAAACACCAAAGTGCTTAGAATAGCTTCAAATCGCATTTGGAGACGTTTTAGACCATTTTGTGATTTTCGAAAAAACTTGTTAACATAAAAACATCAAAGTGCTAAGAATAGCTTCAAATCGAATTTGGAGACATTTTAGACCAATTAGTGATTTTCGAAAAAACTTGGTTACACAAAAACATCAAAGTGGTTAAAATCACATTATAAACCGTTTTAGACCATTTTGAGCATTTCGATAACACTTTTCACACAAAAACATCAAAGTGCTTAGAATAGCTTCAAATCGCATTTGGAGACGTTTTAGACCATTTTGTGATTTTCGAAAAAAACTTTTTAACATAAAAACACCAAACTGCTAAGAATAGCTTCAAATCGCATATGGAGACAATTTAGACCATTTTGTGATTTTCGAAAAAACTTGTTAACATAAAAACACCAAAGTGCTTAGAATACCTTCAAATCGCATTTGGAGACATTTTAGACCATTTTGTGATTTTCGAAAAAACTTGTTAACATAAAAACATCAAAGTGCTAAGAATAGCTTCCAATCGCATTTGGAGACGTTTTAGACCATTTTGTGATTTTCGAAAAAACTTGTTAACATAAAAACACCAAAGTGATTAGAATAGCTTCAAATCGCATTTGGAGACGTTTTAGACCATTTTGTGCATTTCGATGAAACTTGGTTACGCAAAAACATCAAAGTGCTTAAAATCACATTATAAACCGTTTTAGACCATTTTGAGCATATCGATAACACTTTTTACACAAAACACCAAAGTGCTTAGAATAGCTTCAAATCGCATTTGGAGACGTTTTAGACCATTTTGTGATTTTCGACAAAACTTTTTCACACAAAACACCAAAGTGCTTAGAATACCTTCAAATCGCATTTGGAGACGTTTTAGACCATTTTGTGATTTTCGAAAAAACTTGTTAACATAAAAACATCAAAGTGTACAGAATAGCTTCAAATCGCATTTGGAGACGTTTTAGACCATTTTGTGATTTTCGAAAAAACTTGTTAACATAAAAACACCAAAGTGCTTAGAATAGCTTCAAATCGCATTTGGAGACGTTTTAGACCATTTTGTGATTTTCGAAAAAACTTGTTAACATAAAAACACCAAAGTGCTTAGAATAGCTTCAAATCGCATTAGGAGACGTTTTAGACCATTTTGTGATTTTCGAAAAAACTTGTTAACATAAAAACACCAAAGTGCTTAGAATAGCTTCAAATCGCATTTGGAGACGTTTTAGACCATTTTGTGATTTTCGAAAAAACTTGTTAACATAAAAAAAACAAAGTTCTTAAAATAGCTTCAAATCGCATTTGGAGACGTTTTAGACCATTTTGTGATTTTCGAAAAAACCTGTTAACATAAAAACACCAAAGTGTTTAGAAAAGCTTCAAATCGCATTTGGAGACGTTTTAGACCATTTTGGGATTTTCGAAAAAACTTGTTAACATAAAAACACCAAAGTGCTTAGAATATGGCCGAGCGGTTAAGGCAGGGGCGCCGTTTATCGTACCTAAAGAGCCAACAACAACATCGGCAAGGGTTCGAGGCCGACTCGCTCCTAGTTCTGGTGGTGGAACAAGTCTTCTCGGATAAGGACTATAAACCGTAGGTCCAGTGTACACAGTTATAACATGTGTGTACTTTAAAGAACCCAGTTCATTATTCGAAAAAGAGTAGGGGGTTACCCCGGTGAACTGGTTCACACAATAGCCTCTGTATCAGGGGGATTACCACCTATCTGATAGGACAGTGATTAATTCACTATTGGTAATCCTTGGCCACAGTGCCTAAAGACATAAAATAAAATAAAAATAAATAAATAAATAATAGCTTCAAATCGCATTTGGAGACGTTTTAGACCA
This sequence comes from Antedon mediterranea, assembly GCF_964355755.1. NCBI lineage: Eukaryota > Metazoa > Echinodermata > Crinoidea > Comatulida > Antedonidae > Antedon > Antedon mediterranea. Next base: position 21,621,974 of record NC_092671.1, read on the forward strand.
TTTTGTAATTTTCAAAAAAACTTGTTAACATAAAAACACCAAAGTTCTTAGAATAGCTTCAAATCGCATTTGGAGACGTTTTAGACCATTTTGTGCATTTCGATGAAACTTGGTTACACAAAAACATCAAAGTGCTTAAAATCACATTATAAACCGTTTTAGACCATTTGAGCATTTCGATAACACTTTTCACACAAAAACATCAAAGTTCACAATATAGCTTAATATCCTATTTAAAAACGTTTTAGACCATTTTGAGCATTTCGACAAAACTTTTTCACACAAAACACCAAAGTGCTTAGAATACCTTCAAATCGCATTTGGAGACGTTTTAGACAATTTTGTGATTTTCGAAAAAACTTGTTAACATAAAAACATCAAAGTTTACAGAATAGCTTCAAATCGCATTTGGAGACGTTTTAGACAATTTTGTGATTTTCGAAAAAACTTGTTAACATAAAAACACCAAAGTGCTTAGAATAGCTTCAAATCGCATTGGGAGACGTTTTAGACCATTTTGTGATTTTCGAAAAAACTTGTTAACATAAAAACACCAAAGTGCTTAGAATAGCTTCAAATCGCATTTGGAGACGTTTTAGACCATTTTGTGATTTTCGAAAAAACTTGTTAACATAAAAACACCAAAGTTCTTAAAATAGCCTCAAATCGCATTTGGAGACGTTTTAGACCATTTTGTGATTTTCGAAAAAACTTGTTAACATAAAAACACCAAAGTGTTTAGAAAAGCTTCAAATCGCATTTGGAGACGTTTTAGACCATTTTGGGATTTTTGAAAAAACTTGTTAACATAAAAACACCAAAGTGCTTAGAATAGCTTCAAATCGCATTTGGAGACGTTTTAGACCATTTTGTAATTTTCAAAAAAACTTGTTAACATAAAAACACCAAAGTTCTTAGAATAGCTTCAAATCGCATTTGGAGACGTTTTAGACCATTTTGTGCATTTCGATGAAACTTGGTTACACAAAAACATCAAAGTGCTTAAAATCACGTTATAAACCGTTTTAGACCATTTGAGCATTTCGATAACACTTTTCACACAAAAACATCAAAGGGCACAATATAGCTTAATATCCTATTTAAAAACGTTTTAGACCATTTTGAGCATTTCGACAAAACTTTTTCACACAAAACACCAAAGTGCTTAGAATACCTTCAAATCGCATTTGGAGACGTTTTAGACAATTTTGTGATTTTCGAAAAAACTTAACATAAAAACATCAAAGTTTACAGAATAGCTTCAAATCGCATTTGGAGACGTTTTAGACCATTTTGTGATTTTCGAAAAAACTTGTTAACATAAAAACACCAAAGTGCTTAGAATAGCTTCAAATCGCATTTGGAGACGTTTTAAACCATTTTGTGATTTTCGAAAAAAGTTGTTAACATAAAAACACCAAAATGTTTAGAATAGCTTCAAATCGCATTTGGAGACGTTTTAGACCATTTTGTGATTTTCGAAAAAACTTGTTAACACAAAAACACCAAAGTGATTAGAATAGCTTCAAATCGCATTTGGAGACGTTTTAGACCATTTTGTGATTTTCGAAAAAACTTGTTAACATAAAAACACCAAAGTGATTAGAATAGCTTCAAATCGCATTTGGAGACGTTTTAGACCATTTTGTGCATTTCGATGAAACTTGGTTACGCAAAAACATCAAAGTGCTTAAAATCACATTATAAACCGTTTTAGACCATTTTGAGCATATCGATAACACTTTTTACACAAAACACCAAAGTGCTTAGAATAGCTTCAAATCGCATTTGGAGACGTTTTAGACCATTTTGTGATTTTCGACAAAACTTTTTCACACAAAACACCAAAGTGCTTAGAATACCTTCAAATCGCATTTGGAGACGTTTTAGACCATTTTGTGATTTTCGAAAAAACTTGTTAACATAAAAACATCAAAATGTTTAGAATAGCTTCAAATCACATTTGGAGACGTTTTAGACCATTTTGTGATTTTCGAAAAAACTTGTTAACACAAAAACACCAAAGTGATTAGAATAGCTTCAAATCGCATTTGGAGACGTTTTAGACCAATTTGTGCATTTCGATGAAACTTGGTTACGCAAAAACATCAAAGTGCTTAAAATCACATTATAAACCGTTTTAGACCATTTTGAGCATATCGATAACACTTTTCACACAAAAACATCAAAGAGCACAATATAGCTTAATATCTTATTTAAAAACGTTTTAGACCATTTTGAGCATTTCGACAAAACTTTTTCACACAAAACACCAAAGTGCTTAGAATAGCTTCAAATCGCATTTGGAGACGTTTTAGACCATTTTGTGATTTTCGAAAAAACTTGTTAACATAAAAACATCAAAGTGCTAAGAATAGCTTCAAATCGCATTTGGAGACATTTTAGACCAATTAGTGATTTTCGAAAAAACTTGGTTACACAAAAACATCAAAGTGGTTAAAATCACATTATAAACCGTTTTAGACCATTTTGAGCATTTCGATAACACTTTTCACACAAAAACATCAAAGTGCTTAGAATAGCTTCAAATCGCATTTGGAGACGTTTTAGACCATTTTGTGATTTTCGAAAAAAACTTTTTAACATAAAAACACCAAACTTCTAAGAATAGCTTCAAATCGCATATGGAGACAATTTAGACCATTTTGTGATTTTCGAAAAAACTTGTTAACATAAAAACACCAAAGTGCTAAGAATAGCTTCAAATCGCATATGGAGACAATTTAGACCATTTTGTGATTTTCGAAAAAACTTGTTAACATAAAAACACCAAAGTGCTTAGAATACCTTCAAATCGCATTTGGAGACGTTTAAGACCATTTTGTGATTTTCGAAAAAACTTGTTAACATAAAAACACCAAAGTGCTTAGAATAGCTTCAAATCGCATTTGGAGACGTTTTAGACCAATTTGTGATTTTCGAAAAAACTTGGTTACACAAAAACATCAAAGTGGATAAAAGCACATTATAAACCGTTTTAGACCATTTTGAGCATTTCGATAACACATTTCACACAAAAACATCAAAGAGCACAAAATAGCTTAATATCGTATTTAAAAACGTTTTAAACCATTTTGAGCATTTCGACAAAACTTTTTCACACAAAACACCAAAGTGTTTAGAAAAGCTTCAACTCGCATTTGGAGACGTTTTAGACCATTTTGGGATTTTCGAAAAAACTTGTTAACATAAAAACACCAAAGTGCTTAGAATAGCTTCAAATCGCATTTGAAGACGTTTTAGACCATTTTGTAATTTTCGAAAAAACTTGTTAACATAAAAACACCAAAATGTTTAGAATAGCTTCAAATCGCATTTGGAGACGTTTTAGACCATTTTGTGATTTTCGAAAAAACTTGTTAACACAAAAACACCAAAGTGATTAGAATAGCTTCAAATCGCATTTGGAGACGTTTTAGACCATTTTGTGATTTTCGAAAAAACTTGTTAACATAAAAACACCAAAGTGATTAGAATAGCTTCAAATCGCATTTGGAGACGTTTTAGACCATTTTGTGCATTTCGATGAAACTTGGTTACGCAAAAACATCAAAGTAATAATCACATTATAAACAGTTTTAGACCATTTTGAGCATATCGATAAAACTTTTTACACAAAACACCAAAGTGCTTAGAATAGCTTCAAATCGCATTTGGAGACGTTTTAGACCATTTTGTGATTTTCGACAAAACTTTTTCACACAAAACACCAAAGTGCTTAGAATACCTTCAAATCGCATTTGGAGACGTTTTAGACCATTTTGTGATTTTCGAAAAAACTTGTTAACATAAAAACATCAAAGTGTACAGATTAGCTTCAAATCGCATTTGGAGACGTTTTAGACCATTTTGTGATTTTCGAAAAAACTTGTTAACATAAAAACACCAAAGTGCTTAGAATAGCTTCAAATCGCATTAGGAGACGTTTTAGACCATTTTGTTATTTTCGAAAAAACTTGTTAACATAAAAACACCAAAATGTTTAGAATAGCTTCAAATCGCATTTGGAGACGTTTTAGACCATTTTGTGATTTTCGAAAAAACTTGTTAACATAAAAACACCAAAGTGCTTAGAATACCTTCAAATCGCATTTGGAGACGTTTTAGACCATTTTGTGATTTTCCAAAAAACTTGTTAACATAAAAACATCAAAGTGTACAGAATAGCTTCAAATCGCATTTGGAGACGTTTTAGACCATTTTGTGATTTTCGAAAAAACTTGTTAACATAAAAACACCAAAGTGCTTAGAATAGCTTCAAATCGCATTAGGAGACGTTTTAGACCATTTTGTGATTTTCGAAAAAACTTGTTAACATAAAAACACCAAAGTGCTTAGAATAGCTTCAAATCGCATTTGGAGACGTTTTAGACCATTTTGTGATTTTCGAAAAAACTTGTTAACATAAAAACACCAAAATGTTTAGAATAGCTTCAAATCAAATTTGGAGACGTTTTAGACCATTTTGTGATTTTCGAAAAAACTTGTTAACACAAAAACACCAAAGTGATTAGAATAGCTTCAAATCGCATTTGGAGACGTTTTAGACCAATTTGTGCATTTCGATGAAACTTGGTTACGCAAAAACATCAAAGTGCTTAAAATCACATTATAAACCGTTTTAGACCATTTTGAGCATATCGATAACACTTTTCACACAAAAACATCAAAGAGCACAATATAGCTTAATATCTTATTTAAAAACGTTTTAGACCATTTTGAGCATTTCGACAAAACTTTTTCACACAAAACACCAAAGTGCTTAGAATAGCTTCAAATCGCATTTGGAGACGTTTTAGAACATTTTGTGATTTTCGAAAAAACTTTTTCACACAAAACACCAAAGTGCTTAGAATACCTTCAAATCGCATTTGGAGACGTTTTAGACCATTTTGTGATTTTCGAAAAAACTTGTTAACATAAAAACACCAAAGTGCTTAGAATAGCTTCAAATCGCATTTGGAGACGTTTTAGACCATTTTGTGATTTTCGAAAAAACTTGTTAACATAAAAACACCAAAATGTTTAGAATAGCTTCAAATCGCATTTGGAGACGTTTTAGACCATTTTGTGATTTTCGAAAAAACTTGTTAACACAAAAACACCAAAGTGATTAGAATAGCTTCAAATCGCATTTGGAGACGTTTTAGACCATTTTGTGCATTTCGATGAAACTTGGTTACGCAAAAACATCAAAGTGCTTAAAATCACATTATAAACCGTTTTAGACCATTTTGAGCATATCGATAACACTTTTCACACAAAAACATCAAAGACCACAATATAGCTTAATATCGTATTTAAAAACGTTTTAGACCATTTTGAGCATTTCGACAAAACTTTTTCACACAAAACACCAAAGTGCTTAGAATAGCTTCAAATCGCATTTGGAGACGTTTTAGACCATTTTGTGATTTTCGAAAAAACTTGTTAACATAAAAACATCAAAGGGCTAAGAATAGCTTCAAATCGCATTTGGAGACATTTTAGACCAATTAGTGATTTTCGAAAAAACTTGGTTACACAAAAACATCAAAGTGGTTAAAATCACATTATAAACCGTTTTAGACCATTTTGAGCATTTCGATAACACTTTTTACACAAAAACATCAAAGTGCTTAGAATAGCTTCAAATCGCATTTGGAGACGTTTTAGACCATTTTGTGATTTTTGAAAAAAACTTTTTAACATATAAACACCAAACTGCTAAGAATAGCTTCAAATCGCATATGGAGACAATTTAGACCATTTTGTGATTTTCGAAAAAACTTGTTAACATAAAAACACCAAAGTGCTTAGAATACCTTCAAATCGCATTTGGAGACATTTTAGACCATTTTGTGATTTTCGAAAAAACTTGTTAACATAAAAACATCAAAGTGCTAAGAATAGCTTCCAATCGCATTTGGAGACGTTTTAGACCATTTTGTGATTTTCGAAAACAACTTGTTAACATAAAAACACCAAAGTGCTTAGAATAGCTTCAAATCGCATTTGGAGACGTTTTAGACCAATTTGTGATTTTCGAAAAAACTTGGTTACACAAAAACATCAAAGTGGATAAAATCACATTATAAACCGTTTTAGACCATTTTGAGCATATCGATAACACTTTTCACACAAAAACATCAAAGACCACAATATAGCTTAATATCGTATTTAAAAACGTTTTAGACCATTTTGAGCATTTCGACAAAACTTTTTCAGACAAAACACCAAAGTGCTTAGAATAGCTTCAAATCGCATTTGGAGACGTTTTAGACCATTTTGTGATTTTCGAAAAAACTTGTTAACATAAAAACATCAAAGTGCTAAGAATAGCTTCAAATCGAATTTGGAGACATTTTAGACCAATTAGTGATTTTCGAAAAAACTTGGTTACACAAAAACATCAAAGTGGTTAAAATCACATTATAAACCGTTTTAGACCATTTTGAGCATTTCGATAACACTTTTCACACAAAAACATCAAAGTGCTTAGAATAGCTTCAAATCGCATTTGGAGACGTTTTAGACCATTTTGTGATTTTCGAAAAAAACTTTTTAACATAAAAACACCAAACTGCTAAGAATAGCTTCAAATCGCATATGGAGACAATTTAGACCATTTTGTGATTTTCGAAAAAACTTGTTAACATAAAAACACCAAAGTGCTTAGAATACCTTCAAATCGCATTTGGAGACATTTTAGACCATTTTGTGATTTTCGAAAAAACTTGTTAACATAAAAACATCAAAGTGCTAAGAATAGCTTCCAATCGCATTTGGAGACGTTTTAGACTATTTTGTGATTTTCGAAAACAACTTGTTAACATAAAAACACCAAAGTGCTTAGAATAGCTTCAAATCGCATTTGGAGACGTTTTAGACCAATTTGTGATTTTCGAAAAAACTTGGTTACACAAAAACATCAAAGTGGATAAAATCACATTATAAACCGTTTTAGACCATTTTGAGCATTTCGATAACACATTTCACACAAAAACATCAAAGAGCACAAAATAGCTTAATATCGTATTTAAAAACGTTTTAAACCATTTTGAGCATTTCGACAAAACTTTTTCACACAAAACACCAAAGTGTACAGAATAGCTTCAAATCGCATTTGGAGACGTTTTAGACCATTTTGTGATTTTCGAAAAAACTTGTTAATATAAAAACACCAAAGTACTTAGAATAGCTTCAAATCGCATTTGGAGACGTTGTAGACCATTTTGTGATTTTCGAAAAAACTTGTTAACATAAAAACACCAAAGTTTACAGAATAGCTTCAAATCGCATTTGGAGACGTTTTAGACAATTTTGTGCATTTCGATGAAACTTGGTTACACAAAAACATCAAAGTGCTTAAAATCACATTATAAACCGTTTTAGACCATTTGAGCATTTCCATAACACTTTTCACACAAAAACATCAAAGGGCACAATATAGCTTAATATCCTATTTAAAAACGTTTTAGACCATTTTGAGCATTTCGACAAAACTTTTTCACACAAAACACCAAAGTGCTTAGAATACCTTCAAATCGCATTTGGAGACGTTTTAGACCATTTTGTGATTTTCGAAAAAACTTAACATAAAAACATCAAAGTTTACAGAATAGCTTCAAATCGCATTTGGAGACGTTTTAAACCATTTTGTGATTTTCGAAAAAACTTGTTAACATAAAAACACCAAAATGTTTAGAATAGCTTCAAATCGCATTTGGAGACGTTTTAGACCATTTTGTGATTTTCGAAAAAACTTGTTAACACAAAAACACCAAAGTGATTAGAATAGCTTCAAATCGCATTTGGAGACGTTTTAGACCATTTTGTGATTTTCGAAAAAACTTTTTAACATAAAAACACCAAAGTGATTAGAATAGCTTCAAATCGCATTTGGAGACGTTTTAGACCATTTTGTGCATTTCGATGAAACTTGGTTACGCAAAAACATCAAAGTGCTTAAAATCACATTATAAACCGTTTTAGACCATTTTGAGCATATCGATAACACTTTTTACACAAAACGCCAAAGTGCTTAGAATAGCTTCAAATCGCATTTGGAGACGTTTTAGACCATTTTGTGATTTTCGACAAAACTTTTTCACACAAAACACCAAAGTGCTTAGAATACCTTCAAATCGCATTTGGAGACGTTTTAGACCATTTTGTGATTTTCGAAAAAACTTGTTAACATAAAAACATCAAAGTGTACAGAATAGCTTCAAATCGCATTTGGAGACGTTTTAGACCATTTTGTGATTTTCGAAAAAACTTGTTAACATAAAAACACCAAAGTGCTTAGAATAGCTTCAAATCGCATTAGGAGACGTTTTAGACCATTTTGTGATTTTCGAAAAAACTTGTTAACATAAAAACACCAAAGTGCTTAGAATAGCTTCAAATCGCATTTGGAGACGTTTTAGACCATTTTGTGATTTTCGAAAAAACTTGTTAACATAAAAACACCAAAGTTCTTAAAATAGCTTCAAATCGCATTTGGAGACGTTTTAGACCATTTTGTGATTTTCGAAAAAACTTGTTAACATAAAAACACCAAAGTGCTTAGAATAGCTTCAAATCGCATTTGGAGACGTTTTAGACCATTTTGGGATTTTTGAAAAAACTTGTTAACATAAAAACACCAAAGTTCTTAGAATAGCTTCAAATCGCATTTGGAGACGTTTTAGACCATTTTGTGCATTTCGATGAAACTTGGTTACACAAAAACATCAAAGTGGATAAAATCACATTATAAACCGTTTTAGACCATTTTGAGCATATCGATAACACTTTTCACACAAAAACATCAAAGACCACAATATAGCTTAATATCGTATTTAAAAACGTTTTAGACCATTTTGAGCATTTCGACAAAACTTTTTCAGACAAAACACCAAAGTGCTTAGAATAGCTTCAAATCGCATTTGGAGACGTTTTAGACCATTTTGTGATTTTCGAAAAAACTTGTTAACATAAAAACATCAAAGTGCTAAGAATAGCTTCAAATCGAATTTGGAGACATTTTAGACCAATTAGTGATTTTCGAAAAAACTTGGTTACACAAAAACATCAAAGTGGTTAAAATCACATTATAAACCGTTTTAGACCATTTTGAGCATTTCGATAACACTTTTCACACAAAAACATCAAAGTGCTTAGAATAGCTTCAAATCGCATTTGGAGACGTTTTAGACCATTTTGTGATTTTCGAAAAAAACTTTTTAACATAAAAACACCAAACTGCTAAGAATAGCTTCAAATCGCATATGGAGACAATTTAGACCATTTTGTGATTTTCGAAAAAACTTGTTAACATAAAAACACCAAAGTGCTTAGAATACCTTCAAATCGCATTTGGAGACATTTTAGACCATTTTGTGATTTTCGAAAAAACTTGTTAACATAAAAACATCAAAGTGCTAAGAATAGCTTCCAATCGCATTTGGAGACGTTTTAGACTATTTTGTGATTTTCGAAAACAACTTGTTAACATAAAAACACCAAAGTGCTTAGAATAGCTTCAAATCGCATTTGGAGACGTTTTAGACCAATTTGTGATTTTCGAAAAAACTTGGTTACACAAAAACATCAAAGTGGATAAAATCACATTATAAACCGTTTTAGACCATTTTGAGCATTTCGATAACACATTTCACACAAAAACATCAAAGAGCACAAAATAGCTTAATATCGTATTTAAAAACGTTTTAAACCATTTTGAGCATTTCGACAAAACTTTTTCACACAAAACACCAAAGTGTACAGAATAGCTTCAAATCGCATTTGGAGACGTTTTAGACCATTTTGTGATTTTCGAAAAAACTTGTTAATATAAAAACACCAAAGTACTTAGAATAGCTTCAAATCGCATTTGGAGACGTTGTAGACCATTTTGTGATTTTCGAAAAAACTTGTTAACATAAAAACACCAAAGTTTACAGAATAGCTTCAAATCGCATTTGGAGACGTTTTAGACAATTTTGTGCATTTCGATGAAACTTGGTTACACAAAAACATCAAAGTGCTTAAAATCACATTATAAACCGTTTTAGACCATTTGAGCATTTCCATAACACTTTTCACACAAAAACATCAAAGGGCACAATATAGCTTAATATCCTATTTAAAAACGTTTTAGACCATTTTGAGCATTTCGACAAAACTTTTTCACACAAAACACCAAAGTGCTTAGAATACCTTCAAATCGCATTTGGAGACGTTTTAGACCATTTTGTGATTTTCGAAAAAACTTAACATAAAAACATCAAAGTTTACAGAATAGCTTCAAATCGCATTTGGAGACGTTTTAAACCATTTTGTGATTTTCGAAAAAACTTGTTAACATAAAAACACCAAAATGTTTAGAATAGCTTCAAATCGCATTTGGAGACGTTTTAGACCATTTTGTGATTTTCGAAAAAACTTGTTAACACAAAAACACCAAAGTGATTAGAATAGCTTCAAATCGCATTTGGAGACGTTTTAGACCATTTTGTGATTTTCGAAAAAACTTTTTAACATAAAAACACCAAAGTGATTAGAATAGCTTCAAATCGCATTTGGAGACGTTTTAGACCATTTTGTGCATTTCGATGAAACTTGGTTACGCAAAAACATCAAAGTGCTTAAAATCACATTATAAACCGTTTTAGACCATTTTGAGCATATCGATAACACTTTTTACACAAAACGCCAAAGTGCTTAGAATAGCTTCAAATCGCATTTGGAGACGTTTTAGACCATTTTGTGATTTTCGACAAAACTTTTTCACACAAAACACCAAAGTGCTTAGAATACCTTCAAATCGCATTTGGAGACGTTTTAGACCATTTTGTGATTTTCGAAAAAACTTGTTAACATAAAAACATCAAAGTGTACAGAATAGCTTCAAATCGCATTTGGAGACGTTTTAGACCATTTTGTGATTTTCGAAAAAACTTGTTAACATAAAAACACCAAAGTGCTTAGAATAGCTTCAAATCGCATTAGGAGACGTTTTAGACCATTTTGTGATTTTCGAAAAAACTTGTTAACATAAAAACACCAAAGTGCTTAGAATAGCTTCAAATCGCATTTGGAGACGTTTTAGACCATTTTGTGATTTTCGAAAAAACTTGTTAACATAAAAACACCAAAGTTCTTAAAATAGCTTCAAATCGCATTTGGAGACGTTTTAGACCATTTTGTGATTTTCGAAAAAACTTGTTAACATAAAAACACCAAAGTGCTTAGAATAGCTTCAAATCGCATTTGGAGACGTTTTAGACCATTTTGGGATTTTTGAAAAAACTTGTTAACATAAAAACACCAAAGTTCTTAGAATAGCTTCAAATCGCATTTGGAGACGTTTTAGACCATTTTGTGCATTTCGATGAAACTTGGTTACACAAAAACATCAAAGTGCTTAAAATCACGTTATAAACCGTTTTAGACCATTTGAGCATTTCGATAACACTTTTCACACAAAAACATCAAAGGGCACAATATAGCTTAATATCCTATTTAAAAACGTTTTAGACCATTTTGAGCATTTCGACAAAACTTTTTCACACAAAACACCAAAGTGCTTAGAATACCTTCAAATCGCATTTGGAGACGTTTTAGACAATTTTGTGATTTTCGAAAAAACTTGTTAACATAAAAACATCAAAGTTTACAGAATAGCTTCAAATCGCTTTTGGAGACGTTTTAGACAATTTTGTGATTTTCGAAAAAACTTGTTAACATAAAAACACCAAAGTGCTTAGAATAGCTTCAAATCGCATTGGGAGACGTTTTAGACCATTTTGTGATTTTCGAAAAAACTTGTTAACATAAAAACATCAAAGTGTACAGAATAGCTTCAAATCGCATTTGGAGACGTTTTAGACCATTTTGTGATTTTCGAAAAAACTTGTTAACATAAAAACACCAAAGTGCTTAGAATAGCTTCAAATCGCATTTGGAGACGTTTTAAACCATTTTGTGATTTTCGAAAAAACTTGTTAACATAAAAACACCAAAATGTTTAGAATAGCTTCAAATCGCATTTGGAGACGTTTTAGACCATTTTGTGATTTTCGAAAAAACTTGTTAACACAAAAACACCAAAGTGATTAGAATAGCTTCAAATCGCATTTGGAGACGTTTTAGACCATTTTGTGATTTTCGAAAAAACTTGTTAACATAAAAACACCAAAGTGATTAGAATAGCTTCAAATCGCATTTGGAGACGTTTTAGACCATTTTGTGCATTTCGATGAAACTTGGTTACGCAAAAACATCAAAGTGCTTAAAATCACATTATAAACCGTTTTAGACCATTTTGAGCATATCGATAACACTTTTTACACAAAACACCAAAGTGCTTAGAATAGCTTCAAATCGCATTTGGAGACGTTTTAGACCATTTTGTGATTTTCGACAAAACTTTTTCACACAAAACACCAAAGTGCTTAGAATACCTTCAAATCGCATTTGGAGACGTTTTAGACCATTTTGTGATTTTCGAAAAAACTTGTTAACATAAAAACATCAAAGTGTACAGAATAGCTTCAAATCGCATTTGGAGACGTTTTAGACCATTTTGTGATTTTCGAAAAAACTTGTTAACATAAAAACACCAAAGTGCTTAGAATAGCTTCAAATCGCATTAGGAGACGTTTTAGACCATTTTGTGATTTTCGAAAAAACTTGTTAACATAAAAACACCAAAGTGCTTAGAATAGCTTCAAATCGCATTTGGAGACGTTTTAGACCATTTTGTGATTTTCGAAAAAACTTGTTAACATAAAAACACCAAAATGTTTAGAATAGCTTCAAATCGCATTTGGAGACGTTTTAGACCATTTTGTGATTTTCGAAAAAACTTGTTAACACAAAAACACCAAAGTGATTAGAATAGCTTCAAATCGCATTTGGAGACGTTTTAGACCATTTTGTGCATTTCGATGAAACTTGGTTACGCAAAAACATCAAAGTGCTTAAAATCACATTATAAACCGTTTTAGACCATTTTGAGCATATCGATAACACTTTTCACACAAAAACATCAAAGAGCACAATATAGCTTAATATCGTATTTAAAAACGTTTTAGACCATTTTGAGCATTTCGACAAAACTTTTTCACACAAAACACCAAAGTGCTTAGAATAGCTTCAAATCGTATTTGGAGACGTTTTAGACCATTTTGTGATTTTCGAAAAAACTTGTTAACATAAAAACATCAAAGGGCTAAGAATAGCTTCAAATGGCATTTGGAGACATTTTAGAACAATTAGTGATTTTCGAAAAAACTTGGTTACACAAAAACATCAAAGTGGTTAAAATCACATTATAAACCGTTTTAGACCATTTTGAGCATTTCGATAACACTTTTTACACAAAAACATCAAAGTGCTTAGAATAGCTTCAAATCGCATTTGGAGACGTTTTAGACCATTTTGTGATTTTTGAAAAAAACTTTTTAACATAAAAACACCAAACTGCTAAGAATAGCTTCAAATCGCATATGGAGACAATTTAGACCATTTTGTGATTTTCGAAAAAACTTGTTAACATAAAAACACCAAAGTGCTTAGAATACCTTCAAATCGCATTTGGAGACGTTTTAGACCATTTTGTGATTTTCCAAAAAACTTGTTAACATAAAAACATCAAAGTGTACAGAATAGCTTCAAATCGCATTTGGAGACGTTTTAGACCATTTTGTGATTTTCGAAAAAACTTGTTAACATAAAAACACCAAAGTGCTTAGAATAGCTTCAAATCGCATTAGGAGACGTTTTAGACCATTTTGTGATTTTCGAAAAAACTTGTTAACATAAAAACACCAAAGTGCTTAGAATAGCTTCAAATCGCATTTGGAGACGTTTTAGACCATTTTGTGATTTTCGAAAAAACTTGTTAACATAAAAACACCAAAATGTTTAGAATAGCTTCAAATCGCATTTGGAGACGTTTTAGACCATTTTGTGATTTTCGAAAAAAATTGTTAACACAAAAACACCAAAGTGATTAGAATAGCTTCAAATCGCATTTGGAGACGTTTTAGACCATTTTGTGCATTTCGATGAAACTTGGTTACGCAAAAACATCAAAGTGCTTAAAATCACATTATAAACCGTTTTAGACCATTTTGAGCATATCGATAACACTTTTCACACAAAAACATCAAAGAGCACAATATAGCTTAATATCGTATTTAAAAACGTTTTAGACCATTTTGAGCATTTCGACAAAACTTTTTCACACAAAACACCAAAGTGCTTAGAATAGCTTCAAATCGCATTTGGAGACGTTTTAGACCATTTTGTGATTTTCGAAAAAACTTGTTAACATAAAAACATCAAAGTGCTAAGAATAGCTTCAAATCGAATTTGGAGACATTTTAGACCAATTATTGATTTTCGAAAAAACTTGGTTACACAAAAACATCAAAGTGGTTAAAATCACATTATAAACCGTTTTAGACCATTTTGAGCATTTCGATAACACTTTTCACACAAAAACATCAAAGTGCTTAGAATAGCTTCAAATCACATTTGGAGACGTTTTAGACCATTTTGTGATTTTCGAAAAAAACTTTTTAACATAAAAACACCAAACTGCTAAGAATAGCTTCAAATCGCATATGGAGACAATTTAGACCATTTTGTGATTTTCGAAAAAACTTGTTAACATAAAAACACCAAAGTGCTTAGAATACCTTCAAATCGCATTTGGAGACATTTTAGACCATTTTGTGATTTTCGAAAAAACTTGTTAACATAAAAACATCAAAGTGCTAAGAATAGCTTCCAATCGCATTTGGAGACGTTTTAGACCATTTTGTGATTTTCGAAAACAACTTGTTAACATAAAAACACCAAAGTGCTTAGAATAGCTTCAAATCGCATTTGGAGACGTTTTAGACCAATTTGTGATTTTCGAAAAAACTTGGTTACACAAAAACATCAAAGTGGATAAAATCACATTATAACCCGTTTTAGACCATTTTGAGCATATCGATAACACTTTTCACACAAAAACATCAAAGACCACAATATAGCTTAATATCGTATTTAAAAACGTTTTAGACCATTTTGAGCATTTCGACAAAACTTTTTCACACAAAACACCAAAGTGCTTAGAATAGCTTCAAATCGCATTTGGAGACGTTTTAGACCATTTTGTGATTTTCGAAAAAACTTGTTAACATAAAAACATCAAAGTGCTAAGAATAGCTTCAAATCGCATTTGGAGACATTTTAGACCAATTAGTGATTTTCGAAAAAACTTGGTTACACAAAAACATCAAAGTGGTTAAAATCACATTGTAAACCGTTTTAGACCATTTTGAGCATTTCGATAACACTTTTCACACAAAAACATCAAAGTGCTTAGAATAGCTTCAAATCGCATTTGGAGACGTTTTAGACCATTTTGTGATTTTCGAAAAAAACTTTTTAACATAAAAACACCAAACTGCTAAGAATAGCTTCAAATCGCATATGGAGACAATTTAGACCATTTTGTGATTTTCGAAAAAACTTGTTAACATAAAAACACCAAAGTGCTTAGAATACCTTCAAATCGCATTTGGAGACATTTTAGACCATTTTGTGATTTTCGAAAAAACTTGTTAACATAAAAACATCAAAGTGCTAAGAATAGCTTCCAATCGCATTTGGAGACGTTTTAGACTATTTTGTGATTTTCGAAAACAACTTGTTAACATAAAAACACCAAAGTGCTTAGAATAGCTTCAAATCGCATTTGGAGACGTTTTAGACCAATTTGTGATTTTCGAAAAAACTTGGTTACACAAAAACATCAAAGTGGATAAAATCACATTATAAACCGTTTTAGACCATTTTGAGCATTTCGATAACACATTTCACACAAAAACATCAAAGAGCACAAAATAGCTTAATATCGTATTTAAAAACGTTTTAAACCATTTTGAGCATTTCGACAAAACTTTTTCACACAAAACACCAAAGTGTACAGAATAGCTTCAAATCGCATTTGGAGACGTTTTAGACCATTTTGTGATTTTCGAAAAAACTTGTTAATATAAAAACACCAAAGTACTTAGAATAGCTTCAAATCGCATTTGGAGACGTTGTAGACCATTTTGTGATTTTCGAAAAAACTTGTTAACATAAAAACACCAAAGTTTACAGAATAGCTTCAAATCGCATTTGGAGACGTTTTAGACAATTTTGTGCATTTCGATGAAACTTGGTTACACAAAAACATCAAAGTGCTTAAAATCACATTATAAACCGTTTTAGACCATTTGAGCATTTCCATAACACTTTTCACACAAAAACATCAAAGGGCACAATATAGCTTAATATCCTATTTAAAAACGTTTTAGACCATTTTGAGCATTTCGACAAAACTTTTTCACACAAAACACCAAAGTGCTTAGAATACCTTCAAATCGCATTTGGAGACGTTTTAGACCATTTTGTGATTTTCGAAAAAACTTAACATAAAAACATCAAAGTTTACAGAATAGCTTCAAATCGCATTTGGAGACGTTTTAAACCATTTTGTGATTTTCGAAAAAACTTGTTAACATAAAAACACCAAAATGTTTAGAATAGCTTCAAATCGCATTTGGAGACGTTTTAGACCATTTTGTGATTTTCGAAAAAACTTGTTAACACAAAAACACCAAAGTGATTAGAATAGCTTCAAATCGCATTTGGAGACGTTTTAGACCATTTTGTGATTTTCGAAAAAACTTGTTAACATAAAAACACCAAAGTGATTAGAATAGCTTCAAATCGCATTTGGAGACGTTTTAGACCATTTTGTGCATTTCGATGAAACTTGGTTACGCAAAAACATCAAAGTGCTTAAAATCACATTATAAACCGTTTTAGACCATTTTGAGCATATCGATAACACTTTTTACACAAAACGCCAAAGTGCTTAGAATAGCTTCAAATCGCATTTGGAGACGTTTTAGACCATTTTGTGATTTTCGACAAAACTTTTTCACACAAAACACCAAAGTGCTTAGAATACCTTCAAATCGCATTTGGAGACGTTTTAGACCATTTTGTGATTTTCGAAAAAACTTGTTAACATAAAAACATCAAAGTGTACAGAATAGCTTCAAATCGCATTTGGAGACGTTTTAGACCATTTTGTGATTTTCGAAAAAACTTGTTAACATAAAAACACCAAAGTGCTTAGAATAGCTTCAAATCGCATTAGGAGACGTTTTAGACCATTTTGTGATTTTCGAAAAAACTTGTTAACATAAAAACACCAAAGTGCTTAGAATAGCTTCAAATCGCATTTGGAGACGTTTTAGACCATTTTGTGATTTTCGAAAAAACTTGTTAACATAAAAACACCAAAGTTCTTAAAATAGCTTCAAATCGCATTTGGAGACGTTTTAGACCATTTTGTGATTTTCGAAAAAACTTGTTAACATAAAAACACCAAAGTGCTTAGAATAGCTTCAAATCGCATTTGGAGACGTTTTAGACCATTTTGGGATTTTTGAAAAAACTTGTTAACATAAAAACACCAAAGTTCTTAGAATAGCTTCAAATCGCATTTGGAGACGTTTTAGACCATTTTGTGCATTTCGATGAAACTTGGTTACACAAAAACATCAAAGTGCTTAAAATCACGTTATAAACCGTTTTAGACCATTTGAGCATTTCGATAACACTTTTCACACAAAAACATCAAAGGGCACAATATAGCTTAATATCCTATTTAAAAACGTTTTAGACCATTTTGAGCATTTCGACAAAACTTTTTCACACAAAACACCAAAGTGCTTAGAATACCTTCAAATCGCATTTGGAGACGTTTTAGACAATTTTGTGATTTTCGAAAAAACTTGTTAACATAAAAACATCAAAGTTTACAGAATAGCTTCAAATCGCTTTTGGAGACGTTTTAGACAATTTTGTGATTTTCGAAAAAACTTGTTAACATAAAAACACCAAAGTGCTTAGAATAGCTTCAAATCGCATTGGGAGACGTTTTAGACCATTTTGTGATTTTCGAAAAAACTTGTTAACATAAAAACATCAAAGTGTACAGAATAGCTTCAAATCGCATTTGGAGACGTTTTAGACCATTTTGTGATTTTCGAAAAAACTTGTTAACATAAAAACACCAAAGTGCTTAGAATAGCTTCAAATCGCATTTGGAGACGTTTTAAACCATTTTGTGATTTTCGAAAAAACTTGTTAACATAAAAACACCAAAATGTTTAGAATAGCTTCAAATCGCATTTGGAGACGTTTTAGACCATTTTGTGATTTTCGAAAAAACTTGTTAACACAAAAACACCAAAGTGATTAGAATAGCTTCAAATCGCATTTGGAGACGTTTTAGACCATTTTGTGATTTTCGAAAAAACTTGTTAACATAAAAACACCAAAGTGATTAGAATAGCTTCAAATCGCATTTGGAGACGTTTTAGACCATTTTGTGCATTTCGATGAAACTTGGTTACGCAAAAACATCAAAGTGCTTAAAATCACATTATAAACCGTTTTAGACCATTTTGAGCATATCGATAACACTTTTTACACAAAACACCAAAGTGCTTAGAATAGCTTCAAATCGCATTTGGAGACGTTTTAGACCATTTTGTGATTTTCGACAAAACTTTTTCACACAAAACACCAAAGTGCTTAGAATACCTTCAAATCGCATTTGGAGACGTTTTAGACCATTTTGTGATTTTCGAAAAAACTTGTTAACATAAAAACATCAAAGTGTACAGAATAGCTTCAAATCGCATTTGGAGACGTTTTAGACCATTTTGTGATTTTCGAAAAAACTTGTTAACATAAAAACACCAAAGTGCTTAGAATAGCTTCAAATCGCATTAGGAGACGTTTTAGACCATTTTGTGATTTTCGAAAAAACTTGTTAACATAAAAACACCAAAGTGCTTAGAATAGCTTCAAATCGCATTTGGAGACGTTTTAGACCATTTTGTGATTTTCGAAAAAACTTGTTAACATAAAAACACCAAAATGTTTAGAATAGCTTCAAATCGCATTTGGAGACGTTTTAGACCATTTTGTGATTTTCGAAAAAACTTGTTAACACAAAAACACCAAAGTGATTAGAATAGCTTCAAATCGCATTTGGAGACGTTTTAGACCATTTTGTGCATTTCGATGAAACTTGGTTACGCAAAAACATCAAAGTGCTTAAAATCACATTATAAACCGTTTTAGACCATTTTGAGCATATCGATAACACTTTTCACACAAAAACATCAAAGAGCACAATATAGCTTAATATCGTATTTAAAAACGTTTTAGACCATTTTGAGCATTTCGACAAAACTTTTTCACACAAAACACCAAAGTGCTTAGAATAGCTTCAAATCGCATTTGGAGACGTTTTAGACCATTTTGTGATTTTCGAAAAAACTTGTTAACATAAAAACATCAAAGGGCTAAGAATAGCTTCAAATGGCATTTGGAGACATTTTAGAACAATTAGTGATTTTCGAAAAAACTTGGTTACACAAAAACATCAAAGTGGTTAAAATCACATTATAAACCGTTTTAGACCATTTTGAGCATTTCGATAACACTTTTTACACAAAAACATCAAAGTGCTTAGAATAGCTTCAAATCGCATTTGGAGACGTTTTAGACCATTTTGTGATTTTTGAAAAAAACTTTTTAACATAAAAACACCAAACTGCTAAGAATAGCTTCAAATCGCATATGGAGACAATTTAGACCATTTTGTGATTTTCGAAAAAACTTGTTAACATAAAAACACCAAAGTGCTTAGAATACCTTCAAATCGCATTTGGAGACGTTTTAGACCATTTTGTGATTTTCCAAAAAACTTGTTAACATAAAAACATCAAAGTGTACAGAATAGCTTCAAATCGCATTTGGAGACGTTTTAGACCATTTTGTGATTTTCGAAAAAACTTGTTAACATAAAAACACCAAAGTGCTTAGAATAGCTTCAAATCGCATTAGGAGACGTTTTAGACCATTTTGTGATTTTCGAAAAAACTTGTTAACATAAAAACACCAAAGTGCTTAGAATAGCTTCAAATCGCATTTGGAGACGTTTTAGACCATTTTGTGATTTTCGAAAAAACTTGTTAACATAAAAACACCAAAATGTTTAGAATAGCTTCAAATCGCATTTGGAGACGTTTTAGACCATTTTGTGATTTTCGAAAAAAATTGTTAACACAAAAACACCAAAGTGATTAGAATAGCTTCAAATCGCATTTGGAGACGTTTTAGACCATTTTGTGCATTTCGATGAAACTTGGTTACGCAAAAACATCAAAGTGCTTAAAATCACATTATAAACCGTTTTAGACCATTTTGAGCATATCGATAACACTTTTCACACAAAAACATCAAAGAGCACAATATAGCTTAATATCGTATTTAAAAACGTTTTAGACCATTTTGAGCATTTCGACAAAACTTTTTCACACAAAACACCAAAGTGCTTAGAATAGCTTCAAATCGCATTTGGAGACGTTTTAGACCATTTTGTGATTTTCGAAAAAACTTGTTAACATAAAAACATCAAAGTGCTAAGAATAGCTTCAAATCGAATTTGGAGACATTTTAGACCAATTATTGATTTTCGAAAAAACTTGGTTACACAAAAACATCAAAGTGGTTAAAATCACATTATAAACCGTTTTAGACCATTTTGAGCATTTCGATAACACTTTTCACACAAAAACATCAAAGTGCTTAGAATAGCTTCAAATCACATTTGGAGACGTTTTAGACCATTTTGTGATTTTCGAAAAAAACTTTTTAACATAAAAACACCAAACTGCTAAGAATAGCTTCAAATCGCATATGGAGACAATTTAGACCATTTTGTGATTTTCGAAAAAACTTGTTAACATAAAAACACCAAAGTGCTTAGAATACCTTCAAATCGCATTTGGAGACATTTTAGACCATTTTGTGATTTTCGAAAAAACTTGTTAACATAAAAACATCAAAGTGCTAAGAATAGCTTCCAATCGCATTTGGAGACGTTTTAGACCATTTTGTGATTTTCGAAAACAACTTGTTAACATAAAAACACCAAAGTGCTTAGAATAGCTTCAAATCGCATTTGGAGACGTTTTAGACCAATTTGTGATTTTCGAAAAAACTTGGTTACACAAAAACATCAAAGTGGATAAAATCACATTATAACCCGTTTTAGACCATTTTGAGCATATCGATAACACTTTTCACACAAAAACATCAAAGACCACAATATAGCTTAATATCGTATTTAAAAACGTTTTAGACCATTTTGAGCATTTCGACAAAACTTTTTCACACAAAACACCAAAGTGCTTAGAATAGCTTCAAATCGCATTTGGAGACGTTTTAGACCATTTTGTGATTTTCGAAAAAACTTGTTAACATAAAAACATCAAAGTGCTAAGAATAGCTTCAAATCGCATTTGGAGACATTTTAGACCAATTAGTGATTTTCAAAAAAACTTGGTTACACAAAAACATCAAAGTGGTTAAAATCACATTGTAAACCGTTTTAGACCATTTTGAGCATTTCGATAACACTTTTCACACAAAAACATCAAAGTGCTTAGAATAGCTTCAAATCGCATTTGGAGACGTTTTAGACCATTTTGTGATTTTCGAAAAAAACTTTTTAACATAAAAACACCAAACTGCTAAGAATAGCTTCAAATCGCATATGGAGACAATTTAGACCATTTTGTGATTTTCGAAAAAACTTGTTAACATAAAAACACCAAAGTGCTTAGAATACCTTCAAATCGCATTTGGAGACATTTTAGACCATTTTGTGATTTTCGAAAAAACTTGTTAACATAAAAACATCAAAGTGCTAAGAATAGCTTCCAATCGCATTTGGAGACGTTTTAGACCATTTTGTGATTTTCGAAAACAACTTGTTAACATAAAAACACCAAAGTGCTTAGAATAGCTTCAAATCGCATTTGGAGACGTTTTAGACCAATTTGTGATTTTCGAAAAAACTTGGTTACACAAAAACATCAAAGTGGATAAAATCACATTATAAACCGTTTTAGACCATTTTGAGCATTTCGATAACACATTTCACACAAAAACATCAAAGAGCACAAAATAGCTTAATATCGTATTTAAAAACGTTTTAAACCATTTTGAGCATTTCGACAAAACTTTTTCACACAAAACACCAAAGTGTACAGAATAGCTTCAAATCGCATTTGGAGACGTTTTAGACCATTTTGTGATTTTCGAAAAAACTTGTTAATATAAAAACACCAAAGTACTTAGAATAGCTTCAAATCGCATTTGGAGACGTTGTAGACCATTTTGTGATTTTCGAAAAAACTTGTTAACATAAAAACACCAAAGTTTACAGAATAGCTTCAAATCGCATTTGGAGACGTTTTAGACAATTTTGTGCATTTCGATGAAACTTGGTTACACAAAAACATCAAAGTGCTTAAAATCACATTATAAACCGTTTTAGACCATTTGAGCATTTCCATAACACTTTTCACACAAAAACATCAAAGGGCACAATATAGCTTAATATCCTATTTAAAAACGTTTTAGACCATTTTGAGCATTTCGACAAAACTTTTTCACACAAAACACCAAAGTGCTTAGAATACCTTCAAATCGCATTTGGAGACGTTTTAGACCATTTTGTGATTTTCGAAAAAACTTGTTAACATAAAAACACCAAAGTGCTTAGAATAGCTTCAAATCGCATTTGGAGACGTTTTAGACCATTTTGTGATTTTCGAAAAAACTTGTTAACATAAAAACACCAAAGTGTTTAGAAAAGCTTCAAATCGCATTTGGAGACGTTTTAGACCATTTTGTGATTTTCGAAAAAACTTGTTAACATAAAAACACCAAAGTGTTTAGAAAAGCTTCAAATCGCATTTGGAGACGTTTTAGACCATTTTGGGATTTTCGAAAAAACTTGTTAACATAAAAACACCAAAGTGCTTAGAATAGCTTCAAATCGCATTTGGAGACGTTTTAGACCATTTTGTAATTTTCAAAAAAACTTGTTAACATAAAAACACCAAAGTTCTTAGAATAGCTTCAAATCGCATTTGGAGACGTTTTAGACCATTTTGTGATTTTCGAAAAAAGTTGTTAACATAAAAACACCAAAGTGATTAGAATAGCTTCAAATCGCATTTGGAGACGTTTTAGACCATTTTGTGCATTTCGATGAAACTTGGTTACGCAAAAACATCAAAGTAATAATCACATTATAAACAGTTTTAGACCATTTTGAGCATATCGATAAAACTTTTTACACAAAACACCAAAGTGCTTAGAATAGCTTCAAATCGCATTTGGAGACGTTTTAGACCATTTTGTGATTTTCGACAAAACTTTTTCACACAAAACACCAAAGTACTTAGAATACCTTCAAATCGCATTTGGAGACGTTTTAGACCATTTTGTGATTTTCGAAAAAACTTGTTAACATAAAAACATCAAAGTGTACAGATTAGCTTCAAATCGCATTTGGAGACGTTTTAGACCATTTTGTGATTTTCGAAAAAACTTGTTAACATAAAAACACCAAAGTGCTTAGAATAGCTTCAAATCGCATTGGGAGACGTTTTAGACCATTTTGTGATTTTCGAAAAAACTTGTTAACATAAAAACATCAAAGTGTACAGAATAGCTTCAAATCGCATTTGGAGACGTTTTAGACCATTTTGTGATTTTCGAAAAAACTTGTTAACATAAAAACACCAAAGTGCTTAGAATAGCTTCAAATCGCATTTGGAGACGTTTTAAACCATTTTGTGATTTTCGAAAAAACTTGTTAACATAAAAACACCAAAATGTTTAGAATAGCTTCAAATCGCATTTGGAGACGTTTTAGACCATTTTGTGATTTTCGAAAAAACTTGTTAACACAAAAACACCAAAGTGATTAGAATAGCTTCAAATCGCATTTGGAGACGTTTTAGACCATTTTGTGATTTTCGAAAAAACTTGTTAACATAAAAACACCAAAGTGATTAGAATAGCTTCAAATCGCATTTGGAGACGTTTTAGACCATTTTGTGCATTTCGATGAAACTTGGTTACGCAAAAACATCAAAGTGCTTAAAATCACATTATAAACCGTTTTAGACCATTTTGAGCATATCGATAACACTTTTTACACAAAACACCAAAGTGCTTAGAATAGCTTCAAATCGCATTTGGAGACGTTTTAGACCATTTTGTGATTTTCGACAAAACTTTTTCACACAAAACACCAAAGTGCTTAGAATACCTTCAAATCGCATTTGGAGACGTTTTAGACCATTTTGTGATTTTCGAAAAAACTTGTTAACATAAAAACATCAAAATGTTTAGAATAGCTTCAAATCACATTTGGAGACGTTTTAGACCATTTTGTGATTTTCGAAAAAACTTGTTAACACAAAAACACCAAAGTGATTAGAATAGCTTCAAATCGCATTTGGAGACGTTTTAGACCAATTTGTGCATTTCGATGAAACTTGGTTACGCAAAAACATCAAAGTGCTTAAAATCACATTATAAACCGTTTTAGACCATTTTGAGCATATCGATAACACTTTTCACACAAAAACATCAAAGAGCACAATATAGCTTAATATCTTATTTAAAAACGTTTTAGACCATTTTGAGCATTTCGACAAAACTTTTTCACACAAAACACCAAAGTGCTTAGAATAGCTTCAAATCGCATTTGGAGACGTTTTAGACCATTTTGTGATTTTCGAAAAAACTTGTTAACATAAAAACATCAAAGTGCTAAGAATAGCTTCAAATCGCATTTGGAGACATTTTAGACCAATTAGTGATTTTCGAAAAAACTTGGTTACACAAAAACATCAAAGTGGTTAAAATCACATTATAAACCGTTTTAGACCATTTTGAGCATTTCGATAACACTTTTCACACAAAAACATCAAAGTGCTTAGAATAGCTTCAAATCGCATTTGGAGACGTTTTAGACCATTTTGTGATTTTCGAAAAAAACTTTTTAACATAAAAACACCAAACTTCTAAGAATAGCTTCAAATCGCATATGGAGACAATTTAGACCATTTTGTGATTTTCGAAAAAACTTGTTAACATAAAAACACCAAAGTGCTAAGAATAGCTTCAAATCGCATATGGAGACAATTTAGACCATTTTGTGATTTTCGAAAAAACTTGTTAACATAAAAACACCAAAGTGCTTAGAATACCTTCAAATCGCATTTGGAGACGTTTAAGACCATTTTGTGATTTTCGAAAAAACTTGTTAACATAAAAACACCAAAGTGCTTAGAATAGCTTCAAATCGCATTTGGAGACGTTTTAGACCAATTTGTGATTTTCGAAAAAACTTGGTTACACAAAAACATCAAAGTGGATAAAAGCACATTATAAACCGTTTTAGACCATTTTGAGCATTTCGATAACACATTTCACACAAAAACATCAAAGAGCACAAAATAGCTTAATATCGTATTTAAAAACGTTTTAAACCATTTTGAGCATTTCGACAAAACTTTTTCACACAAAACACCAAAGTGTTTAGAAAAGCTTCAAATCGCATTTGGAGACGTTTTAGACCATTTTGGGATTTTCGAAAAAACTTGTTAACATAAAAACACCAAAGTGCTTAGAATAGCTTCAAATCGCATTTGAAGACGTTTTAGACCATTTTGTAATTTTCGAAAAAACTTGTTAACATAAAAACACCAAAATGTTTAGAATAGCTTCAAATCGCATTTGGAGACGTTTTAGACCATTTTGTGATTTTCGAAAAAACTTGTTAACACAAAAACACCAAAGTGATTAGAATAGCTTCAAATCGCATTTGGAGACGTTTTAGACCATTTTGTGATTTTCGAAAAAACTTGTTAACATAAAAACACCAAAGTGATTAGAATAGCTTCAAATCGCATTTGGAGACGTTTTAGACCATTTTGTGCATTTCGATGAAACTTGGTTACGCAAAAACATCAAAGTAATAATCACATTATAAACAGTTTTAGACCATTTTGAGCATATCGATAAAACTTTTTACACAAAACACCAAAGTGCTTAGAATAGCTTCAAATCGCATTTGGAGACGTTTTAGACCATTTTGTGATTTTCGACAAAACTTTTTCACACAAAACACCAAAGTGCTTAGAATACCTTCAAATCGCATTTGGAGACGTTTTAGACCATTTTGTGATTTTCGAAAAAACTTGTTAACATAAAAACATCAAAGTGTACAGATTAGCTTCAAATCGCATTTGGAGACGTTTTAGACCATTTTGTGATTTTCGAAAAAACTTGTTAACATAAAAACACCAAAGTGCTTAGAATAGCTTCAAATCGCATTAGGAGACGTTTTAGACCATTTTGTTATTTTCGAAAAAACTTGTTAACATAATAACACCAAAATGTTTAGAATAGCTTCAAATCGCATTTGGAGACGTTTTAGACCATTTTGTGATTTTCGAAAAAACTTGTTAACATAAAAACACCAAAGTGCTTAGAATACCTTCAAATCGCATTTGGAGACGTTTTAGACCATTTTGTGATTTTCCAAAAAACTTGTTAACATAAAAACATCAAAGTGTACAGAATAGCTTCAAATCGCATTTGGAGACGTTTTAGACCATTTTGTGATTTTCGAAAAAACTTGTTAACATAAAAACACCAAAGTGCTTAGAATAGCTTCAAATCGCATTAGGAGACGTTTTAGACCATTTTGTGATTTTCGAAAAAACTTGTTAACATAAAAACACCAAAGTGCTTAGAATAGCTTCAAATCGCATTTGGAGACGTTTTAGACCATTTTGTGATTTTCGAAAAAACTTGTTAACATAAAAACACCAAAATGTTTAGAATAGCTTCAAATCACATTTGGAGACGTTTTAGACCATTTTGTGATTTTCGAAAAAACTTGTTAACACAAAAACACCAAAGTGATTAGAATAGCTTCAAATCGCATTTGGAGACGTTTTAGACCAATTTGTGCATTTCGATGAAACTTGGATACGCAAAAACATCAAAGTGCTAAAAATCACATTATAAACCGTTTTAGATCATTTTGAGCATATCGATAACACTTTTCACACAAAAACATCAAAGAGCACAATATAGCTTAATATCTTATTTAAAAACGTTTTAGACCATTTTGAGCATTTCGACAAAACTTTTTCACACAAAACACCAAAGTGCTTAGAATAGCTTCAAATCGCATTTGGAGACGTTTTAGACCATTTTGTGATTTTCGAAAAAACTTTTTCACACAAAACACCAAAGTGCTTAGAATACCTTCAAATCGCATTTGGAGACGTTTTAGACCATTTTGTGATTTTCGAAAAAACTTGTTAACATAAAAACATCAAAGTGTACAGAATAGCTTCAAATCGCATTTGGAGACGTTTTAGACCATTTTGTGATTTTCGAAAAAACTTGTTAACATAAAAACACCAAAGTGCTTAGAATAGCTTCAAATCGCATTAGGAGACGTTTTAGACCATTTTGTGATTTTCGAAAAAACTTGTTAACACAAAAACACCAAAGTGCTTAGAATAGCTTCAAATCGCATTTGGAGACGTTTTAGACCATTTTGTGATTTTCGAAAAAACTTGTTAACATTAAAACACCAAAATGTTTAGAATAGCTTCAAATCGAATTTGGAGACGTTTTAGACCATTTTGTGATTTTCGAAAAAACTTGTTAACACAAAAACACCAAAGTGATTAGAATAGCTTCAAATCGCATTTGGAGACGTTTTAGACCATTTTGTGCATTTCGATGAAACTTGGTTACGGAAAAACATCAAAGTGCTTAAAATCACATTATAAACCGTTTTAGACCATTTTGAGCATATCGATAACACTTTTCACACAAAAACATCAAAGAGCACAATATAGCTTAATATCGTATTTAAAAACGTTTTAGACCATTTTGAGCATTTCGACAAAACTTTTTCACACAAAACACCAAAGTGCTTAGAATAGCTTCAAATCGCATTTGGAGACGTTTTAGACCATTTTGTGATTTTCGAAAAAACTTGTTAACATAAAAACATCAAAGGGCTAAGAATAGCTTCAAATCGCATTTGGAGACATTTTAGACCAATTAGTGATTTTCGAAAAAACTTGGTTACACAAAAACATCAAAGTGGTTAAAATCACATTATAAACCGTTTTAGACCATTTTGAGCATTTCGATAACACTTTTTACACAAAAACATCAAAGTGCTTAGAATAGCTTCAAATCGCATTTGGAGACGTTTTAGACCATTTTGTGATTTTCGAAAAAAACTTTTTAACATAAAAACACCAAACTGCTAAGAATAGCTTCAAATCGCATATGGAGACAATTTAGACCATTTTGTGATTTTCGAAAAAACTTGTTAACATAAAAACACCAAAGTGCTTAGAATACCTTCAAATCGCATTTGGAGACGTTTTAGACCATTTTGTGATTTTCGAAAAAACTTTTTCACACAAAACACCAAAGTGCTTAGAATACCTTCAAATCGCATTTGGAGACGTTTTAGACCATTTTGTGATTTTCGAAAAAACTTGTTAACATAAAAACATCAAAGTGTACAGAATAGCTTCAAATCGCATTTGGAGACGTTTTAGACCATTTTGTGATTTTCGAAAAAACTTGTTAACATAAAAACACCAAAGTGCTTAGAATAGCTTCAAATCGCATTAGGAGACGTTTTAGACCATTTTGTGATTTTCGAAAAAACTTGTTAACACAAAAACACCAAAGTGCTTAGAATAGCTTCAAATCGCATTTGGAGACGTTTTAGACCATTTTGTGATTTTCGAAAAAACTTGTTAACATTAAAACACCAAAATGTTTAGAATAGCTTCAAATCGAATTTGGAGACGTTTTAGACCATTTTGTGATTTTCGAAAAAACTTGTTAACACAAAAACACCAAAGTGATTAGAATAGCTTCAAATCGCATTTGGAGACGTTTTAGACCATTTTGTGCATTTCGATGAAACTTGGTTACGGAAAAACATCAAAGTGCTTAAAATCACATTATAAACCGTTTTAGACCATTTTGAGCATATCGATAACACTTTTCACACAAAAACATCAAAGAGCACAATATAGCTTAATATCGTATTTAAAAACGTTTTAGACCATTTTGAGCATTTCGACAAAACTTTTTCACACAAAACACCAAAGTGCTTAGAATAGCTTCAAATCGCATTTGGAGACGTTTTAGACCATTTTGTGATTTTCGAAAAAACTTGTTAACATAAAAACATCAAAGGGCTAAGAATAGCTTCAAATCGCATTTGGAGACATTTTAGACCAATTAGTGATTTTCGAAAAAACTTGGTTACACAAAAACATCAAAGTGGTTAAAATCACATTATAAACCGTTTTAGACCATTTTGAGCATTTCGATAACACTTTTTACACAAAAACATCAAAGTGCTTAGAATAGCTTCAAATCGCATTTGGAGACGTTTTAGACCATTTTGTGATTTTCGAAAAAAACTTTTTAACATAAAAACACCAAACTGCTAAGAATAGCTTCAAATCGCATATGGAGACAATTTAGACCATTTTGTGATTTTCGAAAAAACTTGTTAACATAAAAACACCAAAGTGCTTAGAATACCTTCAAATCGCATTTGGAGACGTTTTAGACCATTTTGTGATTTTCCAAAAAACTTGTTAACATAAAAACATCAAAGTGTACAGAATAGCTTCAAATCGCATTTGGAGACGTTTTAGACCATTTTGTGATTTTCGAAAAAACTTGTTAACATAAAAACACCAAAGTGCTTAGAATAGCTTCAAATCGCATTAGGAGACGTTTTAGACCATTTTGTGATTTTCGAAAAAACTTGTTAACATAAAAACACCAAAGTGCTTAGAATAGCTTCAAATCGCATTTGGAGACGTTTTAGACCATTTTGTGATTTTCGAAAAAACTTGTTAACATAAAAACACCAAAATGTTTAGAATAGCTTCAAATCACATTTGGAGACGTTTTAGACCATTTTGTGATTTTCGAAAAAACTTGTTAACACAAAAACACCAAAGTGATTAGAATAGCTTCAAATCGCATTTGGAGACGTTTTAGACCAATTTGTGCATTTCGATGAAACTTGGTTACGCAAAAACATCAAAGTGCTTAAAATCACATTATAAACCGTTTTAGACCATTTTGAGCATATCGATAACACTTTTCACACAAAAACATCAAAGAGCACAATATAGCTTAATATCTTATTTAAAAACGTTTTAGACCATTTTGAGCATTTCGACAAAACTTTTTCACACAAAACACCAAAGTGCTTAGAATAGCTTCAAATCGCATTTGGAAACGTTTTAGACCATTTTGTGATTTTCGAAAAAACTTGTTAACATAAAAACATCAAAGTGCTAAGAATAGCTTCAAATCGCATTTGGAGACATTTTAGACCAATTAGTGATTTTCGAAAAAACTTGGTTACACAAAAACATCAAAGTGGTTAAAATCACATTATAAACCGTTTTAGACCATTTTGAGCATTTCGATAACACTTTTCACACAAAAACATCAAAGTGCTTAGAATAGCTTCAAATCGCATTTGGAGACGTTTTAGACCATTTTGTGATTTTCGAAAAAAACTTTTTAACATAAAAACACCAAACTGCTAAGAATAGCTTCAAATCGCATATGGAGACAATTTAGACCATTTTGTGATTTTCGAAAAAACTTGTTAACATAAAAACACCAAAGTGCTTAGAATACCTTCAAATCGCATTTGGAGACATTTTAGACCATTTTGTGATTTTCGAAAAAACTTGTTAACATAAAAACATCAAAGTGCTAAGAATAGCTTCCAATCGCATTTGGAGACGTTTTAGACCATTTTGTGATTTTCGAAAACAACTTGTTAACATAAAAACACCAAAGTGCTTAGAATAGCTTCAAATCGCATTTGGAGACGTTTTAGACCAATTTGTGATTTTCGAAAAAACTTGGTTACACAAAAACATCAAAGTGGATAAAATCACATTATAAACCGTTTTAGACCATTTTGAGCATATCGATAACACTTTTCACACAAAAACATCAAAGACCACAATATAG
Source organism: Antedon mediterranea (assembly GCF_964355755.1). Taxonomy (NCBI): domain Eukaryota; kingdom Metazoa; phylum Echinodermata; class Crinoidea; order Comatulida; family Antedonidae; genus Antedon; species Antedon mediterranea. Next base: position 21,653,045 of record NC_092671.1, read on the forward strand.
CTTAATATCGTATTTAAAAACGTTTTAGACCATTTTGAGCATTTCGACAAAACTTTTTCACACAAAACACCAAAGTGCTTAGAATAGCTTCAAATCGCATTTGGAGACGTTTTAGACCATTTTGTGATTTTCGAAAAAACTTGTTAACATAAAAACATCAAAGTGCTAAGAATAGCTTCAAATCGAATTTGGAGACATTTTAGACCAATTAGTGATTTTCGAAAAAACTTGGTTACACAAAAACATCAAAGTGGTTAAAATCACATTATAAACCGTTTTAGACCATTTTGAGCATTTCGATAACACTTTTCACACAAAAACATCAAAGTGCTTAGAATAGCTTCAAATCGCATTTGGAGACGTTTTAGACCATTTTGTGATTTTCGAAAAAAACTTTTTAACATAAAAACACCAAACTGCTAAGAATAGCTTCAAATCGCATATGGAGACAATTTAGACCATTTTGTGATTTTCGAAAAAACTTGTTAACATAAAAACACCAAAGTGCTTAGAATACCTTCAAATCGCATTTGGAGACATTTTAGACCATTTTGTGATTTTCGAAAAAACTTGTTAACATAAAAACATCAAAGTGCTAAGAATAGCTTCCAATCGCATTTGGAGACGTCTTAGACTATTTTGTGATTTTCGAAAACAACTTGTTAACATAAAAATACCAAAGTGCTTAGAATAGCTTCAAATCGCATTTGGAGACGTTTTAGACCAATTTGTGATTTTCGAAAAAACTTGGTTACACAAAAACATCAAAGTGGATAAAATCACATTATAAACCGTTTTAGACCATTTTGAGCATTTCGATAACACATTTCACACAAAAACATCAAAGAGCACAAAATAGCTTAATATCGTATTTAAAAACGTTTTAAACCATTTTGAGCATTTCGACAAAACTTTTTCACACAAAACACCAAAGTGTACAGAATAGCTTCAAATCGCATTTGGAGACGTTTTAGACCATTTTGTGATTTTCGAAAAAACTTGTTAATATAAAAACACCAAAGTACTTAGAATAGCTTCAAATCGCATTTGGAGACGTTGTAGACCATTTTGTGATTTTCGAAAAAACTTGTTAACATAAAAACACCAAAGTTTACAGAATAGCTTCAAATCGCATTTGGAGACGTTTTAGACAATTTTGTGCATTTCGATGAAACTTGGTTACACAAAAACATCAAAGTGCTTAAAATCACATTATAAACCGTTTTAGACCATTTGAGCATTTCCATAACACTTTTCACACAAAAACATCAAAGGGCACAATATAGCTTAATATCCTATTTAAAAACGTTTTAGACCATTTTGAGCATTTCGACAAAACTTTTTCACACAAAACACCAAAGTGCTTAGAATACCTTCAAATCGCATTTGGAGACGTTTTAGACCATTTTGTGATTTTCGAAAAAACTTAACATAAAAACATCAAAGTTTACAGAATAGCTTCAAATCGCATTTGGAGACGTTTTAAACCATTTTGTGATTTTCGAAAAAACTTGTTAACATAAAAACACCAAAATGTTTAGAATAGCTTCAAATCGCATTTGGAGACGTTTTAGACCATTTTGTGATTTTCGAAAAAACTTGTTAACACAAAAACACCAAAGTGATTAGAATAGCTTCAAATCGCATTTGGAGACGTTTTAGACCATTTTGTGATTTTCGAAAAAACTTGTTAACATAAAAACACCAAAGTGATTAGAATAGCTTCAAATCGCATTTGGAGACGTTTTAGACCATTTTGTGCATTTCGATGAAACTTGGTTACGCAAAAACATCAAAGTGCTTAAAATCACATTATAAACCGTTTTAGACCATTTTGAGCATATCGATAACACTTTTTACACAAAACGCCAAAGTGCTTAGAATAGCTTCAAATCGCATTTGGAGACGTTTTAGACCATTTTGTGATTTTCGACAAAACTTTTTCACATAAAACACCAAAGTGCTTAGAATACCTTCAAATCGCATTTGGAGACGTTTTAGACCATTTTGTGATTTTCGAAAAAACTTGTTAACATAAAAACATCAAAGTGTACAGAATAGCTTCAAATCGCATTTGGAGACGTTTTAGACCATTTTGTGATTTTCGAAAAAACTTGTTAACATAAAAACACCAAAGTGCTTAGAATAGCTTCAAATCGCATTAGGAGACGTTTTAGACCATTTTGTGATTTTCGAAAAAACTTGTTAACATAAAAACACCAAAGTGCTTAGAATAGCTTCAAATCGCATTTGGAGACGTTTTAGACCATTTTGTGATTTTCGAAAAAACTTGTTAACATAAAAACACCAAAGTTCTTAAAATAGCTTCAAATCGCATTTGGAGACGTTTTAGACCATTTTGTGATTTTCGAAAAAACTTGTTAACATAAAAACACCAAAGTGCTTAGAATAGCTTCAAATCGCATTTGGAGACGTTTTAGACCATTTTGGGATTTTTGAAAAAACTTGTTAACATAAAAACACCAAAGTTCTTAGAATAGCTTCAAATCGCATTTGGAGACGTTTTAGACCATTTTGTGCATTTCGATGAAACTTGGTTACACAAAAACATCAAAGTGCTTAAAATCACGTTATAAACCGTTTTAGACCATTTGAGCATTTCGATAACACTTTTCACACAAAAACATCAAAGGGCACAATATAGCTTAATATCCTATTTAAAAACGTTTTAGACCATTTTGAGCATTTCGACAAAACTTTTTCACACAAAACACCAAAGTGCTTAGAATACCTTCAAATCGCATTTGGAGACGTTTTAGACAATTTTGTGATTTTCGAAAAAACTTGTTAACATAAAAACATCAAAGTTTACAGAATAGCTTCAAATCGCTTTTGGAGACGTTTTAGACAATTTTGTGATTTTCGAAAAAACTTGTTAACATAAAAACACCAAAGTGCTTAGAATAGCTTCAAATCGCATTGGGAGACGTTTTAGACCATTTTGTGATTTTCGAAAAAACTTGTTAACATAAAAACATCAAAGTGTACAGAATAGCTTCAAATCGCATTTGGAGACGTTTTAGACCATTTTGTGATTTTCGAAAAAACTTGTTAACATAAAAACACCAAAGTGCTTAGAATAGCTTCAAATCGCATTTGGAGACGTTTTAAACCATTTTGTGATTTTCGAAAAAACTTGTTAACATAAAAACACCAAAATGTTTAGAATAGCTTCAAATCGCATTTGGAGACGTTTTAGACCATTTTGTGATTTTCGAAAAAACTTGTTAACACAAAAACACCAAAGTGATTAGAATAGCTTCAAATCGCATTTGGAGACGTTTTAGACCATTTTGTGATTTTCGAAAAAACTTGTTAACATAAAAACACCAAAGTGATTAGAATAGCTTCAAATCGCATTTGGAGACGTTTTAGACCATTTTGTGCATTTCGATGAAACTTGGTTACGCAAAAACATCAAAGTGCTTAAAATCACATTATAAACCGTTTTAGACCATTTTGAGCATATCGATAACACTTTTTACACAAAACACCAAAGTGCTTAGAATAGCTTCAAATCGCATTTGGAGACGTTTTAGACCATTTTGTGATTTTCGACAAAACTTTTTCACACAAAACACCAAAGTGCTTAGAATACCTTCAAATCGCATTTGGAGACGTTTTAGACCATTTTGTGATTTTCGAAAAAACTTGTTAACATAAAAACATCAAAGTGTACAGAATAGCTTCAAATCGCATTTGGAGACGTTTTAGACCATTTTGTGATTTTCGAAAAAACTTGTTAACATAAAAACACCAAAGTGCTTAGAATAGCTTCAAATCGCATTAGGAGACGTTTTAGACCATTTTGTGATTTTCGAAAAAACTTGTTAACATAAAAACACCAAAGTGCTTAGAATAGCTTCAAATCGCATTTGGAGACGTTTTAGACCATTTTGTGATTTTCGAAAAAACTTGTTAACATAAAAACACCAAAATGTTTAGAATAGCTTCAAATCGCATTTGGAGACGTTTTAGACCATTTTGTGATTTTCGAAAAAACTTGTTAACACAAAAACACCAAAGTGATTAGAATAGCTTCAAATTGCATTTGGAGACGTTTTAGACCATTTTGTGCATTTCGATGAAACTTGGTTACGCAAAAACATCAAAGTGCTTAAAATCACATTATAAACCGTTTTAGACCATTTTGAGCATATCGATAACACTTTTCACACAAAAACATCAAAGAGCACAATATAGCTTAATATCGTATTTAAAAACGTTTTAGACCATTTTGAGCATTTCGACAAAACTTTTTCACACAAAACACCAAAGTGCTTAGAATAGCTTCAAATCGCATTTGGAGACGTTTTAGACCATTTTGTGATTTTCGAAAAAACTTGTTAACATAAAAACATCAAAGGGCTAAGAATAGCTTCAAATGGCATTTGGAGACATTTTAGAACAATTAGTGATTTTCGAAAAAACTTGGTTACACAAAAACATCAAAGTGGTTAAAATCACATTATAAACCGTTTTAGACCATTTTGAGCATTTCGATAACACTTTTTACACAAAAACATCAAAGTGCTTAGAATAGCTTCAAATCGCATTTGGAGACGTTTTAGACCATTTTGTGATTTTTGAAAAAAACTTTTTAACATAAAAACACCAAACTGCTAAGAATAGCTTCAAATCGCATATGGAGACAATTTAGACCATTTTGTGATTTTCGAAAAAACTTGTTAACATAAAAACACCAAAGTGCTTAGAATACCTTCAAATCGCATTTGGAGACGTTTTAGACCATTTTGTGATTTTCCAAAAAACTTGTTAACATAAAAACATCAAAGTGTACAGAATAGCTTCAAATCGCATTTGGAGACGTTTTAGACCATTTTGTGATTTTCGAAAAAACTTGTTAACATAAAAACACCAAAGTGCTTAGAATAGCTTCAAATCGCATTTGGAGACGTTTTAGACCAATTTGTGATTTTCGAAAAAACTTGGTTACACAAAAACATCAAAGTGGTTAAAAGCACATTATAAACCGTTTTAGACCATTTTGAGCATTTCGATAACACATTTCACACAAAAACATCAAAGAGCACAAAATAGCTTAATATCGTATTTAAAAACGTTTTAAACCATTTTGAGCATTTCGACAAAACTTTTTCACACAAAACACCAAAGTGTACAGAATAGCTTCAAATCGCATTTGGAGACGTTTTAGACCATTTTGTGATTTTCGAAAAAACTTGTTAATATAAAAACACCAAAGTACTTAGAATAGCTTCAAATCGCATTTGGAGACGTTTTAGACCATTTTGTGATTTTCGAAAAAACTTGTTAACATAAAAACATCAAAGTGCTAAGAATAGCTTCCAATCGCATTTGGAGACATTTTAGACCAATTTGTGATTTTGGAAAAAACTTGGTTACACAAAAACATCAAAGTGCTTTAAATCACATTATAAACCGTTTTAGACCATTTTGAGCATTTCGATAACACATTTCACAAAAAAACATCAAAGAGCACAAAATAGCTTAATATCGTATTTAAAAACGTTTTAAACCATTTTGAGCATTTCGACAAAACTTTTTCACACAAAACACCAAAGTGTTTAGAAAAGCTTCAAATCGCATTTGGAGACGTTTTAGACCATTTTGGGATTTTCGAAAAAACTTGTTAACATAAAAACACCAAAGTGCTTAGAATAGCTTCAAATCGCATTTGAAGACGTTTTAGACCATTTTGTAATTTTCGAAAAAACTTGTTAACATAAAAACACCAAAATGTTTAGAATAGCTTCAAATCGCATTTGGAGACGTTTTAGACCATTTTGTGATTTTCGAAAAAACTTGTTAACACAAAAACACCAAAGTGATTAGAATAGCTTCAAATCGCATTTGGAGACGTTTTAGACCATTTTGTGATTTTCGAAAAAACTTGTTAACATAAAAACACCAAAGTGATTAGAATAGCTTCAAATCGCATTTGGAGACGTTTTAGACCATTTTGTGCATTTCGATGAAACTTGGTTACGCAAAAACATCAAAGTAATAATCACATTATAAACAGTTTTAGACCATTTTGAGCATATCGATAAAACTTTTTACACAAAACACCAAAGTGCTTAGAATAGCTTCAAATCGCATTTGGAGACGTTTTAGACCATTTTGTGATTTTCGTCAAAACTTTTTCACACAAAACACCAAAGTGCTTAGAATACCTTCAAATCGCATTTGGAGACGTTTTAGACCATTTTGTGATTTTCGAAAAAACTTGTTAACATAAAAACATCAAAGTGTACAGATTAGCTTCAAATCGCATTTGGAGACGTTTTAGACCATTTTGTGATTTTCGAAAAAACTTGTTAACATAAAAACACCAAAGTGCTTAGAATAGCTTCAAATCGCATTAGGAGACGTTTTAGACCATTTTGTTATTTTCGAAAAAACTTGTTAACATAAAAACACCAAAATGTTTAGAATAGCTTCAAATCGCATTTGTAGACGTTTTATACCATTTTGTGATTTTCGAAAAAACTTGTTAACACAAAAACACCAAAGTGATTAGAATAGCTTCAAATCGCATTTGGAGACGTTTTAGACCATTTTGTGCATTTCGATGAAACTTGGTTACGCAAAAACATCAAAGTGCTTAAAATCACATTATAAACCGTTTTAGACCATTTTGAGCATATCGATAACACTTTTCACACAAAAACATCAAAGAGCACAATATAGCTTAATATCGTATTTAAAAACGTTTTAGACCATTTTGAGCAATTCGACAAAACTTTTTCACACAAAACACCAAAGTGCTTAGAATAGCTTCAAATCGCATTTGGAGACGTTTTAGACCATTTTGTGATTTTCGAAAAAACTTGTTAACATAAAAACATCAAAGGGCTAAGAATAGCTTCAAATCGCATTTGGAGACATTTTAGACCAATTAGTGATTTTCGAAAAAACTTGGTTACACAAAAACATCAAAGTGGTTAAAATCACATTATAAACCGTTTTAGACCATTTTGAGCATATCGATAAAATTTTTTACACAAAAACATCAAAGAGCACAAAATAGCTTAATATCGTATTTGGAAACGTTTTAGAACATTTTGTGATTTTCGAAAAAACTTGTTAACATAAAACACCAAAGTGTACAGAATAGCTTCAAATCGCATTTGGAGACATTTTAGACCAATTTGTGATTTTCGAAAAAACTTGTTAACATAAAAACACCAAAGTGCTAAGAATAGCTTCAAATCGCATTTGGAGACATTTTAGACCAATTTGTGATTTTCGAAAAAACTTGGTTACACAAAAACATCAAAGTGCTTAAAATCACATTATAAAACCGTGTTAGACCATTTTGAGCATTTCGATAACACTTTTCACACAAAAACATCAAAGAGCATAAAATAGGTTAATATCGTATTTAAAAACGTTTTAGACCATTTTGAGCATTTCGATGAAACTTGGTTACGCAAAAACATCAAAGTGCTTAAAATCACATTATAAACCGTTTTAGACCATTTTGAGCATATCGATAAAATTTTTTACACAAAAACATCAAAGAGCACAAAATAGCTTAATATCGTATTTGGAAACGTTTTAGAACATTTTGTGATTTTCGAAAAAACTTGTTAACATAAAACACCAAAGTGTACAGAATAGCTTCAAATCGCATTTGGAGACATTTTAGACCAATTTGTGATTTTCGAAAAAACTTGTTAACATAAAAACACCAAAGTGCTAAGAATAGCTTCAAATCGCATTTGGAGACATTTTAGACCAATTTGTGATCTTCGAAAAAACTTGGTTACACAAAAACATCAAAGTGCTTAAAATCACATTATAAAACCGTTTTAGACCATTTTGAGCATTTCGATAACACTTTTCACACAAAAACATCAAAGAGCATAAAATAGGTTAATATCGTATTTAAAAACGTTTTAGACCATTTTGAGCATTTCGACAAAACTTTTTCACACAAAACACCAAAGTGTACAGAATAGCTTAATATCGTATTTAAAAACGTTTTAGACCATTTTGTGATTTTCGAAAAAACTTGTTAACATAAAAACACCAAAGTGCTTACAATAGCTTCAAATCGCATTAGGAGACGTTTTAGACCATTTTGTGATTTTCGAAAAAACTTGTTAACATAAAAACATCAAAGTGTACAGAATAGCTTCAAATCGCATTTGGAGACGTTTTAGACCATTTTGTGATTTTCGAAAAAAACTTGTTAACATAAAAACACCAAAGTGCTTAGAATAGCTTCAAATCGCATTTGGAGACGTTTTAGACCATTTTGTGATTTTCGAAAAAACTTGTTAATATAAAAACACCAAAGTACTTAGAATAGCTTCAAATCGCATTTGGAGACGTTTTAAACCATTTTGTGATTTTCGAAAAAACTTGTTAACATAAAAACACCAAAATGTTTAGAATAGCTTCAAATCGCATTTGGAGACGTTTTAGACCATTTTGTGATTTTCGAAAAAACTTGTTAACCCAAAAACACCAAAGTGATTAGAATAGCTTCAAATCGCATTTGGAGACGTTTTAGACCATTTTGTGATTTTCGAAAAAACTTGTTAACATAAAAACACCAAAGTGATTAGAATAGCTTCAAATCGCATTTGGAGACGTTTTAGACCATTTTGTGATTTTCGAAAAAACTTGTTAACATAAAAACACCAAAGTGATTAGAATAGCTTCAAATCGCATTTGGAGACGTTTTAGACCATTTTGTGCATTTCGATGAAACTTGGTTACGCAAAAACATCAATGTGCTTAAAATCACATTATAAACCGTTTTAGACCATTTTGAGCATATCCATAAAACTTTTTACACAAAACACCAAAGTGCTTAGAATAGCTTCAAATCGCATTTGGAGACGTTTTAGACCATTTTGTGATTTTCGACAAAACTTTTTCACACAAAACACCAAAGTGCTTAGAATACCTTCAAATCGCATTTGGAGACGTTTTAGACCATTTTGTGATTTTCGAAAAAACTTGTTAACATAAAAACATCAAAGTGTACAGAATAGCTTCAAATCGCATTTGGAGACGTTTTAGACCATTTTGTGATTTTCGAAAAAACTTGTTAACATAAAAACACCAAAGTGCTTAGAATAGCTTCAAATCGCATTAGGAGACGTTTTAGACCATTTTGTGATTTTCGAAAAAACTTGTTAACATAAAAACACCAAAGTGCTTAGAATAGCTTCAAATCGCATTTGGAGACGTTTTAGACCATTTTGTGATTTTCGAAAAAACTTGTTAACATAAAAACACCAAAATGTTTAGAATAGCTTCAAATCGCATTTGGAGACGTTTTAGACCATTTTGTGATTTTCGAAAAAACTTGTTAACACAAAAACACCAAAGTGATTAGAATAGCTTCAAATCGCATTTGGAGACGTTTTAGACCATTTTGTGCATTTCGATGAAACTTGGTTACGCAAAAACATCAAAGTGCTTAAAATCACATTATAAACCGTTTTAGACCATTTTGAGCATATCGATAACACTTTTCACACAAAAACATCAAAGAGCACAATATAGCTTAATATCGTATTTAAAAACGTTTTAGACCATTTTGAGCATTTCGACAAAACTTTTTCACACAAAACACCAAAGTGCTTAGAATAGCTTCAAATCGCATTTGGAGACGTTTTAGACCATTTTGTGATTTTCGAAAAAACTTGTTAACATAAAAACATCAAAGTGCTAAGAATAGTTTCAAATCGAATTTGGAGACATTTTAGACCAATTAGTGATTTTCGAAAAAACTTGGTTACACAAAAACATCAAAGTGGTTAAAATCACATTATAAACCGTTTTAGACCATTTTGAGCATTTCGATAACACTTTTCACACAAAAACATCAAAGTGCTTAGAATAGCTTCAAATCGCATTTGGAGACGTTTTAGACCATTTTGTGATTTTCGAAAAAAACTTTTTAACATAAAAACACCAAACTGCTAAGAATAGCTTCAAATCGCATATGGAGACAATTTAGACCATTTTGTGATTTTCGAAAAAACTTGTTAACATAAAAACACCAAAGTGCTTAGAATACCTTCAAATCGCATTTGGAGACATTTTAGACCATTTTGTGATTTTCGAAAAAACTTGTTAACATAAAAACATCAAAGTGCTAAGAATAGCTTCCAATCGCATTTGTAGACGTTTTAGACCATTTTGTGATTTTCGAAAACAACTTGTTAACATAAAAACACCAAAGTGCTTAGAATAGCTTCAAATCGCATTTGGAGACGTTTTAGACCATTTTGTGATTTTCGAAAAAACTTGTTAACATAAAAACATCAAAGTGCTAAGAATAGCTTCAAATCGAATTTGGAGACATTTTAGACCAATTAGTGATTTTCGAAAAAACTTGGTTACACAAAAACATCAAAGTGGTTAAAATCACATTATAAACCGTTTTAGACCATTTTGAGCATTTCGATAACACTTTTCACACAAAAACATCAAAGTGCTTAGAATAGCTTCAAATCGCATTTGGAGACGTTTTAGACCATTTTGTGATTTTCGAAAAAAACTTTTTAACATAAAAACACCAAACTGCTAAGAATAGCTTCAAATCGCATATGGAGACAATTTAGACCATTTTGTGATTTTCGAAAAAACTTGTTAACATAAAAACACCAAAGTGCTTAGAATACCTTCAAATCGCATTTGGAGACATTTTAGACCATTTTGTGATTTTCGAAAAAACTTGTTAACATAAAAACATCAAAGTGCTAAGAATAGCTTCCAATCGCATTTGGAGACGTTTTAGACCATTTTGTGATTTTCGAAAAAACTTGTTAACATAAAAACACCAAAGTGATTAGAATAGCTTCAAATCGCATTTGGAGACGTTTTAGACCATTTTGTGCATTTCGATGAAACTTGGTTACGCAAAAACATCAAAGTGCTTAAAATCACATTATAAACCGTTTTAGACCATTTTGAGCATATCGATAACACTTTTTACACAAAACACCAAAGTGCTTAGAATAGCTTCAAATCGCATTTGGAGACGTTTTAGACCATTTTGTGATTTTCGACAAAACTTTTTCACACAAAACACCAAAGTGCTTAGAATACCTTCAAATCGCATTTGGAGACGTTTTAGACCATTTTGTGATTTTCGAAAAAACTTGTTAACATAAAAACATCAAAGTGTACAGAATAGCTTCAAATCGCATTTGGAGACGTTTTAGACCATTTTGTGATTTTCGAAAAAACTTGTTAACATAAAAACACCAAAGTGCTTAGAATAGCTTCAAATCGCATTTGGAGACGTTTTAGACCATTTTGTGATTTTCGAAAAAACTTGTTAACATAAAAACACCAAAGTGCTTAGAATAGCTTCAAATCGCATTAGGAGACGTTTTAGACCATTTTGTGATTTTCGAAAAAACTTGTTAACATAAAAACACCAAAGAGCTTAGAATAGCTTCAAATCGCATTTGGAGACGTTTTAGACCATTTTGTGATTTTCGAAAAAACTTGTTAACATAAAAAAAACAAAGTTCTTAAAATAGCTTCAAATCGCATTTGGAGACGTTTTAGACCATTTTGTGATTTTCGAAAAAACCTGTTAACATAAAAACACCAAAGTGTTTAGAAAAGCTTCAAATCGCATTTGGAGACGTTTTAGACCATTTTGGGATTTTCGAAAAAACTTGTTAACATAAAAACACCAAAGTGCTTAGAATATGGCCGAGCGGTTAAGGCAGGGGCGCCGTTTATCGTACCTAAAGAGCCAACAACAACATCGGCAAGGGTTCGAGGCCGACTCGCTCCTAGTTCTGGTGGTGGAACAAGTCTTCTCGGATAAGGACTATAAACCGTAGGTCCAGTGTACACAGTTATAACATGTGTGTACTTTAAAGAACCCAGTTCATTATTCGAAAAAGAGTAGGGGGTTACCCCGGTGAACTGGTTCACACAATAGCCTCTGTATCAGGGGGATTACCACCAATCTGATAGGACAGTGATTAATTCACTATTGGTAATCCTTGGCCACAGTGCCTAAAGACATAAAATAAAATAAAAATAAATAAATAAATAATAGCTTCAAATCGCATTTGGAGACGTTTTAGACCATTTTGTAATTTTCAAAAAAACTTGTTAACATAAAAACACCAAAGTTCTTAGAATAGCTTCAAATCGCATTTGGAGACGTTTTAGACCATTTTGTGCATTTCGATGAAACTTGGTTACACAAAAACATCAAAGTGCTTAAAATCACGTTATAAACCGTTTTAGACCATTTGAGCATTTCGATAACACTTTTCACACAAAAACATCAAAGGGCACAATATAGCTTAATATCCTATTTAAAAACGTTTTAGACCATTTTGAGCATTTCGACAAAACTTTTTCACACAAAACACCAAAGTGCTTAGAATACCTTCAAATCGCATTTGGAGACGTTTTAGACAATTTTGTGATTTTCGAAAAAACTTAACATAAAAACATCAAAGTTTACAGAATAGCTTCAAATCGCTTTTGGAGACGTTTTAGACAATTTTGTGATTTTCGAAAAAACTTGTTAACATAAAAACACCAAAGTGCTTAGAATAGCTTCAAATCGCATTGGGAGACGTTTTAGACCATTTTGTGATTTTCGAAAAAACTTGTTAACATAAAAACATCAAAGTGTACAGAATAGCTTCAAATCGCATTTGGAGACGTTTTAGACCATTTTGTGATTTTCGAAAAAACTTGTTAACATAAAAACACCAAAGTGCTTAGAATAGCTTCAAATCGCATTTGGAGACGTTTTAAACCATTTTGTGATTTTCGAAAAAACTTGTTAACATAAAAACACCAAAATGTTTAGAATAGCTTCAAATCGCATTTGGAGACGTTTTAGACCATTTTGTGATTTTCGAAAAAACTTGTTAACACAAAAACACCAAAGTGATTAGAATAGCTTCAAATCGCATTTGGAGACGTTTTAGACCATTTTGTGATTTTCGAAAAAACTTGTTAACATAAAAACACCAAAGTGATTAGAATAGCTTCAAATCGCATTTGGAGACGTTTTAGACCATTTTGTGCATTTCGATGAAACTTGGTTACGCAAAAACATCAAAGTGCTTAAAATCACATTATAAACCGTTTTAGACCATTTTGAGCATATCGATAACACTTTTTACACAAAACACCAAAGTGCTTAGAATAGCTTCAAATCGCATTTGGAGACGTTTTAGACCATTTTGTGATTTTCGACAAAACTTTTTCACACAAAACACCAAAGTGCTTAGAATACCTTCAAATCGCATTTGGAGACGTTTTAGACCATTTTGTGATTTTCGACAAAACTTTTTCACACAAAACACCAAAGTGCTTAGAATACCTTCAAATCGCATTTGGAGACGTTTTAGACCATTTTGTGATTTTCGAAAAAACTTGTTAACATAAAAACATCAAAATGTTTAGAATAGCTTCAAATCACATTTGGAGACGTTTTAGACCATTTTGTGATTTTCGAAAAAACTTGTTAACACAAAAACACCAAAGTGATTAGAATAGCTTCAAATCGCATTTGGAGACGTTTTAGACCAATTTGTGCATTTCGATGAAACTTGGTTACGCAAAAACATCAAAGTGCTTAAAATCACATTATAAACCGTTTTAGACCATTTTGAGCATATCGATAACACTTTTCACACAAAAACATCAAAGAGCACAATATAGCTTAATATCTTATTTAAAAACGTTTTAGACCATTTTGAGCATTTCGACAAAACTTTTTCACACAAAACACCAAAGTGCTTAGAATAGCTTCAAATCGCATTTGGAGACGTTTTAGACCATTTTGTGATTTTCGAAAAAACTTGTTAACATAAAAACATCAAAGTGCTAAGAATAGCTTCAAATCGCATTTGGAGACATTTTAGACCAATTAGTGATTTTCGAAAAAACTTGGTTACACAAAAACATCAAAGTGGTTAAAATCACATTATAAACCGTTTTAGACCATTTTGAGCATTTCGATAACACTTTTCACACAAAAACATCAAAGTGCTTAGAATAGCTTCAAATCGCATTTGGAGACGTTTTAGACCATTTTGTGATTTTCGAAAAAAACTTTTTAACATAAAAACACCAAACTTCTAAGAATAGCTTCAAATCGCATATGGAGACAATTTAGACCATTTTGTGATTTTCGAAAAAACTTGTTAACATAAAAACACCAAAGTGCTAAGAATAGCTTCAAATCGCATATGGAGACAATTTAGACCATTTTGTGATTTTCGAAAAAACTTGTTAACATAAAAACACCAAAGTGCTTAGAATACCTTCAAATCGCATTTGGAGACGTTTAAGACCATTTTGTGATTTTCGAAAAAACTTGTTAACATAAAAACACCAAAGTGCTTAGAATAGCTTCAAATCGCATTTGGAGACGTTTTAGACCAATTTGTGATTTTCGAAAAAACTTGGTTACACAAAAACATCAAAGTGGATAAAAGCACATTATAAACCGTTTTAGACCATTTTGAGCATTTCGATAACACATTTCACACAAAAACATCAAAGAGCACAAAATAGCTTAATACCGTATTTAAAAACGTTTTAAACCATTTTGAGCATTTCGACAAAACTTTTTCACACAAAACACCAAAGTGTTTAGAAAAGCTTCAAATCGCATTTGGAGACGTTTTAGACCATTTTGGGATTTTCGAAAAAACTTGTTAACATAAAAACACCAAAGTGCTTAGAATAGCTTCAAATCGCATTTGAAGACGTTTTAGACCATTTTGTAATTTTCGAAAAAACTTGTTAACATAAAAACACCAAAATGTTTAGAATAGCTTCAAATCGCATTTGGAGACGTTTTAGACCATTTTGTGATTTTCGAAAAAACTTGTTAACACAAAAACACCAAAGTGATTAGAATAGCTTCAAATCGCATTTGGAGACGTTTTAGACCATTTTGTGATTTTCGAAAAAACTTGTTAACATAAAAACACTAAAGTGATTAGAATAGCTTCAAATCGCATTTGGAGACGTTTTAGACCATTTTGTGCATTTCGATGAAACTTGGTTACGCAAAAACATCAAAGTAATAATCACATTATAAACAGTTTTAGACCATTTTGAGCATATCGATAAAACTTTTTACACAAAACACCAAAGTGCTTAGAATAGCTTCAAATCGCATTTGGAGACGTTTTAGACCATTTTGTGATTTTCGACAAAACTTTTTCACACAAAACACCAAAGTGCTTAGAATACCTTCAAATCGCATTTGGAGACGTTTTAGACCATTTTGTGATTTTCGAAAAAACTTGTTAACATAAAAACATCAAAGTGTACAGATTAGCTTCAAATCGCATTTGGAGACGTTTTAGACCATTTTGTGATTTTCGAAAAAACTTGTTAACATAAAAACACCAAAGTGCTTAGAATAGCTTCAAATCGCATTAGGAGACGTTTTAGACCATTTTGTTATTTTCGAAAAAACTTGTTAACATAAAAACACCAAAATGTTTAGAATAGCTTCAAATCGCATTTGGAGACGTTTTAGACCATTTTGTGATTTTCGAAAAAACTTGTTAACATAAAAACACCAAAGTGCTTAGAATACCTTCAAATCGCATTTGGAGACGTTTTAGACCATTTTGTGATTTTCCAAAAAACTTGTTAACATAAAAACATCAAAGTGTACAGAATAGCTTCAAATCGCATTTGGAGACGTTTTAGACCATTTTGTGATTTTCGAAAAAACTTGTTAACATAAAAACACCAAAGTGCTTAGAATAGCTTCAAATCGCATTAGGAGACGTTTTAGACCATTTTGTGATTTTCGAAAAAACTTGTTAACATAAAAACACCAAAGTGCTTAGAATAGCTTCAAATCGCATTTGGAGACGTTTTAGACCATTTTGTGATTTTCGAAAAAACTTGTTAACACAAAAACACCAAAGTGATTAGAATAGCTTCAAATCGCATTTGGAGACGTTTTAGACCAATTTGTGCATTTCGATGAAACTTGGTTACGCAAAAACATCAAAGTGCTTAAAATCACATTATAAACCGTTTTAGACCATTTTGAGCATATCGATAACACTTTTCACACAAAAACATCAAAGAGCACAATATAGCTTAATATCTTATTTAAAAACGTTTTAGACCATTTTGAGCATTTCGACAAAACTTTTTCACACAAAACACCAAAGTGCTTAGAATAGCTTCAAATCGCATTTGGAGACGTTTTAGACCATTTTGTGATTTTCGAAAAAACTTTTTCACACAAAACACCAAAGTGCTTAGAATACCTTCAAATCGCATTTGGAGACGTTTTAGACCATTTTGTGATTTTCGAAAAAACTTGTTAACATAAAAACATCAAAGTGTACAGAATAGCTTCAAATCGCATTTGGAGACGTTTTAGACCATTTTGTGATTTTCGAAAAAACTTGTTAACATAAAAACACCAAAGTGCTTAGAATAGCTTCAAATCGCATTAGGAGACGTTTTAGACCATTTTGTGATTTTCGAAAAAACTTGTTAACACAAAAACACCAAAGTGCTTAGAATAGCTTCAAATCGCATTTGGAGACGTTTTAGACCATTTTGTGATTTTCGAAAAAACTTGTTAACATTAAAACACCAAAATGTTTAGAATAGCTTCAAATCGCATTTGGAGACGTTTTAGACCATTTTGTGATTTTCGAAAAAACTTGTTAACACAAAAACACCAAAGTGATTAGAATAGCTTCAAATCGCATTTGGAGACGTTTTAGACCATTTTGTGCATTTCGATGAAACTTGGTTACGGAAAAACATCAAAGTGCTTAAAATCACATTATAAACCGTTTTAGACCATTTTGAGCATATCGATAACACTTTTCACACAAAAACATCAAAGAGCACAATATAGCTTAATATCGTATTTAAAAACGTTTTAGACCATTTTGAGCATTTCGACAAAACTTTTTCACACAAAACACCAAAGTGCTTAGAATAGCTTCAAATCGCATTTGGAGACGTTTTAGACCATTTTGTGATTTTCGAAAAAACTTGTTAACATAAAAACATCAAAGTGCTAAGAATAGTTTCAAATCGAATTTGGAGACATTTTAGACCAATTAGTGATTTTCGAAAAAACTTGGTTACACAAAAACATCAAAGTGGTTAAAATCACATTATAAACCGTTTTAGACCATTTTGAGCATTTCGATAACACTTTTCACACAAAAACATCAAAGTGCTTAGAATAGCTTCAAATCGCATTTGGAGACGTTTTAGACCATTTTGTGATTTTCGAAAAAAACTTTTTAACATAAAAACACCAAACTGCTAAGAATAGCTTCAAATCGCATATGGAGACAATTTAGACCATTTTGTGATTTTCGAAAAAACTTGTTAACATAAAAACACCAAAGTGCTTAGAATACCTTCAAATCGCATTTGGAGACATTTTAGACCATTTTGTGATTTTCGAAAAAACTTGTTAACATAAAAACATCAAAGTGCTAAGAATAGCTTCCAATCGCATTTGTAGACGTTTTAGACCATTTTGTGATTTTCGAAAACAACTTGTTAACATAAAAACACCAAAGTGCTTAGAATAGCTTCAAATCGCATTTGGAGACGTTTTAGACCATTTTGTGATTTTCGAAAAAACTTGTTAACATAAAAACATCAAAGTGCTAAGAATAGCTTCAAATCGAATTTGGAGACATTTTAGACCAATTAGTGATTTTCGAAAAAACTTGGTTACACAAAAACATCAAAGTGGTTAAAATCACATTATAAACCGTTTTAGACCATTTTGAGCATTTCGATAACACTTTTCACACAAAAACATCAAAGTGCTTAGAATAGCTTCAAATCGCATTTGGAGACGTTTTAGACCATTTTGTGATTTTCGAAAAAAACTTTTTAACATAAAAACACCAAACTGCTAAGAATAGCTTCAAATCGCATATGGAGACAATTTAGACCATTTTGTGATTTTCGAAAAAACTTGTTAACATAAAAACACCAAAGTGCTTAGAATACCTTCAAATCGCATTTGGAGACATTTTAGACCATTTTGTGATTTTCGAAAAAACTTGTTAACATAAAAACATCAAAGTGCTAAGAATAGCTTCCAATCGCATTTGGAGACGTTTTAGACCATTTTGTGATTTTCGAAAAAACTTGTTAACATAAAAACACCAAAGTGATTAGAATAGCTTCAAATCGCATTTGGAGACGTTTTAGACCATTTTGTGCATTTCGATGAAACTTGGTTACGCAAAAACATCAAAGTGCTTAAAATCACATTATAAACCGTTTTAGACCATTTTGAGCATATCGATAACACTTTTTACACAAAACACCAAAGTGCTTAGAATAGCTTCAAATCGCATTTGGAGACGTTTTAGACCATTTTGTGATTTTCGACAAAACTTTTTCACACAAAACACCAAAGTGCTTAGAATACCTTCAAATCGCATTTGGAGACGTTTTAGACCATTTTGTGATTTTCGAAAAAACTTGTTAACATAAAAACATCAAAGTGTACAGAATAGCTTCAAATCGCATTTGGAGACGTTTTAGACCATTTTGTGATTTTCGAAAAAACTTGTTAACATAAAAACACCAAAGTGCTTAGAATAGCTTCAAATCGCATTTGGAGACGTTTTAGACCATTTTGTGATTTTCGAAAAAACTTGTTAACATAAAAACACCAAAGTGCTTAGAATAGCTTCAAATCGCATTAGGAGACGTTTTAGACCATTTTGTGATTTTCGAAAAAACTTGTTAACATAAAAACACCAAAGTGCTTAGAATAGCTTCAAATCGCATTTGGAGACGTTTTAGACCATTTTGTGATTTTCGAAAAAACTTGTTAACATAAAAAAAACAAAGTTCTTAAAATAGCTTCAAATCGCATTTGGAGACGTTTTAGACCATTTTGTGATTTTCGAAAAAACCTGTTAACATAAAAACACCAAAGTGTTTAGAAAAGCTTCAAATCGCATTTGGAGACGTTTTAGACCATTTTGGGATTTTCGAAAAAACTTGTTAACATAAAAACACCAAAGTGCTTAGAATATGGCCGAGCGGTTAAGGCAGGGGCGCCGTTTATCGTACCTAAAGAGCCAACAACAACATCGGCAAGGGTTCGAGGCCGACTCGCTCCTAGTTCTGGTGGTGGAAAAAGTCTTCTCGGATAAGGACTATAAACCGTAGGTCCAGTGTACACAGTTATAACATGTGTGTACTTTAAATAACCCAGTTCATTATTCGAAAAAGAGTAGGGGGTTACCCCGGTGAACTGGTTCACACAATAGCCTCTGTATCAGGGGGATTACCACCTATCTGATAGGACAGTGATTAATTCACTATTGGTAATCCTTGGCCACAGTGCCTAAAGACATAAAATAAAATAAAAATAAATAAATAAATAATAGCTTCAAATCGCATTTGGAGACGTTTTAGACCATTTTGTAATTTTCAAAATAACTTGTTAACATAAAAACACCAAAGTTCTTAGAATAGCTTCAAATCGCATTTGGAGACGTTTTAGACCATTTTGTGCATTTCGATGAAACTTGGTTACACAAAAACATCAAAGTGCTTAAAATCACATTATAAACCGTTTTAGACCATTTGAGCATTTCGATAACACTTTTCACACAAAAACATCAAAGTTCACAATATAGCTTAATATCCTATTTAAAAACGTTTTAGACCATTTTGAGCATTTCGACAAAACTTTTTCACACAAAACACCAAAGTGCTTAGAATACCTTCAAATCGCATTTGGAGACGTTTTAGACAATTTTGTGATTTTCGAAAAAACTTGTTAACATAAAAACATCAAAGTTTACAGAATAGCTTCAAATCGCATTTGGAGACGTTTTAGACAATTTTGTGATTTTCGAAAAAACTTGTTAACATAAAAACACCAAAGTGCTTAGAATAGCTTCAAATCGCATTGGGAGACGTTTTAGACCATTTTGTGATTTTCGAAAAAACTTGTTAACATAAAAACACCAAAGTGCTTAGAATAGCTTCAAATCGCATTTGGAGACGTTTTAGACCATTTTGTGATTTTCGAAAAAACTTGTTAACATAAAAACACCAAAGTTCTTAAAATAGCTTCAAATCGCATTTGGAGACGTTTTAGACCATTTTGTGATTTTCGAAAAAACTTGTTAACATAAAAACACCAAAGTGTTTAGAAAAGCTTCAAATCGCATTTGGAGACGTTTTAGACCATTTTGGGATTTTTGAAAAAACTTGTTAACATAAAAACACCAAAGTGCTTAGAATAGCTTCAAATCGCATTTGGAGACGTTTTAGACCATTTTGTAATTTTCAAAAAAACTTGTTAACATAAAAACACCAAAGTTCTTAGAATAGCTTCAAATCGCATTTGGAGACGTTTTAGACCATTTTGTGCATTTCGATGAAACTTGGTTACACAAAAACATCAAAGTGCTTAAAATCACGTTATAAACCGTTTTAGACCATTTGAGCATTTCGATAACACTTTTCACACAAAAACATCAAAGGGCACAATATAGCTTAATATCCTATTTAAAAACGTTTTAGACCATTTTGAGCATTTCGACAAAACTTTTTCACACAAAACACCAAAGTGCTTAGAATACCTTCAAATCGCATTTGGAGACGTTTTAGACAATTTTGTGATTTTCGAAAAAACTTAACATAAAAACATCAAAGTTTACAGAATAGCTTCAAATCGCTTTTGGAGACGTTTTAGACAATTTTGTGATTTTCGAAAAAACTTGTTAACATAAAAACACCAAAGTGCTTAGAATAGCTTCAAATCGCATTGGGAGACGTTTAAGACCATTTTGTGATTTTCGAAAAAACTTGTTAACATAAAAACATCAAAGTGTACAGAATAGCTTCAAATCGCATTTGGAGACGTTTTAGACCATTTTGTGATTTTCGAAAAAACTTGTTAACATAAAAACACCAAAGTGCTTAGAATAGCTTCAAATCGCATTTGGAGACGTTTTAAACCATTTTGTGATTTTCGAAAAAACTTGTTAACATAAAAACACCAAAATGTTTAGAATAGCTTCAAATCGCATTTGGAGACGTTTTAGACCATTTTGTGATTTTCGAAAAAACTTGTTAACACAAAAACACCAAAGTGATTAGAATAGCTTCAAATCGCATTTGGAGACGTTTTAGACCATTTTGTGATTTTCGAAAAAACTTGTTAACATAAAAACACCAAAGTGATTAGAATAGCTTCAAATCGCATTTGGAGACGTTTTAGACCATTTTGTGCATTTCGATGAAACTTGGTTACGCAAAAACATCAAAGTGCTTAAAATCACATTATAAACCGTTTTAGACCATTTTGAGCATATCGATAACACTTTTTACACAAAACACCAAAGTGCTTAGAATAGCTTCAAATCGCATTTGGAGACGTTTTAGACCATTTTGTGATTTTCGACAAAACTTTTTCACACAAAACACCAAAGTGCTTAGAATACCTTCAAATCGCATTTGGAGACGTTTTAGACCATTTTGTGATTTTCGAAAAAACTTGTTAACATAAAAACATCAAAATGTTTAGAATAGCTTCAAATCACATTTGGAGACGTTTTAGACCATTTTGTGATTTTCGAAAAAACTTGTTAACACAAAAACACCAAAGTGATTAGAATAGCTTCAAATCGCATTTGGAGACGTTTTAGACCAATTTGTGCATTTCGATGAAACTTGGTTACGCAAAAACATCAAAGTGCTTAAAATCACATTATAAACCGTTTTAGACCATTTTGAGCATATCGATAACACTTTTCACACAAAAACATCAAAGAGCACAATATAGCTTAATATCTTATTTAAAAACGTTTTAGACCATTTTGAGCATTTCGACAAAACTTTTTCACACAAAACACCAAAGTGCTTAGAATAGCTTCAAATCGCATTTGGAGACGTTTTAGACCATTTTGTGATTTTCGAAAAAACTTGTTAACATAAAAACATCAAAGTGCTAAGAATAGCTTCAAATCGCATTTGGAGACATTTTAGACCAATTAGTGATTTTCGAAAAAACTTGGTTACACAAAAACATCAAAGTGGTTAAAATCACATTATAAACCGTTTTAGACCATTTTGAGCATTTCGATAACACTTTTCACACAAAAACATCAAAGTGCTTAGAATAGCTTCAAATCGCATTTGGAGACGTTTTAGACCATTTTGTGATTTTCGAAAAAAACTTTTTAACATAAAAACACCAAACTTCTAAGAATAGCTTCAAATCGCATATGGAGACAATTTAGACCATTTTGTGATTTTCGAAAAAACTTGTTAACATAAAAACACCAAAGTGCTAAGAATAGCTTCAAATCGCATATGGAGACAATTTAGACCATTTTGTGATTTTCGAAAAAACTTGTTAACATAAAAACACCAAAGTGCTTAGAATACCTTCAAATCGCATTTGGAGACGTTTAAGACCATTTTGTGATTTTCGAAAAAACTTGTTAACATAAAAACACCAAAGTGCTTAGAATAGCTTCAAATCGCATTTGGAGACGTTTTAGACCAATTTGTGATTTTCGAAAAAACTTGGTTACACAAAAACATCAAAGTGGATAAAAGCACATTATAAACCGTTTTAGACCATTTTGAGCATTTCGATAACACATTTCACACAAAAACATCAAAGAGCACAAAATAGCTTAATATCGTATTTAAAAACGTTTTAAACCATTTTGAGCATTTCGACAAAACTTTTTCACACAAAACACCAAAGTGTTTAGAAAAGCTTCAAATCGCATTTGGAGACGTTTTAGACCATTTTGGGATTTTCGAAAAAACTTGTTAACATAAAAACACCAAAGTGCTTAGAATAGCTTCAAATCGCATTTGAAGACGTTTTAGACCATTTTGTAATTTTCGAAAAAACTTGTTAACATAAAAACACCAAAATGTTTAGAATAGCTTCAAATCGCATTTGGAGACGTTTTAGACCATTTTGTGATTTTCGAAAAAACTTGTTAACATAAAAACACCAAAGTGCTTAGAATAGCTTCAAATCGCATTAGGAGACGTTTTAGACCATTTTGTGATTTTCGAAAAAACTTGTTAACATAAAAACACCAAAGTGCTTAGAATAGCTTCAAATCGCATTTGGAGACGTTTTAGACCATTTTGTGATTTTCGAAAAAACTTGTTAACATAAAAAAAACAAAGTTCTTAAAATAGCTTCAAATCGCATTTGGAGACGTTTTAGACCATTTTGTGATTTTCGAAAAAACCTGTTAACATAAAAACACCAAAGTGTTTAGAAAAGCTTCAAATCGCATTTGGAGACGTTTTAGACCATTTTGGGATTTTCGAAAAAACTTGTTAACATAAAAACACCAAAGTGCTTAGAATATGGCCGAGCGGTTAAGGCAGGGGCGCCGTTTATCGTACCTAAAGAGCCAACAACAACATCGGCAAGGGTTCGAGGCCGACTCGCTCCTAGTTCTGGTGGTGGAACAAGTCTTCTCGGATAAGGACTATAAACCGTAGGTCCAGTGTACACAGTTATAACATGTGTGTACTTTAAATAACCCAGTTCATTATTCGAAAAAGAGTAGGGGGTTACCCCGGTGAACTGGTTCACACAATAGCCTCTGTATCAGGGGGATTACCACCTATCTGATAGGACAGTGATTAATTCACTATTGGTAATCCTTGGCCACAGTGCCTAAAGACATAAAATAAAATAAAAATAAATAAATAAATAATAGCTTCAAATCGCATTTGGAGACGTTTTAGACCATTTTGTAATTTTCAAAAAAACTTGTTAACATAAAAACACCAAAGTTCTTAGAATAGCTTCAAATCGCATTTGGAGACGTTTTAGACCATTTTGTGCATTTCGATGAAACTTGGTTACACAAAAACATCAAAGTGCTTAAAATCACATTATAAACCGTTTTAGACCATTTGAGCATTTCGATAACACTTTTCACACAAAAACATCAAAGTTCACAATATAGCTTAATATCCTATTTAAAAACGTTTTAGACCATTTTGAGCATTTCGACAAAACTTTTTCACACAAAACACCAAAGTGCTTAGAATACCTTCAAATCGCATTTGGAGACGTTTTAGACAATTTTGTGATTTTCGAAAAAACTTGTTAACATAAAAACATCAAAGTTTACAGAATAGCTTCAAATCGCATTTGGAGACGTTTTAGACAATTTTGTGATTTTCGAAAAAACTTGTTAACATAAAAACACCAAAGTGCTTAGAATAGCTTCAAATCGCATTGGGAGACGTTTTAGACCATTTTGTGATTTTCGAAAAAACTTGTTAACATAAAAACACCAAAGTGCTTAGAATAGCTTCAAATCGCATTTGGAGACGTTTTAGACCATTTTGTGATTTTCGAAAAAACTTGTTAACATAAAAACACCAAAGTTCTTAAAATAGCTTCAAATCGCATTTGGAGACGTTTTAGACCATTTTGTGATTTTCGAAAAAACTTGTTAACATAAAAACACCAAAGTGTTTAGAAAAGCTTCAAATCGCATTTGGAGACGTTTTAGACCATTTTGGGATTTTTGAAAAAACTTGTTAACATAAAAACACCAAAGTGCTTAGAATAGCTTCAAATCGCATTTGGAGACGTTTTAGACCATTTTGTAATTTTCAAAAAAACTTGTTAACATAAAAACACCAAAGTTCTTAGAATAGCTTCAAATCGCATTTGGAGACGTTTTAGACCATTTTGTGCATTTCGATGAAACTTGGTTACACAAAAACATCAAAGTGCTTAAAATCACGTTATAAACCGTTTTAGACCATTTGAGCATTTCGATAACACTTTTCACACAAAAACATCAAAGGGCACAATATAGCTTAATATCCTATTTAAAAACGTTTTAGACCATTTTGAGCATTTCGACAAAACTTTTTCACACAAAACACCAAAGTGCTTAGAATACCTTCAAATCGCATTTGGAGACGTTTTAGACAATTTTGTGATTTTCGAAAAAACTTAACATAAAAACATCAAAGTTTACAGAATAGCTTCAAATCGCTTTTGGAGACGTTTTAGACAATTTTGTGATTTTCGAAAAAACTTGTTAACATAAAAACACCAAAGTGCTTAGAATAGCTTCAAATCGCATTGGGAGACGTTTAAGACCATTTTGTGATTTTCGAAAAAACTTGTTAACATAAAAACATCAAAGTGTACAGAATAGCTTCAAATCGCATTTGGAGACGTTTTAGACCATTTTGTGATTTTCGAAAAAACTTGTTAACATAAAAACACCAAAGTGCTTAGAATAGCTTCAAATCGCATTTGGAGACGTTTTAAACCATTTTGTGATTTTCGAAAAAACTTGTTAACATAAAAACACCAAAGTGATTAGAATAGCTTCAAATCGCATTTGGAGACGTTTTAGACCATTTTGTGCATTTCGATGAAACTTGGTTACGCAAAAACATCAAAGTGCTTAAAATCACATTATAAACCGTTTTAGACCATTTTGAGCATATCGATAACACTTTTTACACAAAACACCAAAGTGCTTAGAATAGCTTCAAATCGCATTTGGAGACGTTTTAGACCATTTTGTGATTTTCGACAAAACTTTTTCACACAAAACACCAAAGTGCTTAGAATACCTTCAAATCGCATTTGGAGACGTTTTAGACCATTTTGTGATTTTCGAAAAAACTTGTTAACATAAAAACATCAAAATGTTTAGAATAGCTTCAAATCACATTTGGAGACGTTTTAGACCATTTTGTGATTTTCGAAAAAACTTGTTAACACAAAAACACCAAAGTGATTAGAATAGCTTCAAATCGCATTTGGAGACGTTTTAGACCAATTTGTGCATTTCGATGAAACTTGGTTACGCAAAAACATCAAAGTGCTTAAAATCACATTATAAACCGTTTTAGACCATTTTGAGCATATCGATAACACTTTTCACACAAAAACATCAAAGAGCACAATATAGCTTAATATCTTATTTAAAAACGTTTTAGACCATTTTGAGCATTTCGACAAAACTTTTTCACACAAAACACCAAAGTGCTTAGAATAGCTTCAAATCGCATTTGGAGACGTTTTAGACCATTTTGTGATTTTCGAAAAAACTTGTTAACATAAAAACATCAAAGTGCTAAGAATAGCTTCAAATCGCATTTGGAGACATTTTAGACCAATTAGTGATTTTCGAAAAAACTTGGTTACACAAAAACATCAAAGTGGTTAAAATCACATTATAAACCGTTTTAGACCATTTTGAGCATTTCGATAACACTTTTCACACAAAAACATCAAAGTGCTTAGAATAGCTTCAAATCGCATTTGGAGACGTTTTAGACCATTTTGTGATTTTCGAAAAAAACTTTTTAACATAAAAACACCAAACTTCTAAGAATAGCTTCAAATCGCATATGGAGACAATTTAGACCATTTTGTGATTTTCGAAAAAACTTGTTAACATAAAAACACCAAAGTGCTAAGAATAGCTTCAAATCGCATATGGAGACAATTTAGACCATTTTGTGATTTTCGAAAAAACTTGTTAACATAAAAACACCAAAGTGCTTAGAATACCTTCAAATCGCATTTGGAGACGTTTAAGACCATTTTGTGATTTTCGAAAAAACTTGTTAACATAAAAACACCAAAGTGCTTAGAATAGCTTCAAATCGCATTTGGAGACGTTTTAGACCAATTTGTGATTTTCGAAAAAACTTGGTTACACAAAAACATCAAAGTGGATAAAAGCACATTATAAACCGTTTTAGACCATTTTGAGCATTTCGATAACACATTTCACACAAAAACATCAAAGAGCACAAAATAGCTTAATATCGTATTTAAAAACGTTTTAAACCATTTTGAGCATTTCGACAAAACTTTTTCACACAAAACACCAAAGTGTTTAGAAAAGCTTCAAATCGCATTTGGAGACGTTTTAGACCATTTTGGGATTTTCGAAAAAACTTGTTAACATAAAAACACCAAAGTGCTTAGAATAGCTTCAAATCGCATTTGAAGACGTTTTAGACCATTTTGTAATTTTCGAAAAAACTTGTTAACATAAAAACACCAAAATGTTTAGAATAGCTTCAAATCGCATTTGGAGACGTTTTAGACCATTTTGTGATTTTCGAAAAAACTTGTTAACACAAAAACACCAAAGTGATTAGAATAGCTTCAAATCGCATTTGGAGACGTTTTAGACCATTTTGTGATTTTCGAAAAAACTTGTTAACATAAAAACACCAAAGTGATTAGAATAGCTTCAAATCGCATTTGGAGACGTTTTAGACCATTTTGTGCATTTCGATGAAACTTGGTTACGCAAAAACATCAAAGTAATAATCACATTATAAACAGTTTTAGACCATTTTGAGCATATCGATAAAACTTTTTACACAAAACACCAAAGTGCTTAGAATAGCTTCAAATCGCATTTGGAGACGTTTTAGACCATTTTGTGATTTTCGACAAAACTTTTTCACACAAAACACCAAAGTGCTTAGAATACCTTCAAATCGCATTTGGAGACGTTTTAGACCATTTTGAGCATTTCGACAAAACTTTTTCACACAAAACACCAAAGTGCTTAGAATAGCTTCAAATCGCATTTGGAGACGTTTTAGACCATTTTGTGATTTTCGAAAAAACTTGTTAACATAAAAACACCAAAGTGCTTAGAATAGCTTCAAATCGCATTAGGAGACGTTTTAGACCATTTTGTTATTTTCGAAAAAACTTGTTAACATAAAAACACCAAAATGTTTAGAATAGCTTCAAATCGCATTTGGAGACGTTTTAGACCATTTTGTGATTTTCGAAAAAACTTGTTAACATAAAAACACCAAAGTGCTTAGAATACCTTCAAATCGCATTTGGAGACGTTTTAGACCATTTTGTGATTTTCCAAAAAACTTGTTAACATAAAAACATCAAAGTGTACAGAATAGCTTCAAATCGCATTTGGAGACGTTTTAGACCATTTTGTGATTTTCGAAAAAACTTGTTAACATAAAAACACCAAAGTGCTTAGAATAGCTTCAAATCGCATTAGGAGACGTTTTAGACCATTTTGTGATTTTCGAAAAAACTTGTTAACATAAAAACACCAAAGTGCTTAGAATAGCTTCAAATCGCATTTGGAGACGTTTTAGACCATTTTGTGATTTTCGAAAAAACTTGTTAACATAAAAACACCAAAATGTTTAGAATAGCTTCAAATCACATTTGGAGACGTTTTAGACCATTTTGTGATTTTCGAAAAAACTTGTTAACACAAAAACACCAAAGTGATTAGAATAGCTTCAAATCGCATTTGGAGACGTTTTAGACCAATTTGTGCATTTCGATGAAACTTGGTTACGCAAAAACATCAAAGTGCTTAAAATCACATTATAAACCGTTTTAGACCATTTTGAACATATCGATAACACTTTTCACACAAAAACATCAAAGAGCACAATATAGCTTAATATCTTATTTAAAAACGTTTTAGACCATTTTGAGCATTTCGACAAAACTTTTTCACACAAAACACCAAAGTGCTTAGAATAGCTTCAAATCGCATTTGGAGACGTTTTAGACCATTTTGTGATTTTCGAAAAAACTTTTTCACACAAAACACCAAAGTGCTTAGAATACCTTCAAATCGCATTTGGAGACGTTTTAGACCATTTTGTGATTTTCGAAAAAACTTGTTAACATAAAAACATCAAAGTGTACAGAATAGCTTCAAATCGCATTTGGAGACGTTTTAGACCATTTTGTGATTTTCGAAAAAACTTGTTAACATAAAAACACCAAAGTGCTTAGAATAGCTTCAAATCGCATTAGGAGACGTTTTAGACCATTTTGTGATTTTCGAAAAAACTTGTTAACACAAAAACACCAAAGTGCTTAGAATAGCTTCAAATCGCATTTGGAGACGTTTTAGACCATTTTGTGATTTTCGAAAAAACTTGTTAACATAAAAACACCAAAGTGCTTAGAATAGCTTCAAATCGCATTTGGAGACGTTTTAGACCATTTTGTGATTTTCGAAAAAACTTGTTAACATAAAAACACCAAAATGTTTAGAATAGCTTCAAATCACATTTGGAGACGTTTTAGACCATTTTGTGATTTTCGAAAAAACTTGTTAACACAAAAACACCAAAGTGATTAGAATAGCTTCAAATCGCATTTGGAGACGTTTTAGACCAATTTGTGCATTTCGATGAAACTTGGTTACGCAAAAACATCAAAGTGCTTAAAATCACATTATAAACCGTTTTAGACCATTTTGAGCATATCGATAACACTTTTCACACAAAAACATCAAAGAGCACAATATAGCTTAATATCTTATTTAAAAACGTTTTAGACCATTTTGAGCATTTCGACAAAACTTTTTCACACAAAACACCAAAGTGCTTAGAATAGCTTCAAATCGCATTTGGAGACGTTTTAGACCATTTTGTGATTTTCGAAAAAACTTTTTCACACAAAACACCAAAGTGCTTAGAATACCTTCAAATCGCATTTGGAGACGTTTTAGACCATTTTGTGATTTTCGAAAAAACTTGTTAACATAAAAACATCAAAGTGTACAGAATAGCTTCAAATCGCATTTGGAGACGTTTTAGACCATTTTGTGATTTTCGAAAAAACTTGTTAACATAAAAACACCAAAGTGCTTAGAATAGCTTCAAATCGCATTAGGAGACGTTTTAGACCATTTTGTGATTTTCGAAAAAACTTGTTAACACAAAAACACCAAAGTGCTTAGAATAGCTTCAAATCGCATTTGGAGACGTTTTAGACCATTTTGTGATTTTCGAAAAAACTTGTTAACATTAAAACACCAAAATGTTTAGAATAGCTTCAAATCGCATTTGGAGACGTTTTAGACCATTTTGTGATTTTCGAAAAAACTTGTTAACACAAAAACACCAAAGTGATTAGAATAGCTTCAAATCGCATTTGGAGACGTTTTAGACCATTTTGTGCATTTCGATGAAACTTGGTTACGGAAAAACATCAAAGTGCTTAAAATCACATTATAAACCGTTTTAGACCATTTTGAGCATATCGATAACACTTTTCACACAAAAACATCAAAGAGCACAATATAGCTTAATATCGTATTTAAAAACGTTTTAGACCATTTTGAGCATTTCGACAAAACTTTTTCACACAAAACACCAAAGTGCTTAGAATAGCTTCAAATCGCATTTGGAGACGTTTTAGACCATTTTGTGATTTTCGAAAAAACTTGTTAACATAAAAACATCAAAGGGCTAAGAATAGCTTCAAATCGCATTTGGAGACATTTTAGACCAATTAGTGATTTTCGAAAAAACTTGGTTACACAAAAACATCAAAGTGGTTAAAATCACATTATAAACCGTTTTAGACCATTTTGAGCATTTCGATAACACTTTTTACACAAAAACATCAAAGTGCTTAGAATAGCTTCAAATCGCATTTGGAGACGTTTTAGACCATTTTGTGATTTTCGAAAAAAACTTTTTAACATAAAAACACCAAACTGCTAAGAATAGCTTCAAATCGCATATGGAGACAATTTAGACCATTTTGTGATTTTCGAAAAAACTTGTTAACATAAAAACACCAAAGTGCTTAGAATACCTTCAAATCGCATTTGGAGACGTTTTAGACCATTTTGTGATTTTCCAAAAAACTTGTTAACATAAAAACATCAAAGTGTACAGAATAGCTTCAAATCGCATTTGGAGACGTTTTAGACCATTTTGTGATTTTCGAAAAAACTTGTTAACATAAAAACACCAAAGTGCTTAGAATAGCTTCAAATCGCATTAGGAGACGTTTTAGACCATTTTGTGATTTTCGAAAAAACTTGTTAACATAAAAACACCAAAGTGCTTAGAATAGCTTCAAATCGCATTTGGAGACGTTTTAGACCATTTTGTGATTTTCGAAAAAACTTGTTAACATAAAAACACCAAAATGTTTAGAATAGCTTCAAATCACATTTGGAGACGTTTTAGACCATTTTGTGATTTTCGAAAAAACTTGTTAACACAAAAACACCAAAGTGATTAGAATAGCTTCAAATCGCATTTGGAGACGTTTTAGACCAATTTGTGCATTTCGATGAAACTTGGTTACGCAAAAACATCAAAGTGCTTAAAATCACATTATAAACCGTTTTAGACCATTTTGAGCATATCGATAACACTTTTCACACAAAAACATCAAAGAGCACAATATAGCTTAATATCTTATTTAAAAACGTTTTAGACCATTTTGAGCATTTCGACAAAACTTTTTCACACAAAACACCAAAGTGCTTAGAATAGCTTCAAATCGCATTTGGAGACGTTTTAGACCATTTTGTGATTTTCGAAAAAACTTGTTAACATAAAAACATCAAAGTGCTAAGAATAGCTTCAAATCGCATTTGGAGACATTTTAGACCAATTAGTGATTTTCGAAAAAACTTGGTTACACAAAAACATCAAAGTGGTTAAAATCACATTATAAACCGTTTTAGACCATTTTGAGCATTTCGATAACACTTTTCACACAAAAACATCAAAGTGCTTAGAATAGCTTCAAATCGCATTTGGAGACGTTTTAGACCATTTTGTGATTTTCGAAAAAAACTTTTTAACATAAAAACACCAAACTTCTAAGAATAGCTTCAAATCGCATATGGAGACAATTTAGACCATTTTGTGATTTTCGAAAAAACTTGTTAACATAAAAACACCAAAGTGCTAAGAATAGCTTCAAATCGCATATGGAGACAATTTAGACCATTTTGTGATTTTCGAAAAAACTTGTTAACATAAAAACACCAAAGTGCTTAGAATACCTTCAAATCGCATTTGGAGACGTTTAAGACCATTTTGTGATTTTCGAAAAAACTTGTTAACATAAAAACACCAAAGTGCTTAGAATAGCTTCAAATCGCATTTGGAGACGTTTTAGACCAATTTGTGATTTTCGAAAAAACTTGGTTACACAAAAACATCAAAGTGGATAAAAGCACATTATAAACCGTTTTAGACCATTTTGAGCATTTCGATAACACATTTCACACAAAAACATCAAAGAGCACAAAATAGCTTAATATCGTATTTAAAAACGTTTTAAACCATTTTGAGCATTTCGACAAAACTTTTTCACACAAAACACCAAAGTGTTTAGAAAAGCTTCAAATCGCATTTGGAGACGTTTTAGACCATTTTGGGATTTTCGAAAAAACTTGTTAACATAAAAACACCAAAGTGCTTAGAATAGCTTCAAATCGCATTTGAAGACGTTTTAGACCATTTTGTAATTTTCGAAAAAACTTGTTAACATAAAAACACCAAAATGTTTAGAATAGCTTCAAATCGCATTTGGAGACGTTTTAGACCATTTTGTGATTTTCGAAAAAACTTGTTAACACAAAAACACCAAAGTGATTAGAATAGCTTCAAATCGCATTTGGAGACGTTTTAGACCATTTTGTGATTTTCGAAAAAACTTGTTAACATAAAAACACCAAAGTGATTAGAATAGCTTCAAATCGCATTTGGAGACGTTTTAGACCATTTTGTGCATTTCGATGAAACTTGGTTACGCAAAAACATCAAAGTAATAATCACATTATAAACAGTTTTAGACCATTTTGAGCATATCGATAAAACTTTTTACACAAAACACCAAAGTGCTTAGAATAGCTTCAAATCGCATTTGGAGACGTTTTAGACCATTTTGTGATTTTCGACAAAACTTTTTCACACAAAACACCAAAGTGCTTAGAATACCTTCAAATCGCATTTGGAGACGTTTTAGACCATTTTGTGATTTTCGAAAAAACTTGTTAACATAAAAACATCAAAGTGTACAGATTAGCTTCAAATCGCATTTGGAGACGTTTTAGACCATTTTGTGATTTTCGAAAAAACTTGTTAACATAAAAACACCAAAGTGCTTAGAATAGCTTCAAATCGCATTAGGAGACGTTTTAGACCATTTTGTTATTTTCGAAAAAACTTGTTAACATAAAAACACCAAAATGTTTAGAATAGCTTCAAATCGCATTTGGAGACGTTTTAGACCATTTTGTGATTTTCGAAAAAACTTGTTAACATAAAAACACCAAAGTGCTTAGAATACCTTCAAATCGCATTTGGAGACGTTTTAGACCATTTTGTGATTTTCCAAAAAACTTGTTAACATAAAAACATCAAAGTGTACAGAATAGCTTCAAATCGCATTTGGAGACGTTTTAGACCATTTTGTGTTTTTCGAAAAAACTTGTTAACATAAAAACACCAAAGTGCTTAGAATAGCTTCAAATCGCATTAGGAGACGTTTTAGACCATTTTGTGATTTTCGAAAAAACTTGTTAACATAAAAACACCAAAGTGCTTAGAATAGCTTCAAATCGCATTTGGAGACGTTTTAGACCATTTTGTGATTTTCGAAAAAACTTGTTAACATAAAAACACCAAAATGTTTAGAATAGCTTCAAATCAAATTTGGAGACGTTTTAGACCATTTTGTGATTTTCGAAAAAACTTGTTAACACAAAAACACCAAAGTGATTAGAATAGCTTCAAATCGCATTTGGAGACGTTTTAGACCAATTTGTGCATTTAGATGAAACTTGGTTACGCAAAAACATCAAAGTGCTTAAAATCACATTATAAACCGTTTTAGACCATTTTGAGCATATCGATAACACTTTTCACACAAAAACATCAAAGAGCACAATATAGCTTAATATCTTATTTAAAAACGTTTTAGACCATTTTGAGCATTTCGACAAAACTTTTTCACACAAAACACCAAAGTGCTTAGAATAGCTTCAAATCGCATTTGGAGACGTTTTAGAACATTTTGTGATTTTCGAAAAAACTTTTTCACACAAAACACCAAAGTGCTTAGAATACCTTCAAATCGCATTTGGAGACGTTTTAGACCATTTTGTGATTTTCGAAAAAACTTGTTAACATAAAAACACCAAAGTGCTTAGAATAGCTTGAAATCGCATTTGGAGACGTTTTAGACCATTTTGTGATTTTCGAAAAAACTTGTTAACATAAAAACACCAAAATGTTTAGAATAGCTTCAAATCGCATTTGGAGACGTTTTAGACCATTTTGTGATTTTCGAAAAAACTTGTTAACACAAAAACACCAAAGTGATTAGAATAGCTTCAAATCGCATTTGGAGACGTTTTAGACCATTTTGTGCATTTCGATGAAACTTGGTTACGCAAAAACATCAAAGTGCTTAAA
Source organism: Antedon mediterranea (assembly GCF_964355755.1). NCBI lineage: Eukaryota > Metazoa > Echinodermata > Crinoidea > Comatulida > Antedonidae > Antedon > Antedon mediterranea. The sequence goes on from NC_092671.1 coordinate 21,687,323, forward strand.
ATCACATTATAAACCGTTTTAGACCATTTTGAGCATATCGATAACACTTTTCACACAAAAACATCAAAGAGCACAATATAGCTTAATATCGTATTTAAAAACGTTTTAGACCATTTTGAGCATTTCGACAAAACTTTTTCACACAAAACACCAAAGTGCTTAGAATAGCTTCAAATCGCATTTGGAGACGTTTTAGACCATTTTGTGATTTTCGAAAAAACTTGTTAACATAAAAACATCAAAGTGCTAAGAATAGCTTCAAATCGAATTTGGAGACATTTTAGACCAATTAGTGATTTTCGAAAAAACTTGGTTACACAAAAACATCAAAGTGGTTAAAATCACATTATAAACCGTTTTAGACCATTTTGAGCATTTCGATAACACTTTTCACACAAAAACATCAAAGTGCTTAGAATAGCTTCAAATCGCATTTGGAGACGTTTTAGACCATTTTGTGATTTTCGAAAAAAACTTTTTAACATAAAAACACCAAACTGCTAAGAATAGCTTCAAATCGCATATGGAGACAATTTAGACCATTTTGTGATTTTCGAAAAAACTTGTTAACATAAAAACACCAAAGTGCTTAGAATACCTTCAAATCGCATTTGGAGACATTTTAGACCATTTTGTGATTTTCGAAAAAACTTGTTAACATAAAAACATCAAAGTGCTAAGAATAGCTTCCAATCGCATTTGGAGACGTCTTAGACTATTTTGTGATTTTCGAAAACAACTTGTTAACATAAAAATACCAAAGTGCTTAGAATAGCTTCAAATCGCATTTGGAGACGTTTTAGACCAATTTGTGATTTTCGAAAAAACTTGGTTACACAAAAACATCAAAGTGGATAAAATCACATTATAAACCGTTTTAGACCATTTTGAGCATTTCGATAACACATTTCACACAAAAACATCAAAGAGCACAAAATAGCTTAATATCGTATTTAAAAACGTTTTAAACCATTTTGAGCATTTCGACAAAACTTTTTCACACAAAACACCAAAGTGTACAGAATAGCTTCAAATCGCATTTGGAGACGTTTTAGACCATTTTGTGATTTTCGAAAAAACTTGTTAATATAAAAACACCAAAGTACTTAGAATAGCTTCAAATCGCATTTGGAGACGTTGTAGACCATTTTGTGATTTTCGAAAAAACTTGTTAACATAAAAACACCAAAGTTTACAGAATAGCTTCAAATCGCATTTGGAGACGTTTTAGACAATTTTGTGCATTTCGATGAAACTTGGTTACACAAAAACATCAAAGTGCTTAAAATCACATTATAAACCGTTTTAGACCATTTGAGCATTTCCATAACACTTTTCACACAAAAACATCAAAGGGCACAATATAGCTTAATATCCTATTTAAAAACGTTTTAGACCATTTTGAGCATTTCGACAAAACTTTTTCACACAAAACACCAAAGTGCTTAGAATACCTTCAAATCGCATTTGGAGACGTTTTAGACCATTTTGTGATTTTCGAAAAAACTTAACATAAAAACATCAAAGTTTACAGAATAGCTTCAAATCGCATTTGGAGATGTTTTAAACCATTTTGTGATTTTCGAAAAAACTTGTTAACATAAAAACACCAAAATGTTTAGAATAGCTTCAAATCGCATTTGGAGACGTTTTAGACCATTTTGTGATTTTCGAAAAAACTTGTTAACACAAAAACACCAAAGTGATTAGAATAGCTTCAAATCGCATTTGGAGACGTTTTAGACCATTTTGTGATTTTCGAAAAAACTTGTTAACATAAAAACACCAAAGTGATTAGAATAGCTTCAAATCGCATTTGGAGACGTTTTAGACCATTTTGTGCATTTCGATGAAACTTGGTTACGCAAAAACATCAAAGTGCTTAAAATCACATTATAAACCGTTTTAGACCATTTTGAGCATATCGATAACACTTTTTACACAAAACGCCAAAGTGCTTAGAATAGCTTCAAATCGCATTTGGAGACGTTTTAGACCATTTTGTGATTTTCGACAAAACTTTTTCACACAAAACACCAAAGTGCTTAGAATACCTTCAAATCGCATTTGGAGACGTTTTAGACCATTTTGTGATTTTCGAAAAAACTTGTTAACATAAAAACATCAAAGTGTACAGAATAGCTTCAAATCGCATTTGGAGACGTTTTAGACCATTTTGTGATTTTCGAAAAAACTTGTTAACATAAAAACACCAAAGTGCTTAGAATAGCTTCAAATCGCATTAGGAGACGTTTTAGACCATTTTGTGATTTTCGAAAAAACTTGTTAACATAAAAACACCAAAGTGCTTAGAATAGCTTCAAATCGCATTTGGAGACGTTTTAGACCATTTTGTGATTTTCGAAAAAACTTGTTAACATAAAAACACCAAAGTTCTTAAAATAGCTTCAAATCGCATTTGGATACGTTTTAGACCATTTTGTGATTTTCGAAAAAACTTGTTAACATAAAAACACCAAAGTGCTTAGAATAGCTTCAAATCGCATTTGGAGACGTTTTAGACCATTTTGGGATTTTTGAAAAAACTTGTTAACATAAAAACACCAAAGTTCTTAGAATAGCTTCAAATCGCATTTGGAGACGTTTTAGACCATTTTGTGCATTTCGATGAAACTTGGTTACACAAAAACATCAAAGTGCTTAAAATCACGTTATAAACCGTTTTAGACCATTTGAGCATTTCGATAACACTTTTCACACAAAAACATCAAAGGGCACAATATAGCTTAATATCCTATTTAAAAACGTTTTAGACCATTTTGAGCATTTCGACAAAACTTTTTCACACAAAACACCAAAGTGCTTAGAATACCTTCAAATCGCATTTGGAGACGTTTTAGACAATTTTGTGATTTTCGAAAAAACTTGTTAACATAAAAACATCAAAGTTTACAGAATAGCTTCAAATCGCTTTTGGAGACGTTTTAGACAATTTTGTGATTTTCGAAAAAACTTGTTAACATAAAAACACCAAAGTGCTTAGAATAGCTTCAAATCGCATTGGGAGACGTTTTAGACCATTTTGTGATTTTCGAAAAAACTTGTTAACATAAAAACATCAAAGTGTACAGAATAGCTTCAAATCGCATTTGGAGACGTTTTAGACCATTTTGTGATTTTCGAAAGAACTTGTTAACATAAAAACACCAAAGTGCTTAGAATAACTTCAAATCGCATTTGGAGACGTTTTAAACCATTTTGTGATTTTCGAAAAAACTTGTTAACATAAAAACACCAAAATGTTTAGAATAGCTTCAAATCGCATTTGGAGACGTTTTAGACCATTTTGTGATTTTCGAAAAAACTTGTTAACACAAAAACACCAAAGTGATTAGAATAGCTTCAAATCGCATTTGGAGACGTTTTAGACCATTTTGTGATTTTCGAAAAAACTTGTTAACATAAAAACACCAAAGTGATTAGAATAGCTTCAAATCGCATTTGGAGACGTTTTAGACCATTTTGTGCATTTCGATGAAACTTGGTTACGCAAAAACATCAAAGTGCTTAAAATCACATTATAAACCGTTTTAGACCATTTTGAGCATATCGATAACACTTTTTACACAAAACACCAAAGTGCTTAGAATAGCTTCAAATCGCATTTGGAGACGTTTTAGACCATTTTGTGATTTTCGACAAAACTTTTTCACACAAAACACCAAAGTGCTTAGAATACCTTCAAATCGCATTTGGAGACGTTTTAGACCATTTTGTGATTTTCGAAAAAACTTGTTAACATAAAAACATCAAAGTGTACAGAATAGCTTCAAATCGCATTTGGAGACGTTTTAGACCATTTTGTGATTTTCGAAAAAACTTGTTAACATAAAAACACCAAAGTGCTTAGAATAGCTTCAAATCGCATTAGGAGACGTTTTAGACCATTTTGTGATTTTCGAAAAAACTTGTTAACATAAAAACACCAAAGTGCTTAGAATAGCTTCAAATCGCATTTGGAGACGTTTTAGACCATTTTGTGATTTTCGAAAAAACTTGTTAACATAAAAACACCAAAATGTTTAGAATAGCTTCAAATCGCATTTGGAGACGTTTTAGACCATTTTGTGATTTTCGAAAAAACTTGTTAACACAAAAACACCAAAGTGATTAGAATAGCTTCAAATCGCATTTGGAGACGTTTTAGACCATTTTGTGCATTTCGATGAAACTTGGTTACGCAAAAACATCAAAGTGCTTAAAATCACATTATAAACCGTTTTAGACCATTTTGAGCATATCGATAACACTTTTCACACAAAAACATCAAAGAGCACAATATAGCTTAATATCGTATTTAAAAACGTTTTAGACCATTTTGAGCATTTCGACAAAACTTTTTCACACAAAACACCAAAGTGCTTAGAATAGCTTCAAATCGCATTTGGAGACGTTTTAGACCATTTTGTGATTTTCGAAAAAACTTGTTAACATAAAAACATCAAAGGGCTAAGAATAGCTTCAAATGGCATTTGGAGACATTTTAGAACAATTAGTGATTTTCGAAAAAACTTGGTTACACAAAAACATCAAAGTGGTTAAAATCACATTATAAACCGTTTTAGACCATTTTGAGCATTTCGATAACACTTTTTACACAAAAACATCAAAGTGCTTAGAATAGCTTCAAATCGCATTTGGAGACGTTTTAGACCATTTTGTGATTTTTGAAAAAAACTTTTTAACATAAAAACACCAAACTGCTAAGAATAGCTTCAAATCGCATATGGAGACAATTTAGACCATTTTGTGATTTTCGAAAAAACTTGTTAACATAAAAACACCAAAGTGCTTAGAATACCTTCAAATCGCATTTGGAGACGTTTTAGACCATTTTGTGATTTTCCAAAAAACTTGTTAACATAAAAACATCAAAGTGTACAGAATAGCTTCAAATCGCATTTGGAGACGTTTTAGACCATTTTGTGATTTTCGAAAAAACTTGTTAACATAAAAACACCAAAGTGCTTAGAATAGCTTCAAATCGCATTAGGAGACGTTTTAGACCATTTTGTGATTTTCGAAAAAACTTGTTAACATAAAAACACCAAAGTGCTTAGAATAGCTTCAAATCGCATTTGGAGACGTTTTAGACCATTTTGTAATTTTCGAAAAAACTTGTTAACATAAAAACACCAAAATGTTTAGAATAGCTTCAAATCACATTTGGAGACGTTTTAGACCATTTTGTGATTTTCGAAAAAACTTGTTAACACAAAAACACCAAAGTGATTAGAATAGCTTCAAATCGCATTTGGAGACGTTTTAGACCAATTTGTGCATTTCGATGAAACTTGGTTACGCAAAAATATCAAAGTGCTTAAAATCACATTATAAACCGTTTTAGACCATTTTGAGCATATCGATAACACTTTTCACACAAAAACATCAAAGAGCACAATATAGCTTAATATCTTATTTAAAAACGTTTTAGACCATTTTGAGCATTTCGACAAAACTTTTTCACACAAAACACCAAAGTGCTTAGAATAGCTTCAAATCGCATTTGGAGACGTTTTAGACCATTTTGTGATTTTCGAAAAAACTTGTTAACATAAAAACATCAAAGTGCTAAGAATAGCTTCAAATCGCATTTGGAGACATTTTAGACCAATTAGTGATTTTCGAAAAAACTTGGTTACACAAAAACATCAAAGTGGTTAAAATCACATTATAAACCGTTTTAGACCATTTTGAGCATTTCGATAACACTTTTCACACAAAAACATCAAAGTGCTTAGAATAGCTTCAAATCGCATTTGGAGACGTTTTAGACCATTTTGTGATTTTCGAAAAAAACTTTTTAACATAAAAACACCAAACTTCTAAGAATAGCTTCAAATCGCATATGGAGACAATTTAGACCATTTTGTGATTTTCGAAAAAACTTGTTAACATAAAAACACCAAAGTGCTAAGAATAGCTTCAAATCGCATATGGAGACAATTTAGACCATTTTGTGATTTTCGAAAAAACTTGTTAACATAAAAACACCAAAGTGCTTAGAATACCTTCAAATCGCATTTGGAGACGTTTAAGACCATTTTGTGATTTTCGAAAAAACTTGTTAACATAAAAACACCAAAGTGCTTAGAATAGTTTCAAATCGCATTTGGAGACGTTTTAGACCAATTTGTGATTTTCGAAAAAACTTGGTTACACAAAAACATCAAAGTGGATAAAAGCACATTATAAACCGTTTTAGACCATTTTGAGCATTTCGATAACACATTTCACACAAAAACATCAAAGAGCACAAAATAGCTTAATATCGTATTTAAAAACGTTTTAAACCATTTTGAGCATTTCGACAAAACTTTTTCACACAAAACACCAAAGTGTTTAGAAAAGCTTCAAATCGCATTTGGAGACGTTTTAGACCATTTTGGGATTTTCGAAAAAACTTGTTAACATAAAAACACCAAAGTGCTTAGAATACCTTCAAATCGCATTTGGAGACGTTTTAGACCATTTTGTAATTTTCGAAAAAACTTGTTAACATAAAAACACCAAAGTGCTAAGAATAGCTTCAAATCGCATTTGGAGACGTTTTAGACCAATTTGTGATTTTCGAAAAAACTTGGTTACACAAAAACATCAAAGTGCTTAAAATCACATTATAAAACCGTTTTAGACCATTTTGAGCATTTCGATAACACTTTTCACAAAAAAACATCAAAGAGCATAAAATAGGTTAATATCGTATTTAAAAACGTTTTAGACCATTTTGAGCATTTCGACAAAACTTTTTCACACAAAACACCAAAGTGTACAGAATAGCTTAATATCGTATTTAAAAACGTTTTAGACCATTTTGTGATTTTCGAAAAAACTTGTTAACATAAAAACACCAAAATGTTTAGAATAGCTTCAAATTGCATTTGGAGACGTTTTAGACCATTTTGTGATTTTCGAAAAAACTTGTTAACACAAAAACACCAAAGTGATTAGAATAGCTTCAAATCGCATTTGGAGACGTTTTAGACCATTTTGTGATTTTCGAAAAAACTTGTTAACATAAAAACACCAAAGTGATTAGAATAGCTTCAAATCGCATTTGGAGACGTTTTAGACCATTTTGTGCATTTCGATGAAACTTGGTTACGCAAAAACATCAATGTGCTTAAAATCACATTATAAACCGTTTTAGACCATTTTGAGCATATCCATAAAACTTTTTACACAAAACACCAAAGTGCTTAGAATAGCTTCAAATCGCATTTGGAGACGTTTTAGACCATTTTGTGATTTTCGACAAAACTTTTTCACACAAAACACCAAAGTGCTTAGAATACCTTCAAATCGCATTTGGAGACGTTTTAGACCATTTTGTGATTTTCGAAAAAACTTGTTAACATAAAAACATCAAAGTGTACAGAATAGCTTCAAATCGCATTTGGAGACGTTTTAGACCATTTTGTGATTTTCGAAAAAACTTGTTAACATAAAAACACCAAAGTGCTTAGAATAGCTTCAAATCGCATTAGGAGACGTTTTAGACCATTTTGTGATTTTCGAAAAAACTTGTTAACATAAAAACACCAAAGTGCTTAGAATAGCTTCAAATCGCATTTGGAGACGTTTTAGACCATTTTGTGATTTTCGAAAAAACTTGTTAACATAAAAACACCAAAATGTTTAGAATAGCTTCAAATCGCATTTGGAGACGTTTTAGACCATTTTGTGATTTTCGAAAAAACTTGTTAACACAAAAACACCAAAGTGATTAGAATAGCTTCAAATCGCATTTGGAGACGTTTTAGACCATTTTGTGCATTTCGATGAAACTTGGTTACGCAAAAACATCAAAGTGCTTAAAATCACATTATAAACCGTTTTAGACCATTTTGAGCATATCGATAACACTTTTCACACAAAAACATCAAAGAGCACAATATAGCTTAATATCGTATTTAAAAACGTTTTAGACCATTTTGAGCATTTCGACAAAACTTTTTCACACAAAACACCAAAGTGCTTAGAATAGCTTCAAATCGCATTTGGAGACGTTTTAGACCATTTTTTGATTTTCGAAAAAACTTGTTAACATAAAAACATCAAAGTGCTAAGAATAGCTTCAAATCGAATTTGGAGACATTTTAGACCAATTATTGATTTTCGAAAAAACTTGGTTACACAAAAACATCAAAGTGGTTAAAATCACATTATAAACCGTTTTAGACCATTTTGAGCATTTCGATAACACTTTTCACACAAAAACATCAAAGTGCTTAGAATAGCTTCAAATCACATTTGGAGACGTTTTAGACCATTTTGTGATTTTCGAAAAAAACTTTTTAACATAAAAACACCAAACTGCTAAGAATAGCTTCAAATCGCATATGGAGACAATTTAGACCATTTTGTGATTTTCGAAAAAACTTGTTAACATAAAAACACCAAAGTGCTTAGAATACCTTCAAATCGCATTTGGAGACATTTTAGACCATTTTGTGATTTTCGAAAAAACTTGTTAACATAAAAACATCAAAGTGCTAAGAATAGCTTCCAATCGCATTTGGAGACGTTTTAGACCATTTTGTGATTTTCGAAAACAACTTGTTAACATAAAAACACCAAAGTGCTTAGAATAGCTTCAAATCGCATTTGGAGACGTTTTAGACCAATTTGTGATTTTCGAAAAAACTTGGTTACACAAAAACATCAAAGTGGATAAAATCACATTATAACCCGTTTTAGACCATTTTGAGCATATCGATAACACTTTTCACACAAAAACATCAAAGACCACAATATAGCTTAATATCGTATTTAAAAACGTTTTAGACCATTTTGAGCATTTCGACAAAACTTTTTCACACAAAACACCAAAGTGCTTAGAATAGCTTCAAATCGCATTTGGAGACGTTTTAGACCATTTTGTGATTTTCGAAAAAACTTGTTAACATAAAAACATCAAAGTGCTAAGAATAGCTTCAAATCGCATTTGGAGACATTTTAGACCAATTAGTGATTTTCGAAAAAACTTGGTTACACAAAAACATCAAAGTGGTTAAAATCACATTGTAAACCGTTTTAGACCATTTTGAGCATTTCGATAACACTTTTCACACAAAAACATCAAAGTGCTTAGAATAGCTTCAAATCGCATTTGGAGACGTTTTAGACCATTTTGTGATTTTCGAAAAAAACTTTTTAACATAAAAACACCAAACTGCTAAGAATAGCTTCAAATCGCATATGGAGACAATTTAGACCATTTTGTGATTTTCGAAAAAACTTGTTAACATAAAAACACCAAAGTGCTTAGAATACCTTCAAATCGCATTTGGAGACATTTTAGACCATTTTGTGATTTTCGAAAAAACTTGTTAACATAAAAACATCAAAGTGCTAAGAATAGCTTCCAATCGCATTTGGAGACGTTTTAGACCATTTTGTGATTTTCGAAAACAACTTGTTAACATAAAAACACCAAAGTGCTTAGAATAGCTTCAAATCGCATTTGGAGACGTTTTAGACCAATTTGTGATTTTCGAAAAAACTTGGTTACACAAAAACATCAAAGTGGATAAAATCACATTATAAACCGTTTTAGACCATTTTGAGCATTTCGATAACACATTTCACACAAAAACATCAAAGAGCACAAAATAGCTTAATATCGTATTTAAAAACGTTTTAAACCATTTTGAGCATTTCGACAAAACTTTTTCACACAAAACACCAAAGTGTACAGAATAGCTTCAAATCGCATTTGGAGACGTTTTAGACCATTTTGTGATTTTCGAAAAAACTTGTTAATATAAAAACACCAAAGTACTTAGAATAGCTTCAAATCGCATTTGGAGACGTTGTAGACCATTTTGTGATTTTCGAAAAAACTTGTTAACATAAAAACACCAAAGTTTACAGAATAGCTTCAAATCGCATTTGGAGACGTTTTAGACAATTTTGTGCATTTCGATGAAACTTGGTTACACAAAAACATCAAAGTGCTTAAAATCACATTATAAACCGTTTTAGACCATTTGAGCATTTCCATAACACTTTTCACACAAAAACATCAAAGGGCACAATATAGCTTAATATCCTATTTAAAAACGTTTTAGACCATTTTGAGCATTTCGACAAAACTTTTTCACACAAAACACCAAAGTGCTTAGAATACCTTCAAATCGCATTTGGAGACGTTTTAGACCATTTTGTGATTTTCGAAAAAACTTGTTAACATAAAAACACCAAAGTGCTTAGAATAGCTTCAAATCGCATTTGGAGACGTTTTAGACCATTTTGTGATTTTCGAAAAAACTTGTTAACATAAAAACACCAAAGTGTTTAGAAAAGCTTCAAATCGCATTTGGAGACGTTTTAGACCATTTTGTGATTTTCGAAAAAACTTGTTAACATAAAAACACCAAAGTGTTTAGAAAAGCTTCAAATCGCATTTGGAGACGTTTTAGACCATTTTGGGATTTTCGAAAAAACTTGTTAACATAAAAACACCAAAGTGCTTAGAATAGCTTCAAATCGCATTTGGAGACGTTTTAGACCATTTTGTAATTTTCAAAAAAACTTGTTAACATAAAAACACCAAAGTTCTTAGAATAGCTTCAAATCGCATTTGGAGACGTTTTAGACCATTTTGTGCATTTCGATGAAACTTGGTTACACAAAAACATCAAAGTGCTTAAAATCACATTATAAACCGTTTTAGACCATTTGAGCATTTCGATAACACTTTTCACACAAAAACATCAAAGGGCACAATATAGCTTAATATCCTATTTAAAAACGTTTTAGACCATTTTGAGCATTTCGACAAAACTTTTTCACACAAAACACCAAAGTGCTTAGAATACCTTCAAATCGCATTTGGAGACGTTTTAGACAATTTTGTGATTTTCGAAAAAACTTGTTAACATAAAAACATCAAAGTTTACAGAATAGCTTCAAATCGCATTTGGAGACGTTTTAGACAATTTTGTGATTTTCGAAAAAACTTGTTAACATAAAAACACCAAAGTGCTTAGAATAGCTTCAAATCGAATTGGGAGACGTTTTAGACCATTTTGTGATTTTCGAAAAAACTTGTTAACATAAAAACATCAAAGTGTACAGAATAGCTTCAAATCGCATTTGGAGACGTTTTAGACCATTTTGTGATTTTCGAAAAAACTTGTTAACATAAAAACACCAAAGTGCTTAGAATAGCTTCAAATCGCATTTGGAGACGTTTTAAACCATTTTGTGATTTTCGAAAAAACTTGTTAACATAAAAACACCAAAATGTTTAGAATAGCTTCAAATCGCATTTGGAGACGTTTTAGACCATTTTGTGATTTTCGAAAAAACTTGTTAACACAAAAACACCAAAGTGATTAGAATAGCTTCAAATCGCATTTGGAGACGTTTTAGACCATTTTGTGCATTTCGATGAAACTTGGTTACGCAAAAACATCAAAGTGCTTAAAATCACATATAAACCGTTTTAGACCATTTTGAGCATATCGATAACACTTTTTACACAAAACACCAAAGTGCTTAGAATAGCTTCAAATCGCATTTGGAGACGTTTTAGACCATTTTGTGATTTTCGACAAAACTTTTTCACACAAAACACCAAAGTGCTTAGAATACCTTCAAATCGCATTTGGAGACGTTTTAGACCATTTTGTGATTTTCGAAAAAACTTGTTAACATAAAAACATCAAAGTGTACAGAATAGCTTCAAATCGCATTTGGAGACGTTTTAGACCATTTTGTGATTTTCGAAAAAACTTGTTAACATAAAAACACCAAAGTGCTTAGAATAGCTTCAAATCGCATTAGGAGACGTTTTAGACCATTTTGTGATTTTCGAAAAAACTTGTTAACATAAAAACACCAAAGTGCTTAGAATAGCTTCAAATCGCATTTGGAGACGTTTTAGACCATTTTGTGATTTTCGAAAAAACTTGTTAACATAAAAACACCAAAATGTTTAGAATAGCTTCAAATCGCATTTGGAGACGTTTTAGACCATTTTGTGATTTTCGAGAAAACTTGTTAACACAAAAACACCAAAGTGATTAGAATAGCTTCAAATCGCATTTGGAGACGTTTTAGACCATTTTGTGCATTTCGATGAAACTTGGTTACGCAAAAACATCAAAGTGCTTAAAATCACATTATAAACCGTTTTAGACCATTTTGAGCATATCGATAACACTTTTCACACAAAAACATCAAAGAGCACAATATAGCTTAATATCGTATTTAAAAACGTTTTAGACCATTTTGAGCATTTCGACAAAACTTTTTCACACAAAACACCAAAGTGCTTAGAATAGCTTCAAATCGCATTTGGAGACGTTTTAGACCATTTTGTGATTTTCGAAAAAACTTGTTAACATAAAAACATCAAAGGGCTAAGAATAGCTTCAAATCGCATTTGGAGACATTTTAGACCAATTAGTGATTTTCGAAAAAACTTGGTTACACAAAAACATCAAAGTGGTTAAAATCACATTATAAACCGTTTTAGACCATTTTGAGCATTTCGATAACACTTTTTACACAAAAACATCAAAGTGCTTAGAATAGCTTCAAATCGCATTTGGAGACGTTTTAGACCATTTTGTGATTTTTGAAAAAAACTTTTTAACATATAAACACCAAACTGCTAAGAATAGCTTCAAATCGCATATGGAGACAATTTAGACCATTTTGTGATTTTCGAAAAAACTTGTTAACATAAAAACACCAAAGTGCTTAGAATACCTTCAAATCGCATTTGGAGACATTTTAGACCATTTTGTGATTTTCGAAAAAACTTGTTAATATAAAAACACCAAAGTACTTAGAATAGCTTCAAATCGCATTTGGAGACGTTGTAGACCATTTTGTGATTTTCGAAAAAACTTGTTAACATAAAAACACCAAAGTTTACAGAATAGCTTCAAATCGCATTTGGAGACGTTTTAGACAATTTTGTGCATTTCGATGAAACTTGGTTACACAAAAACATCAAAGTGCTTAAAATCACATTATAAACCGTTTTAGACCATTTGAGCATTTCCATAACACTTTTCACACAAAAACATCAAAGGGCACAATATAGCTTAATATCCTATTTAAAAACGTTTTAGACCATTTTGAGCATTTCGACAAAACTTTTTCACACAAAACACCAAAGTGCTTAGAATACCTTCAAATCGCATTTGGAGACGTTTTAGACCATTTTGTGATTTTCGAAAAAACTTGTTAACATAAAAACACCAAAGTGCTTAGAATAGCTTCAAATCGCATTTGGAGACGTTTTAGACCATTTTGTGATTTTCGAAAAAACTTGTTAACATAAAAACACCAAAGTGTTTAGAAAAGCTTCAAATCGCATTTGGAGACGTTTTAGACCATTTTGTGATTTTCGAAAAAACTTGTTAACATAAAAACACCAAAGTGTTTAGAAAAGCTTCAAATCGCATTTGGAGACGTTTTAGACCATTTTGGGATTTTCGAAAAAACTTGTTAACATAAAAACACCAAAGTGCTTAGAATAGCTTCAAATCGCATTTGGAGACGTTTTAGACCATTTTGTAATTTTCAAAAAAACTTGTTAACATAAAAACACCAAAGTTCTTAGAATAGCTTCAAATCGCATTTGGAGACGTTTTAGACCATTTTGTGCATTTCGATGAAACTTGGTTACACAAAAACATCAAAGTGCTTAAAATCACATTATAAACCGTTTTAGACCATTTGAGCATTTCGATAACACTTTTCACACAAAAACATCAAAGGGCACAATATAGCTTAATATCCTATTTAAAAACGTTTTAGACCATTTTGAGCATTTCGACAAAACTTTTTCACACAAAACACCAAAGTGCTTAGAATACCTTCAAATCGCATTTGGAGACGTTTTAGACAATTTTGTGATTTTCGAAAAAACTTGTTAACATAAAAACATCAAAGTTTACAGAATAGCTTCAAATCGCATTTGGAGACGTTTTAGACAATTTTGTGATTTTCGAAAAAACTTGTTAACATAAAAACACCAAAGTGCTTAGAATAGCTTCAAATCGCATTGGGAGACGTTTTAGACCATTTTGTGATTTTCGAAAAAACTTGTTAACATAAAAACATCAAAGTGTACAGAATAGCTTCAAATCGCATTTGGAGACGTTTTAGACCATTTTGTGATTTTCGAAAAAACTTGTTAACATAAAAACACCAAAGTGCTTAGAATTGCTTCAAATCGCATTTGGAGACGTTTTAAACCATTTTGTGATTTTCGAAAAAACTTGTTAACATAAAAACACCAAAATGTTTAGAATAGCTTCAAATCGCATTTGGAGACGTTTTAGACCATTTTGTGATTTTCGAAAAAACTTGTTAACACAAAAACACCAAAGTGATTAGAATAGCTTCAAATCGCATTTGGAGACGTTTTAGACCATTTTGTGATTTTCGAAAAAACTTGTTAACATAAAAACACCAAAGTGATTAGAATAGCTTCAAATCGCATTTGGAGACGTTTTAGACCATTTTGTGCATTTCGATGAAACTTGGTTACGCAAAAACATCAAAGTGCTTAAAATCACATTATAAACCGTTTTAGACCATTTTGAGCATATCGATAACACTTTTTACACAAAACACCAAAGTGCTTAGAATAGCTTCAAATCGCATTTGGAGACGTTTTAGACCATTTTGTGATTTTCGACAAAACTTTTTCACACAAAACACCAAAGTGCTTAGAATACCTTCAAATCGCATTTGGAGACGTTTTAGACCATTTTGTGATTTTCGAAAAAACTTGTTAACATAAAAACATCAAAGTGTACAGAATAGCTTCAAATCGCATTTGGAGACGTTTTAGACCATTTTGTGATTTTCGAAAAAACTTGTTAACATAAAAACACCAAAGTGCTTAGAATAGCTTCAAATCGCATTAGGAGACGTTTTAGACCATTTTGTGATTTTCGAAAAAACTTGTTAACATAAAAACACCAAAGTGCTTAGAATAGCTTCAAATCGCATTTGGAGACGTTTTAGACCATTTTGTGATTTTCGAAAAAACTTGTTAACATAAAAACACCAAAATGTTTAGAATAGCTTCAAATCGCATTTGGAGACGTTTTAGACCATTTTGTGATTTTCGAAAAAACTTGTTAACACAAAAACACCAAAGTGATTAGAATAGCTTCAAATCGCATTTGGAGACGTTTTAGACCATTTTGTGCATTTCGATGAAACTTGGTTACGCAAAAACATCAAAGTGCTTAAAATCACATTATAAACCGTTTTAGACCATTTTGAGCATATCGATAACACTTTTCACACAAAAACATCAAAGAGCACAATATAGCTTAATATCGTATTTAAAAACGTTTTAGACCATTTTGAGCATTTCGACAAAACTTTTTCACACAAAACACCAAAGTGCTTAGAATAGCTTCAAATCGCATTTGGAGACGTTTTAGACCATTTTGTGATTTTCGAAAAAACTTGTTAACATAAAAACATCAAAGGGCTAAGAATAGCTTCAAATCGCATTTGGAGACATTTTAGACCAATTAGTGATTTTCGAAAAAACTTGGTTACACAAAAACATCAAAGTGGTTAAAATCACATTATAAACCGTTTTAGACCATTTTGAGCATTTCGATAACACTTTTTACACAAAAACATCAAAGTGCTTAGAATAGCTTCAAATCGCATTTGGAGACGTTTTAGACCATTTTGTGATTTTTGAAAAAAACTTTTTAACATATAAACACCAAACTGCTAAGAATAGCTTCAAATCGCATATGGAGACAATTTAGACCATTTTGTGATTTTCGAAAAAACTTGTTAACATAAAAACACCAAAGTGCTTAGAATACCTTCAAATCGCATTTGGAGACATTTTAGACCATTTTGTGATTTTCGAAAAAACTTGTTAACATAAAAACATCAAAGTGCTAAGAATAGCTTCCAATCGCATTTGGAGACGTTTTAGACCATTTTGTGATTTTCGAAAACAACTTGTTAACATAAAAACACCAAAGTGCTTAGAATAGCTTCAAATCGCATTTGGAGACGTTTTAGACCAATTTGTGATTTTCGAAAAAACTTGGTTACACAAAAACATCAAAGTGGATAAAATCACATTATAAACCGTTTTAGACCATTTTGAGCATATCGATAACACTTTTCACACAAAAACATCAAAGACCACAATATAGCTTAATATCGTATTTAAAAACGTTTTAGACCATTTTGAGCATTTCGACAAAACTTTTTCACACAAAACACCAAAGTGCTTAGAATAGCTTCAAATCGCATTTGGAGACGTTTTAGACCATTTTGTGATTTTCGAAAAAACTTGTTAACATAAAAACATCAAAGTGCTAAGAATAGCTTCAAATCGAATTTGGAGACATTTTAGACCAATTAGTGATTTTCGAAAAAACTTGGTTACACAAAAACATCAAAGTGGTTAAAATCACATTATAAACCGTTTTAGACCATTTTGAGCATTTCGATAACACTTTTCACACAAAAACATCAAAGTGCTTAGAATAGCTTCAAATCGCATTTGGAGACGTTTTAGACCATTTTGTGATTTTCGAAAAAAACTTTTTAACATAAAAACACCAAACTGCTAAGAATAGCTTCAAATCGCATATGGAGACAATTTAGACCATTTTGTGATTTTCGAAAAAACTTGTTAACATAAAAACACCAAAGTGCTTAGAATACCTTCAAATCGCATTTGGAGACATTTTAGACCATTTTGTGATTTTCGAAAAAACTTGTTAACATAAAAACATCAAAGTGCTAAGAATAGCTTCCAATCGCATTTGGAGACGTTTTAGACTATTTTGTGATTTTCGAAAACAACTTGTTAACATAAAAACACCAAAGTGCTTAGAATAGCTTCAAATCGCATTTGGAGACGTTTTAGACCAATTTGTGATTTTCGAAAAAACTTGGTTACACAAAAACATCAAAGTGGATAAAATCACATTATAAACCGTTTTAGACCATTTTGAGCATTTCGATAACACATTTCACACAAAAACATCAAAGAGCACAAAATAGCTTAATATCGTATTTAAAAACGTTTTAAACCATTTTGAGCATTTCGACAAAACTTTTTCACATAAAACACCAAAGTGTACAGAATAGCTTCAAATCGCATTTGGAGACGTTTTAGACCATTTTGTGATTTTCGAAAAAACTTGTTAATATAAAAACACCAAAGTACTTAGAATAGCTTCAAATCGCATTTGGAGACGTTGTAGACCATTTTGTGATTTTCGAAAAAACTTGTTAACATAAAAACACCAAAGTTTACAGAATAGCTTCAAATCGCATTTGGAGACGTTTTAGACAATTTTGTGCATTTCGATGAAACTTGGTTACACAAAAACATCAAAGTGCTTAAAATCACATTATAAACCGTTTTAGACCATTTGAGGATTTCCATAACACTTTTCACACAAAAACATCAAAGGGCACAATATAGCTTAATATCCTATTTAAAAACGTTTTAGACCATTTTGAGCATTTCGACAAAACTTTTTCACACAAAACACCAAAGTGCTTAGAATACCTTCAAATCGCATTTGGAGACGTTTTAGACCATTTTGTGATTTTCGAAAAAACTTAACATAAAAACATCAAAGTTTACAGAATAGCTTCAAATCGCATTTGGAGACGTTTTAAACCATTTTGTGATTTTCGAAAAAACTTGTTAACATAAAAACACCAAAATGTTTAGAATAGCTTCAAATCGCATTTGGAGACGTTTTAGACCATTTTGTGATTTTCGAAAAAACTTGTTAACACAAAAACACCAAAGTGATTAGAATAGCTTCAAATCGCATTTGGAGACGTTTTAGACCATTTTGTGATTTTCGAAAAAACTTGTTAACATAAAAACACCAAAGTGATTAGAATAGCTTCAAATCGCATTTGGAGACGTTTTAGACCATTTTGTGCATTTCGATGAAACTTGGTTACGCAAAAACATCAAAGTGCTTAAAATCACATTATAAACCGTTTTAGACCATTTTGAGCATATCGATAACACTTTTTACACAAAACGCTAAAGTGCTTAGAATAGCTTCAAATCGCATTTGGAGACGTTTTAGACCATTTTGTGATTTTCGACAAAACTTTTTCACACAAAACACCAAAGTGCTTAGAATACCTTCAAATCGCATTTGGAGACGTTTTAGACCATTTTGTGCATTTCGATGAAACTTGGTTACGCAAAAACATCAAAGTGCTTAAAATCACATTATAAACCGTTTTAGACCATTTTGAGCATATCGATAACACTTTTTACACAAAACGCTAAAGTGCTTAGAATAGCTTCAAATCGCATTTGGAGACGTTTTAGACCATTTTGTGATTTTCGACAAAACTTTTTCACACAAAACACCAAAGTGCTTAGAATACCTTCAAATCGCATTTGGAGACGTTTTAGACCATTTTGTGATTTTCGAAAAAACTTGTTAACATAAAAACATCAAAGTGTACAGAATAGCTTCAAATCGCATTTGGAGACGTTTTAGACCATTTTGTGATTTTCGAAAAAACTTGTTAACATAAAAACACCAAAGTGCTTAGAATAGCTTCAAATCGCATTAGGAGACGTTTTAGACCATTTTGTGATTTTCGAAAAAACTTGTTAACATAAAAACACCAAAGTGCTTAGAATAGCTTCAAATCGCATTTGGAGACGTTTTAGACCATTTTTTGATTTTCGAAAAAACTTGTTAACATAAAAACACCAAAGTTCTTAAAATAGCTTCAAATCGCATTTGGAGACGTTTTAGACCATTTTGTGATTTTCGAAAAAACTTGTTAACATAAAAACACCAAAGTGTTTAGAAAAGCTTCAAATCGCATTTGGAGACGTTTTAGACCATTTTGGGATTTTTGAAAAAACTTGTTAACATAAAAACACCAAAGTGCTTAGAATAGCTTCAAATCGCATTTGGAGACGTTTTAGACCATTTTGTAATTTTCAAAAAAACTTGTTAACATAAAAACACCAAAGTTCTTAGAATAGCTTCAAATCGCATTTGGAGACGTTTTAGACCATTTTGTGCATTTCGATGAAACTTGGTTACACAAAAACATCAAAGTGCTTAAAATCACGTTATAAACCGTTTTAGACCATTTGAGCATTTCGATAACACTTTTCACACAAAAACATCAAAGGGCACAATATAGCTTAATATACTATTTAAAAACGTTTTAGACCATTTTGAGCATTTCGACAAAACTTTTTCACACAAAACACCAAAGTGCTTAGAATACCTTCAAATCGCATTTGGAGACGTTTTAGACAATTTTGTGATTTTCGAAAAAACTTGTTAACATAAAAACATCAAAGTTTACAGAATAGCTTCAAATCGCTTTTGGAGACGTTTTAGACAATTTTGTGATTTTCGAAAAAACTTGTTAACATAAAAACACCAAACTGCTAAGAATAGCTTCAAATCGCATATGGAGACAATTTAGACCATTTTGTGATTTTCGAAAAAACTTGTTAACATAAAAACACCAAAGTGCTTAGAATAGCTTCAAATCGCATTTGGAGACGTTTTAGACCATTTTGTAATTTTCGAAAAAACTTGTTAACATAAAAACACCAAAATGTTTAGAATAGCTTCAAATCACATTTGGAGACGTTTTAGACCATTTTGTGATTTTCGAAAAAACTTGTTAACACAAAAACACCAAAGTGATTAGAATAGCTTCAAATCGCATTTGGAGACGTTTTAGACCAATTTGTGCATTTCGATGAAACTTGGTTACGCAAAAATATCAAAGTGCTTAAAATCACATTATAAACCGTTTTAGACCATTTTGAGCATATCGATAACACTTTTCACACAAAAACATCAAAGAGCACAATATAGCTTAATATCTTATTTAAAAACGTTTTAGACCATTTTGAGCATTTCGACAAAACTTTTTCACACAAAACACCAAAGTGCTTAGAATAGCTTCAAATCGCATTTGGAGACGTTTTAGACCATTTTGTGATTTTCGAAAAAACTTGTTAACATAAAAACATCAAAGTGCTAAGAATAGCTTCAAATCGCATTTGGAGACATTTTAGACCAATTAGTGATTTTCGAAAAAACTTGGTTACACAAAAACATCAAAGTGGTTAAAATCACATTATAAACCGTTTTAGACCATTTTGAGCATTTCGATAACACTTTTCACACAAAAACATCAAAGTGCTTAGAATAGCTTCAAATCGCATTTGGAGACGTTTTAGACCATTTTGTGATTTTCGAAAAAAACTTTTTAACATAAAAACACCAAACTTCTAAGAATAGCTTCAAATCGCATATGGAGACAATTTAGACCATTTTGTGATTTTCGAAAAAACTTGTTAACATAAAAACACCAAAGTGCTAAGAATAGCTTCAAATCGCATATGGAGACAATTTAGACCATTTTGTGATTTTCGAAAAAACTTGTTAACATAAAAACACCAAAGTGCTTAGAATACCTTCAAATCGCATTTGGAGACGTTTAAGACCATTTTGTGATTTTCGAAAAAACTTGTTAACATAAAAACACCAAAGTGCTTAGAATAGCTTCAAATCGCATTTGGAGACGTTTTAGACCAATTTGTGATTTTCGAAAAAACTTGGTTACACAAAAACATCAAAGTGGATAAAAGCACATTATAAACCGTTTTAGACCATTTTGAGCATTTCGATAACACATTTCACACAAAAACATCAAAGAGCACAAAATAGCTTAATATCGTATTTAAAAACGTTTTAAACCATTTTGAGCATTTCGACAAAACTTTTTCACACAAAACACCAAAGTGTTTAGAAAAGCTTCAAATCGCATTTGGAGACGTTTTAGACCATTTTGGGATTTTCGAAAAAACTTGTTAACATAAAAACACCAAAGTGCTTAGAATACCTTCAAATCGCATTTGGAGACGTTTTAGACCATTTTGTGATTTTCGAAAAAACTTGTTAACATAAAAACACCAAAGTGCTAAGAATAGCTTCAAATCGCATTTGGAGACGTTTTAGACCAATTTGTGATTTTCGAAAAAACTTGGTTACACAAAAACATCAAAGTGCTTAAAATCACATTATAAAACCGTTTTAGACCATTTTGAGCATTTCGATAACACTTTTCACAAAAAAACATCAAAGAGCATAAAATAGGTTAATATCGTATTTAAAAACGTTTTAGACCATTTTGAGCATTTCGACAAAACTTTTTCACACAAAACACCAAAGTGTACAGAATAGCTTAATATCGTATTTAAAAACGTTTTAGACCATTTTGTGATTTTCGAAAAAACTTGTTAACATAAAAACACCAAAATGTTTAGAATAGCTTCAAATTGCATTTGGAGACGTTTTAGACCATTTTGTGATTTTCGAAAAAACTTGTTAACACAAAAACACCAAAGTGATTAGAATAGCTTCAAATCGCATTTGGAGACGTTTTAGACCATTTTGTGATTTTCGAAAAAACTTGTTAACATAAAAACACCAAAGTGATTAGAATAGCTTCAAATCGCATTTGGAGACGTTTTAGACCATTTTGTGCATTTCGATGAAACTTGGTTACGCAAAAACATCAATGTGCTTAAAATCACATTATAAACCGTTTTAGACCATTTTGAGCATATCCATAAAACTTTTTACACAAAACACCAAAGTGCTTAGAATAGCTTCAAATCGCATTTGGAGACGTTTTAGACCATTTTGTGATTTTCGACAAAACTTTTTCACACAAAACACCAAAGTGCTTAGAATACCTTCAAATCGCATTTGGAGACGTTTTAGACCATTTTGTGATTTTCGAAAAAACTTGTTAACATAAAAACATCAAAGTGTACAGAATAGCTTCAAATCGCATTTGGAGACGTTTTAGACCATTTTGTGATTTTCGAAAAAACTTGTTAACATAAAAACACCAAAGTGCTTAGAATAGCTTCAAATCGCATTAGGAGACGTTTTAGACCATTTTGTGATTTTCGAAAAAACTTGTTAACATAAAAACACCAAAGTGCTTAGAATAGCTTCAAATCGCATTTGGAGACGTTTTAGACCATTTTGTGATTTTCGAAAAAACTTGTTAACATAAAAACACCAAAATGTTTAGAATAGCTTCAAATCGCATTTGGAGACGTTTTAGACCATTTTGTGATTTTCGAAAAAACTTGTTAACACAAAAACACCAAAGTGATTAGAATAGCTTCAAATCGCATTTGGAGACGTTTTAGACCATTTTGTGCATTTCGATGAAACTTGGTTACGCAAAAACATCAAAGTGCTTAAAATCACATTATAAACCGTTTTAGACCATTTTGAGCATATCGATAACACTTTTCACACAAAAACATCAAAGAGCACAATATAGCTTAATATCGTATTTAAAAACGTTTTAGACCATTTTGAGCATTTCGACAAAACTTTTTCACACAAAACACCAAAGTGCTTAGAATAGCTTCAAATCGCATTTGGAGACGTTTTAGACCATTTTGTGATTTTCGAAAAAACTTGTTAACATAAAAACATCAAAGTGCTAAGAATAGCTTCAAATCGAATTTGGAGACATTTTAGACCAATTATTGATTTTCGAAAAAACTTGGTTACACAAAAACATCAAAGTGGTTAAAATCACATTATAAACCGTTTTAGACCATTTTGAGCATTTCGATAACACTTTTCACACAAAAACATCAAAGTGCTTAGAATAGCTTCAAATCACATTTGGAGACGTTTTAGACCATTTTGTGATTTTCGAAAAAAACTTTTTAACATAAAAACACCAAACTGCTAAGAATAGCTTCAAATCGCATATGGAGACAATTTAGACCATTTTGTGATTTTCGAAAAAACTTGTTAACATAAAAACACCAAAGTGCTTAGAATACCTTCAAATCGCATTTGGAGACATTTTAGACCATTTTGTGATTTTCGAAAAAACTTGTTAACATAAAAACATCAAAGTGCTAAGAATAGCTTCCAATCGCATTTGGAGACGTTTTAGACCATTTTGTGATTTTCGAAAACAACTTGTTAACATAAAAACACCAAAGTGCTTAGAATAGCTTCAAATCGCATTTGGAGACGTTTTAGACCAATTTGTGATTTTCGAAAAAACTTGGTTACACAAAAACATCAAAGTGGATAAAATCACATTATAACCCGTTTTAGACCATTTTGAGCATATCGATAACACTTTTCACACAAAAACATCAAAGACCACAATATAGCTTAATATCGTATTTAAAAACGTTTTAGACCATTTTGAGCATTTCGACAAAACTTTTTCACACAAAACACCAAAGTGCTTAGAATAGCTTCAAATCGCATTTGGAGACGTTTTAGACCATTTTGTGATTTTCGAAAAAACTTGTTAACATAAAAACATCAAAGTGCTAAGAATAGCTTCAAATCGCATTTGGAGACATTTTAGACCAATTAGTGATTTTCGAAAAAACTTGGTTACACAAAAACATCAAAGTGGTTAAAATCACATTGTAAACCGTTTTAGACCATTTTGAGCATTTCGATAACACTTTTCACACAAAAACATCAAAGTGCTTAGAATAGCTTCAAATCGCATTTGGAGACGTTTTAGACCATTTTGTGATTTTCGAAAAAAACTTTTTAACATAAAAACACCAAACTGCTAAGAATAGCTTCAAATCGCATATGGAGACAATTTAGACCATTTTGTGATTTTCGAAAAAACTTGTTAACATAAAAACACCAAAGTGCTTAGAATACCTTCAAATCGCATTTGGAGACATTTTAGACCATTTTGTGATTTTCGAAAAAACTTGTTAACATAAAAACATCAAAGTGCTAAGAATAGCTTCCAATCGCATTTGGAGACGTTTTAGACCATTTTGTGATTTTCGAAAACAACTTGTTAACATAAAAACACCAAAGTGCTTAGAATAGCTTCAAATCGCATTTGGAGACGTTTTAGACCAATTTGTGATTTTCGAAAAAACTTGGTTACACAAAAACATCAAAGTGGATAAAATCACATTATAAACCGTTTTAGACCATTTTGAGCATTTCGATAACACATTTCACACAAAAACATCAAAGAGCACAAAATAGCTTAATATCGTATTTAAAAACGTTTTAAACCATTTTGAGCATTTCGACAAAACTTTTTCACACAAAACACCAAAGTGTACAGAATAGCTTCAAATCGCATTTGGAGACGTTTTAGACCATTTTGTGATTTTCGAAAAAACTTGTTAATATAAAAACACCAAAGTACTTAGAATAGCTTCAAATCGCATTTGGAGACGTTGTAGACCATTTTGTGATTTTCGAAAAAACTTGTTAACATAAAAACACCAAAGTTTACAGAATAGCTTCAAATCGCATTTGGAGACGTTTTAGACAATTTTGTGCATTTCGATGAAACTTGGTTACACAAAAACATCAAAGTGCTTAAAATCACATTATAAACCGTTTTAGACCATTTGAGCATTTCCATAACACTTTTCACACAAAAACATCAAAGGGCACAATATAGCTTAATATCCTATTTAAAAACGTTTTAGACCATTTTGAGCATTTCGACAAAACTTTTTCACACAAAACACCAAAGTGCTTAGAATACCTTCAAATCGCATTTGGAGACGTTTTAGACCATTTTGTGATTTTCGAAAAAACTTGTTAACATAAAAACACCAAAGTGCTTAGAATAGCTTCAAATCGCATTTGGAGACGTTTTAGACCATTTTGTGATTTTCGAAAAAACTTGTTAACATAAAAACACCAAAGTGTTTAGAAAAGCTTCAAATCGCATTTGGAGACGTTTTAGACCATTTTGTGATTTTCGAAAAAACTTGTTAACATAAAAACACCAAAGTGTTTAGAAAAGCTTCAAATCGCATTTGGAGACGTTTTAGACCATTTTGGGATTTTCGAAAAAACTTGTTAACATAAAAACACCAAAGTGCTTAGAATAGCTTCAAATCGCATTTGGAGACGTTTTAGACCATTTTGTAATTTTCAAAAAAACTTGTTAACATAAAAACACCAAAGTTCTTAGAATAGCTTCAAATCGCATTTGGAGACGTTTTAGACCATTTTGTGCATTTCGATGAAACTTGGTTACACAAAAACATCAAAGTGCTTAAAATCACATTATAAACCGTTTTAGACCATTTGAGCATTTCGATAACACTTTTCACACAAAAACATCAAAGGGCACAATATAGCTTAATATCCTATTTAAAAACGTTTTAGACCATTTTGAGCATTTCGACAAAACTTTTTCACACAAAACACCAAAGTGCTTAGAATACCTTCAAATCGCATTTGGAGACGTTTTAGACAATTTTGTGATTTTCGAAAAAACTTGTTAACATAAAAACATCAAAGTTTACAGAATAGCTTCAAATCGCATTTGGAGACGTTTTAGACAATTTTGTGATTTTCGAAAAAACTTGTTAACATAAAAACACCAAAGTGCTTAGAATAGCTTCAAATCGAATTGGGAGACGTTTTAGACCATTTTGTGATTTTCGAAAAAACTTGTTAACATAAAAACATCAAAGTGTACAGAATAGCTTCAAATCGCATTTGGAGACGTTTTAGACCATTTTGTGATTTTCGAAAAAACTTGTTAACATAAAAACACCAAAGTGCTTAGAATAGCTTCAAATCGCATTTGGAGACGTTTTAAACCATTTTGTGATTTTCGAAAAAACTTGTTAACATAAAAACACCAAAATGTTTAGAATAGCTTCAAATCGCATTTGGAGACGTTTTAGACCATTTTGTGATTTTCGAAAAAACTTGTTAACACAAAAACACCAAAGTGATTAGAATAGCTTCAAATCGCATTTGGAGACGTTTTAGACCATTTTGTGATTTTCGAAAAAACTTGTTAACATAAAAACACCAAAGTGATTAGAATAGCTTCAAATCGCATTTGGAGACGTTTTAGACCATTTTGTGCATTTCGATGAAACTTGGTTACGCAAAAACATCAAAGTGCTTAAAATCACATTATAAACCGTTTTAGACCATTTTGAGCATATCGATAACACTTTTTACACAAAACACCAAAGTGCTTAGAATAGCTTCAAATCGCATTTGGAGACGTTTTAGACCATTTTGTGATTTTCGACAAAACTTTTTCACACAAAACACCAAAGTGCTTAGAATACCTTCAAATCGCATTTGGAGACGTTTTAGACCATTTTGTGATTTTCGAAAAAACTTGTTAACATAAAAACATCAAAGTGTACAGAATAGCTTCAAATCGCATTTGGAGACGTTTTAGACCATTTTGTGATTTTCGAAAAAACTTGTTAACATAAAAACACCAAAGTGCTTAGAATAGCTTCAAATCGCATTAGGAGACGTTTTAGACCATTTTGTGATTTTCGAAAAAACTTGTTAACATAAAAACACCAAAGTGCTTAGAATAGCTTCAAATCGCATTTGGAGACGTTTTAGACCATTTTGTGATTTTCGAAAAAACTTGTTAACATAAAAACACCAAAATGTTTAGAATAGCTTCAAATCGCATTTGGAGACGTTTTAGACCATTTTGTGATTTTCGAAAAAACTTGTTAACACAAAAACACCAAAGTGATTAGAATAGCTTCAAATCGCATTTGGAGACGTTTTAGACCATTTTGTGCATTTCGATGAAACTTGGTTACGCAAAAACATCAAAGTGCTTAAAATCACATTATAAACCGTTTTAGACCATTTTGAGCATATCGATAACACTTTTCACACAAAAACATCAAAGAGCACAATATAGCTTAATATCGTATTTAAAAACGTTTTAGACCATTTTGAGCATTTCGACAAAACTTTTTCACACAAAACACCAAAGTGCTTAGAATAGCTTCAAATCGCATTTGGAGACGTTTTAGACCATTTTGTGATTTTCGAAAAAACTTGTTAACATAAAAACATCAAAGGGCTAAGAATAGCTTCAAATCGCATTTGGAGACATTTTAGACCAATTAGTGATTTTCGAAAAAACTTGGTTACACAAAAACATCAAAGTGGTTAAAATCACATTATAAACCGTTTTAGACCATTTTGAGCATTTCGATAACACTTTTTACACAAAAACATCAAAGTGCTTAGAATAGCTTCAAATCGCATTTGGAGACGTTTTAGACCATTTTGTGATTTTTGAAAAAAACTTTTTAACATATAAACACCAAACTGCTAAGAATAGCTTCAAATCGCATATGGAGACAATTTAGACCATTTTGTGATTTTCGAAAAAACTTGTTAACATAAAAACACCAAAGTGCTTAGAATACCTTCAAATCGCATTTGGAGACATTTTAGACCATTTTGTGATTTTCGAAAAAACTTGTTAATATAAAAACACCAAAGTACTTAGAATAGCTTCAAATCGCATTTGGAGACGTTGTAGACCATTTTGTGATTTTCGAAAAAACTTGTTAACATAAAAACACCAAAGTTTACAGAATAGCTTCAAATCGCATTTGGAGACGTTTTAGACAATTTTGTGCATTTCGATGAAACTTGGTTACACAAAAACATCAAAGTGCTTAAAATCACATTATAAACCGTTTTAGACCATTTGAGCATTTCCATAACACTTTTCACACAAAAACATCAAAGGGCACAATATAGCTTAATATCCTATTTAAAAACGTTTTAGACCATTTTGAGCATTTCGACAAAACTTTTTCACACAAAACACCAAAGTGCTTAGAATACCTTCAAATCGCATTTGGAGACGTTTTAGACCATTTTGTGATTTTCGAAAAAACTTGTTAACATAAAAACACCAAAGTGCTTAGAATAGCTTCAAATCGCATTTGGAGACGTTTTAGACCATTTTGTGATTTTCGAAAAAACTTGTTAACATAAAAACACCAAAGTGTTTAGAAAAGCTTCAAATCGCATTTGGAGACGTTTTAGACCATTTTGTGATTTTCGAAAAAACTTGTTAACATAAAAACACCAAAGTGTTTAGAAAAGCTTCAAATCGCATTTGGAGACGTTTTAGACCATTTTGGGATTTTCGAAAAAACTTGTTAACATAAAAACACCAAAGTGCTTAGAATAGCTTCAAATCGCATTTGGAGACGTTTTAGACCATTTTGTAATTTTCAAAAAAACTTGTTAACATAAAAACACCAAAGTTCTTAGAATAGCTTCAAATCGCATTTGGAGACGTTTTAGACCATTTTGTGCATTTCGATGAAACTTGGTTACACAAAAACATCAAAGTGCTTAAAATCACATTATAAACCGTTTTAGACCATTTGAGCATTTCGATAACACTTTTCACACAAAAACATCAAAGGGCACAATATAGCTTAATATCCTATTTAAAAACGTTTTAGACCATTTTGAGCATTTCGACAAAACTTTTTCACACAAAACACCAAAGTGCTTAGAATACCTTCAAATCGCATTTGGAGACGTTTTAGACAATTTTGTGATTTTCGAAAAAACTTGTTAACATAAAAACATCAAAGTTTACAGAATAGCTTCAAATCGCATTTGGAGACGTTTTAGACAATTTTGTGATTTTCGAAAAAACTTGTTAACATAAAAACACCAAAGTGCTTAGAATAGCTTCAAATCGCATTGGGAGACGTTTTAGACCATTTTGTGATTTTCGAAAAAACTTGTTAACATAAAAACATCAAAGTGTACAGAATAGCTTCAAATCGCATTTGGAGACGTTTTAGACCATTTTGTGATTTTCGAAAAAACTTGTTAACATAAAAACACCAAAGTGCTTAGAATTGCTTCAAATCGCATTTGGAGACGTTTTAAACCATTTTGTGATTTTCGAAAAAACTTGTTAACATAAAAACACCAAAATGTTTAGAATAGCTTCAAATCGCATTTGGAGACGTTTTAGACCATTTTGTGATTTTCGAAAAAACTTGTTAACACAAAAACACCAAAGTGATTAGAATAGCTTCAAATCGCATTTGGAGACGTTTTAGACCATTTTGTGATTTTCGAAAAAACTTGTTAACATAAAAACACCAAAGTGATTAGAATAGCTTCAAATCGCATTTGGAGACGTTTTAGACCATTTTGTGCATTTCGATGAAACTTGGTTACGCAAAAACATCAAAGTGCTTAAAATCACATTATAAACCGTTTTAGACCATTTTGAGCATATCGATAACACTTTTTACACAAAACACCAAAGTGCTTAGAATAGCTTCAAATCGCATTTGGAGACGTTTTAGACCATTTTGTGATTTTCGACAAAACTTTTTCACACAAAACACCAAAGTGCTTAGAATACCTTCAAATCGCATTTGGAGACGTTTTAGACCATTTTGTGATTTTCGAAAAAACTTGTTAACATAAAAACATCAAAGTGTACAGAATAGCTTCAAATCGCATTTGGAGACGTTTTAGACCATTTTGTGATTTTCGAAAAAACTTGTTAACATAAAAACACCAAAGTGCTTAGAATAGCTTCAAATCGCATTAGGAGACGTTTTAGACCATTTTGTGATTTTCGAAAAAACTTGTTAACATAAAAACACCAAAGTGCTTAGAATAGCTTCAAATCGCATTTGGAGACGTTTTAGACCATTTTGTGATTTTCGAAAAAACTTGTTAACATAAAAACACCAAAATGTTTAGAATAGCTTCAAATCGCATTTGGAGACGTTTTAGACCATTTTGTGATTTTCGAAAAAACTTGTTAACACAAAAACACCAAAGTGATTAGAATAGCTTCAAATCGCATTTGGAGACGTTTTAGACCATTTTGTGCATTTCGATGAAACTTGGTTACGCAAAAACATCAAAGTGCTTAAAATCACATTATAAACCGTTTTAGACCATTTTGAGCATATCGATAACACTTTTCACACAAAAACATCAAAGAGCACAATATAGCTTAATATCGTATTTAAAAACGTTTTAGACCATTTTGAGCATTTCGACAAAACTTTTTCACACAAAACACCAAAGTGCTTAGAATAGCTTCAAATCGCATTTGGAGACGTTTTAGACCATTTTGTGATTTTCGAAAAAACTTGTTAACATAAAAACATCAAAGGGCTAAGAATAGCTTCAAATCGCATTTGGAGACATTTTAGACCAATTAGTGATTTTCGAAAAAACTTGGTTACACAAAAACATCAAAGTGGTTAAAATCACATTATAAACCGTTTTAGACCATTTTGAGCATTTCGATAACACTTTTTACACAAAAACATCAAAGTGCTTAGAATAGCTTCAAATCGCATTTGGAGACGTTTTAGACCATTTTGTGATTTTTGAAAAAAACTTTTTAACATATAAACACCAAACTGCTAAGAATAGCTTCAAATCGCATATGGAGACAATTTAGACCATTTTGTGATTTTCGAAAAAACTTGTTAACATAAAAACACCAAAGTGCTTAGAATACCTTCAAATCGCATTTGGAGACATTTTAGACCATTTTGTGATTTTCGAAAAAACTTGTTAACATAAAAACATCAAAGTGCTAAGAATAGCTTCCAATCGCATTTGGAGACGTTTTAGACCATTTTGTGATTTTCGAAAACAACTTGTTAACATAAAAACACCAAAGTGCTTAGAATAGCTTCAAATCGCATTTGGAGACGTTTTAGACCAATTTGTGATTTTCGAAAAAACTTGGTTACACAAAAACATCAAAGTGGATAAAATCACATTATAAACCGTTTTAGACCATTTTGAGCATATCGATAACACTTTTCACACAAAAACATCAAAGACCACAATATAGCTTAATATCGTATTTAAAAACGTTTTAGACCATTTTGAGCATTTCGACAAAACTTTTTCACACAAAACACCAAAGTGCTTAGAATAGCTTCAAATCGCATTTGGAGACGTTTTAGACCATTTTGTGATTTTCGAAAAAACTTGTTAACATAAAAACATCAAAGTGCTAAGAATAGCTTCAAATCGAATTTGGAGACATTTTAGACCAATTAGTGATTTTCGAAAAAACTTGGTTACACAAAAACATCAAAGTGGTTAAAATCACATTATAAACCGTTTTAGACCATTTTGAGCATTTCGATAACACTTTTCACACAAAAACATCAAAGTGCTTAGAATAGCTTCAAATCGCATTTGGAGACGTTTTAGACCATTTTGTGATTTTCGAAAAAAACTTTTTAACATAAAAACACCAAACTGCTAAGAATAGCTTCAAATCGCATATGGAGACAATTTAGACCATTTTGTGATTTTCGAAAAAACTTGTTAACATAAAAACACCAAAGTGCTTAGAATACCTTCAAATCGCATTTGGAGACATTTTAGACCATTTTGTGATTTTCGAAAAAACTTGTTAACATAAAAACATCAAAGTGCTAAGAATAGCTTCCAATCGCATTTGGAGACGTTTTAGACTATTTTGTGATTTTCGAAAACAACTTGTTAACATAAAAACACCAAAGTGCTTAGAATAGCTTCAAATCGCATTTGGAGACGTTTTAGACCAATTTGTGATTTTCGAAAAAACTTGGTTACACAAAAACATCAAAGTGGATAAAATCACATTATAAACCGTTTTAGACCATTTTGAGCATTTCGATAACACATTTCACACAAAAACATCAAAGAGCACAAAATAGCTTAATATCGTATTTAAAAACGTTTTAAACCATTTTGAGCATTTCGACAAAACTTTTTCACATAAAACACCAAAGTGTACAGAATAGCTTCAAATCGCATTTGGAGACGTTTTAGACCATTTTGTGATTTTCGAAAAAACTTGTTAATATAAAAACACCAAAGTACTTAGAATAGCTTCAAATCGCATTTGGAGACGTTGTAGACCATTTTGTGATTTTCGAAAAAACTTGTTAACATAAAAACACCAAAGTTTACAGAATAGCTTCAAATCGCATTTGGAGACGTTTTAGACAATTTTGTGCATTTCGATGAAACTTGGTTACACAAAAACATCAAAGTGCTTAAAATCACATTATAAACCGTTTTAGACCATTTGAGGATTTCCATAACACTTTTCACACAAAAACATCAAAGGGCACAATATAGCTTAATATCCTATTTAAAAACGTTTTAGACCATTTTGAGCATTTCGACAAAACTTTTTCACACAAAACACCAAAGTGCTTAGAATACCTTCAAATCGCATTTGGAGACGTTTTAGACCATTTTGTGATTTTCGAAAAAACTTAACATAAAAACATCAAAGTTTACAGAATAGCTTCAAATCGCATTTGGAGACGTTTTAAACCATTTTGTGATTTTCGAAAAAACTTGTTAACATAAAAACACCAAAATGTTTAGAATAGCTTCAAATCGCATTTGGAGACGTTTTAGACCATTTTGTGATTTTCGAAAAAACTTGTTAACACAAAAACACCAAAGTGATTAGAATAGCTTCAAATCGCATTTGGAGACGTTTTAGACCATTTTGTGATTTTCGAAAAAACTTGTTAACATAAAAACACCAAAGTGATTAGAATAGCTTCAAATCGCATTTGGAGACGTTTTAGACCATTTTGTGCATTTCGATGAAACTTGGTTACGCAAAAACATCAAAGTGCTTAAAATCACATTATAAACCGTTTTAGACCATTTTGAGCATATCGATAACACTTTTTACACAAAACGCTAAAGTGCTTAGAATAGCTTCAAATCGCATTTGGAGACGTTTTAGACCATTTTGTGATTTTCGACAAAACTTTTTCACACAAAACACCAAAGTGCTTAGAATACCTTCAAATCGCATTTGGAGACGTTTTAGACCATTTTGTGCATTTCGATGAAACTTGGTTACGCAAAAACATCAAAGTGCTTAAAATCACATTATAAACCGTTTTAGACCATTTTGAGCATATCGATAACACTTTTTACACAAAACGCTAAAGTGCTTAGAATAGCTTCAAATCGCATTTGGAGACGTTTTAGACCATTTTGTGATTTTCGACAAAACTTTTTCACACAAAACACCAAAGTGCTTAGAATACCTTCAAATCGCATTTGGAGACGTTTTAGACCATTTTGTGATTTTCGAAAAAACTTGTTAACATAAAAACATCAAAGTGTACAGAATAGCTTCAAATCGCATTTGGAGACGTTTTAGACCATTTTGTGATTTTCGAAAAAACTTGTTAACATAAAAACACCAAAGTGCTTAGAATAGCTTCAAATCGCATTAGGAGACGTTTTAGACCATTTTGTGATTTTCGAAAAAACTTGTTAACATAAAAACACCAAAGTGCTTAGAATAGCTTCAAATCGCATTTGGAGACGTTTTAGACCATTTTGTGATTTTCGAAAAAACTTGTTAACATAAAAACACCAAAGTTCTTAAAATAGCTTCAAATCGCATTTGGAGACGTTTTAGACCATTTTGTGATTTTCGAAAAAACTTGTTAACATAAAAACACCAAAGTGTTTAGAAAAGCTTCAAATCGCATTTGGAGACGTTTTAGACCATTTTGGGATTTTTGAAAAAACTTGTTAACATAAAAACACCAAAGTGCTTAGAATAGCTTCAAATCGCATTTGGAGACGTTTTAGACCATTTTGTAATTTTCAAAAAAACTTGTTAACATAAAAACACCAAAGTTCTTAGAATAGCTTCAAATCGCATTTGGAGACGTTTTAGACCATTTTGTGCATTTCGATGAAACTTGGTTACACAAAAACATCAAAGTGCTTAAAATCACGTTATAAACCGTTTTAGACCATTTGAGCATTTCGATAACACTTTTCACACAAAAACATCAAAGGGCACAATATAGCTTAATATCCTATTTAAAAACGTTTTAGACCATTTTGAGCATTTCGACAAAACTTTTTCACACAAAACACCAAAGTGCTTAGAATACCTTCAAATCGCATTTGGAGACGTTTTAGACAATTTTGTGATTTTCGAAAAAACTTGTTAACATAAAAACATCAAAGTTTACAGAATAGCTTCAAATCGCTTTTGGAGACGTTTTAGACAATTTTGTGATTTTCGAAAAAACTTGTTAACATAAAAACACCAAACTGCTAAGAATAGCTTCAAATCGCATATGGAGACAATTTAGACCATTTTGTGATTTTCGAAAAAACTTGTTAACATAAAAACACCAAAGTGCTTAGAATACCTTCAAATCGCATTTGGAGACGTTTTAGACCATTTTGTGATTTTCCAAAAAACTTGTTAACATAAAAACACCAAAGTGCTTAGAATAGCTTCAAATCGCATTTGGAGACGTTTTAAACCATTTTGTGATTTTCGAAAAAACTTGTTAACATAAAAACACCAAAATGTTTAGAATAGCTTCAAATCGCATTTGGAGACGTTTTAGACCATTTTGTGATTTTCGAAAAAACTTGTTAACACAAAAACACCAAAGTGATTAGAATAGCTTCAAATCGCATTTGGAGACGTTTTAGACCATTTTGTGATTTTCGAAAAAACTTGTTAACATAAAAACACCAAAGTGATTAGAATAGCTTCAAATCGCATTTGGAGACGTTTTAGACCATTTTGTGCATTTCGATGAAACTTGGTTACGCAAAAACATCAAAGTGCTTAAAATCACATTATAAACCGTTTTAGACCATTTTGAGCATATCGATAACACTTTTTACACAAAACACCAAAGTGCTTAGAATAGCTTCAAATCGCATTTGGAGACGTTTTAGACCATTTTGTGATTTTCGACAAAACTTTTTCACACAAAACACCAAAATGCTTAGAATACCTTCAAATCGCATTTGGAGACGTTTTAGACCATTTTGTGATTTTCGAAAAAACTTGTTAACATAAAAACATCAAAGTGTACAGAATAGCTTCAAATCGCATTTGGAGACGTTTTAGACCATTTTGTGATTTTCGAAAAAACTTGTTAACATAAAAACACCAAAGTGCTTAGAATAGCTTCAAATCGCATTAGGAGACGTTTTAGACCATTTTGTGATTTTCGAAAAACTTGTTAACATAAAAACACCAAAGTGCTTAGAATAGCTTCAAATCGCATTTGGAGACGTTTTAGACCATTTTGTGATTTTCGAAAAAACTTGTTAACATAAAAACACCAAAGTGATTAGAATAGCTTCAAATCGCATTTGGAGACGTTTTAGACCATTTTGTGCATTTCGATGAAACTTGGTTACGCAAAAACATCAAAGTGCTTAAAATCACATTATAAACCATTTTAGACCATTTTGAGCATATCGATAACACTTTTCACACAAAAACATCAAAGAGCACAATATAGCTTAATATCGTATTTAAAAACGTTTTAGACCATTTTGAGCATTTCGACAAAACTTTTTCACACAAAACACCAAAGTGCTTAGAATAGCTTCAAATCGCATTTGGAGACGTTTTAGACCATTTTGTGATTTTCGAAAAAATTTGTTAACATAAAAACATCAAAGGGCTAAGAATAGCTTCAAATCGCATTTGGAGACATTTTAGACCAATTAGTGATTTTCGAAAAAACTTGGTTACACAAAAACATCAAAGTGGTTAAAATCACATTATAAACCGTTTTAGACCATTTTGAGCATTTCGATAACACTTTTTACACAAAAACATCAAAGTGCTTAGAATAGCTTCAAATCGCATTTGGAGACGTTTTAGACCATTTTGTGATTTTTGAAAAAAACTTTTTAACATAAAAACACCAAACTGCTAAGAATAGCTTCAAATCGCATATGGAGACAATTTAGACCATTTTGTGATTTTCGAAAAAACTTGTTAACATAAAAACACCAAAGTGCTTAGAATACCTTCAAATCGCATTTGGAGACGTTTTAGACCATTTTGTGATTTTCCAAAAAACTTGTTAACATAAAAACATCAAAGTGTACAGAATAGCTTCAAATCGCATTTGGAGACGTTTTAGACCATTTTGTGATTTTCGAAAAAACTTGTTAACATAAAAACACCAAAGTGCTTAGAATAGCTTCAAATCGCATTAGGAGACGTTTTAGACCATTTTGTGATTTTCGAAAAAACTTGTTAACATAAAAACACCAAAGTGCTTAGAATAGCTTCAAATCGCATTTGGAGACGTTTTAGACCATTTTGTGATTTTCGAAAAAACTTGTTAACATAAAAACACCAAAATGTTTAGAATAGCTTCAAATCACATTTGGAGACGTTTTAGACCATTTTGTGATTTTCGAAAAAACTTGTTAACACAAAAACACCAAAGTGATTAGAATAGCTTCAAATCGCATTTGGAGACGTTTTAGACCAATTTGTGCATTTCGATGAAACTTGGTTACGCAAAAACATCAAAGTGCTTAAAATCACATTATAAACCGTTTTAGACCATTTTGAGCATATCGATAACACTTTTCACACAAAAACATCAAAGAGCACAATATAGCTTAATATCTTATTTAAAAACGTTTTAGACCATTTTGAGCATTTCGACAAAACTTTTTCACACAAAACACCAAAGTGCTTAGAATAGCTTCAAATCGCATTTGGAGACGTTTTAGACCATTTTGTGATTTTCGAAAAAACTTGTTAACATAAAAACATCAAAGTGCTAAGAATAGCTTCAAATCGCATTTGGAGACATTTTAGACCAATTAGTGATTTTCGAAAAAACTTGGTTACACAAAAACATCAAAGTGGTTAAAATCACATTATAAACCGTTTTAGACCATTTTGAGCATTTCGATAACACTTTTCACACAAAAACATCAAAGTGCTTAGAATAGCTTCAAATCGCATTTGGAGACGTTTTAGACCATTTTGTGATTTTCGAAAAAAACTTTTTAACATAAAAACACCAAACTTCTAAGAATAGCTTCAAATCGCATATGGAGACAATTTAGACCATTTTGTGATTTTCGAAAAAACTTGTTAACATAAAAACACCAAAGTGCTAAGAATAGCTTCAAATCGCATATGGAGACAATTTAGACCATTTTGTGATTTTCGAAAAAACTTGTTAACATAAAAACACCAAAGTGCTTAGAATACCTTCAAATCGCATTTGGAGACGTTTAAGACCATTTTGTGATTTTCGAAAAAACTTGTTAACTTAAAAACACCAAAGTGCTTAGAATAGCTTCAAATCGCATTTGGAGACGTTTTAGACCAATTTGTGATTTTCGAAAAAACTTGGTTACACAAAAACATCAAAGTGGATAAAAGCACATTATAAACCGTTTTAGACCATTTTGAGCATTTCGATAACACATTTCACACAAAAACATCAAAGAGCACAAAATAGCTTAATATCGTATTTAAAAACGTTTTAAACCATTTTGAGCATTTCGACAAAACTTTTTCACACAAAACACCAAAGTGTTTAGAAAAGCTTCAAATCGCATTTGGAGACGTTTTAGACCATTTTGGGATTTTCGAAAAAACTTGTTAACATAAAAACACCAAAGTGCTTAGAATAGCTTCAAATCGCATTTGAAGACGTTTTAGACCATTTTGTAATTTTCGAAAAAACTTGTTAACATAAAAACACCAAAATGTTTAGAATAGCTTCAAATCGCATTTGGAGACGTTTTAGACCATTTTGTGATTTTCGAAAAAACTTGTTAACACAAAAACACCAAAGTGATTAGAATAGCTTCAAATCGCATTTGGAGACGTTTTAGACCATTTTGTGATTTTCGAAAAAAGTTGTTAACATAAAAACACCAAAGTGATTAGAATAGCTTCAAATCGCATTTGGAGACGTTTTAGACCATTTTGTGCATTTCGATGAAACTTGGTTACGCAAAAACATCAAAGTAATAATCACATTATAAACAGTTTTAGACCATTTTGAGCATATCGATAAAACTTTTTACACAAAACACCAAAGTGCTTAGAATAGCTTCAAATCGCATTTGGAGACGTTTTAGACCATTTTGTGATTTTCGACAAAACTTTTTCACACAAAACACCAAAGTGCTTAGAATACCTTCAAATCGCATTTGGAGACGTTTTAGACCATTTTGTGATTTTCGAAAAAACTTGTTAACATAAAAACATCAAAGTGTACAGATTAGCTTCAAATCGCATTTGGAGACGTTTTAGACCATTTTGTGATTTTCGAAAAAACTTGTTAACATAAAAACACCAAAGTGCTTAGAATAGCTTCAAATCGCATTAGGAGACGTTTTAGACCATTTTGTTATTTTCGAAAAAACTTGTTAACATAAAAACACCAAAATGTTTAGAATAGCTTCAAATCGCATTTGGAGACGTTTTAGACCATTTTGTGATTTTCGAAAAAACTTGTTAACATAAAAACACCAAAGTGCTTAGAATACCTTCAAATCGCATTTGGAGACGTTTTAGACCATTTTGTGATTTTCCAAAAAACTTGTTAACATAAAAACATCAAAGTGTACAGAATAGCTTCAAATCGCATTTGGAGACGTTTTAGACCATTTTGTGATTTTCGAAAAAACTTGTTAACATAAAAACACCAAAGTGCTTAGAATAGCTTCAAATCGCATTAGGAGACGTTTTAGACCATTTTGTGATTTTCGAAAAAACTTGTTAACATAAAAACACCAAAGTGCTTAGAATAGCTTCAAATCGCATTTGGAGACGTTTTAGACCATTTTGTGATTTTCGAAAAAACTTGTTAACATAAAAACACCAAAATGTTTAGAATAGCTTCAAATCACATTTGGAGACGTTTTAGACCATTTTGTGATTTTCGAAAAAACTTGTTAACACAAAAACACCAAAGTGATTAGAATAGCTTCAAATCGCATTTGGAGACGTTTTAGACCAATTTGTGCATTTCGATGGAACTTGGTTACGCAAAAACATCAAAGTGCTTAAAATCACATTATAAACCGTTTTAGACCATTTTGAGCATATCGATAACACTTTTCACACAAAAACATCAAAGAGCACAATATAGCTTAATATCTTATTTAAAAACGTTTTAGACCATTTTGAGCATTTCGACAAAACTTTTTCACACAAAACACCAAAGTGCTTAGAATAGCTTCAAATCGCATTTGGAGACGTTTTAGACCATTTTGTGATTTTCGAAAAAACTTTTTCACACAAAACACCAAAGTGCTTAGAATACCTTCAAATCGCATTTGGAGACGTTTTAGACCATTTTGTGATTTTCGAAAAAACTTGTTAACATAAAAACATCAAAGTGTACAGAATAGCTTCAAATCGCATTTGGAGACGTTTTAGACCATTTTGTGATTTTCGAAAAAACTTGTTAACATAAAAACACCAAAGTGCTTAGAATAGCTTCAAATCGCATTAGGAGACGTTTTAGACCATTTTGTGATTTTCGAAAAAACTTGTTAACACAAAAACACCAAAGTGCTTAGAATAGCTTCAAATCGCATTTGGAGACGTTTTAGACCATTTTGTGATTTTCGAAAAAACTTGTTAACATTAAAACACCAAAATGTTTAGAATAGCTTCAAATCGCATTTGGAGACGTTTTAGACCATTTTGTGATTTTCGAAAAAACTTGTTAACACAAAAACACCAAAGTGATTAGAATAGCTTCAAATCGCATTTGGAGACGTTTTAGACCTTTTTGTGCATTTCGATGAAACTTGGTTACGGAAAAACATCAAAGTGCTTAAAATCACATTATAAACCGTTTTAGACCATTTTGAGCATATCGATAACACTTTTCACACAAAAACATCAAAGAGCACAATATAGCTTAATATCGTATTTAAAAACGTTTTAGACCATTTTGAGCATTTCGACAAAACTTTTTCACACAAAACACCAAAGTGCTTAGAATAGCTTCAAATCGCATTTGGAGACGTTTTAGACCATTTTGTGATTTTCGAAAAAACTTGTTAACATAAAAACATCAAAGGGCTAAGAATAGCTTCAAATCGCATTTGGAGACATTTTAGACCAATTAGTGATTTTCGAAAAAACTTGGTTACACAAAAACATCAAAGTGGTTAAAATCACATTATAAACCGTTTTAGACCATTTTGAGCATTTCGATAACACTTTTTACACAAAAACATCAAAGTGCTTAGAATAGCTTCAAATCGCATTTGGAGACGTTTTAGACCATTTTGTGATTTTCGAAAAAAACTTTTTAACATAAAAACACCAAACTGCTAAGAATAGCTTCAAATCGCATATGGAGACAATTTAGACCATTTTGTGATTTTCGAAAAAACTTGTTAACATAAAAACACCAAAGTGCTTAGAATACCTTCAAATCGCATTTGGAGACATTTTAGACCATTTTGTGATTTTCGAAAAAACTTGTTAACATAAAAACATCAAAGTGCTAAGAATAGCTTCCAATCGCATTTGTAGACGTTTTAGACCATTTTGTGATTTTCGAAAACAACTTGTTAACATAAAAACACCAAAGTGCTTAGAATAGCTTCAAATCGCATTTGGAGACGTTTTAGACCATTTTGTGATTTTCGAAAAAACTTGTTAACATAAAAACATCAAAGTGCTAAGAATAGCTTCAAATCGAATTTGGAGACATTTTAGACCAATTAGTGATTTTCGAAAAAACTTGGTTACACAAAAACATCAAAGTGGTTAAAATCACATTATAAACCGTTTTAGACCATTTTGAGCATTTCGATAACACTTTTCACACAAAAACATCAAAGTGCTTAGAATAGCTTCAAATCGCATTTGGAGACGTTTTAGACCATTTTGTGATTTTCGAAAAAAACTTTTTAACATAAAAACACCAAACTGCTATACTCTAGTAGCTAGATCAACTTTCGTATGCACTTTGAGGTCCAGAGAATTTGACTTCAGAAATTGGTTTAGGGTGGTCAAACAATCATATTTGGCTTGGTTACACATTTTGAAAATGTGGCGAAAGGTCAAAAGGTCAAGGTGAAAGGTCATAAGACCAAACATAAATATTTCCTTAAATCTCAACAACCACTGGTCACAACGAGGTAATTTTGGTCTTAGATTAATCAGAAGGTATACATTTATATTCAGTCTAATGGGACATTTTAGGAAAAAATGACCGGAAATGCAATTTATGACCTTTGACCCACAACCCAGGGCATGTATGTATCTCCGTAACTACTGGTCGTAGAGACTTGAATTTGGTTTTAAATTGTTCGAAATATATGTTTTGTTATTTGTTACACATTTTGAAAAATGTTACAAAAGGTCAAAAGATCAAGGTCAAGGGTTAATTGAACAAATAAAAAAAGGTACTTTTATCTCGGCAACCACTGGTCGCAGCAAGTCAATTTTGGTCTCAAAATGTTCAGAAGGCATGCATTTATATTCCATCTAATGGGGCATTTTAGTCAAAAATGATAAGAAATGCCATTTCTGACCTTTGACCCACATACCAGGGCATCTTCATATCTCTGTAAGTACAGGTCGTAGAAACTTAAATTTGGTATCAAATTGTTCGAAATATACATATTTACATTCATTGTAATAGAAAATGTGGTTAAAAGATGAACAGAAATACTCTTACTAATGTTTCAAACTAAAAACATATCTACACAACTTATCCTTAGACAGTAATTTTATGCAATAACTGATACTTTAAATTGTTTTAATTTCAAGTACTAGTTATTCCTGTCCCCGAGGACATTTTGATAATTTTAATTTTAATTTAATTTTGGATTTATATAGCGCTTTTCCAAGTGACCAAAGCGCTGTACAATAGAAAATAGATAGAAACGTTAAGCTCAACAGTTCTTTTCAGAATGCTAGAAATAACTTGCCATATGTATCCGATTAAACGCCCCAGGCATTTATTGTTCAAAATGGTTTTTAGAAAGGAGGCATTATTTGGGGTATAATATGGTAACATGTATAATCAAATAAATACCACCTAGATGTAAACAAATACTGCACAATTAATATCAAAAAGTGATAAAATTATGTCAAAATGCTTGGTAAATTGTAGATTATGGTAGTTAATGAAATGTGTTGACGTGATACAATTATTGTGTAAATGCATGTGGCGGGGCATTTATTCCACATGGTGTTCTATTTGAGGGAATGGTGGCGTTTATTTGAAGGAATACTCTAATTTTAATAATTGTATTTCGTTTCTCAACTGATAAAAGGTACTTTACATGATTCGTTTTCCTCTTTATGCTTTTTAACGAAATGTTTCTGTCTTTTAAAATAAAAGTGATAGATTCCATTAAATGGATCTTCACCTCCATGTGCCAGTATAATGATATAAAACAATGACACATCATTATCCTGACACGATTGCACTCATAATGGATCTTCATTCTATCATCTATTTGTTTGTAACTACAATTTGACAACAATCTTTTGCATAGTTTTAAATGCCAATACATAGTTTCATTACTATTGTACAATATGTCCAGCTTTCCTGAAAACACCCTTGTGTACTGTAGTACAGTGTTGTAGTATGATTTTATCATGATAAACTTCTGATGCTTTTATTGTCAATGCATTCAGTACCTAAAACATGTCAAAGTTTCTAGTGGTATTGATAATAAATCTCCAGAAATATATATTGTTTTATTATCTACACTGGGAACAGACGTGTATATGTATAAGTTTTGTCGTTGACATTCAAAACTATTATGCAACAGTGTTACGTAATAATGACAATGACTTGGTCTATTATTGTGGTCTCCGATACCTTTTATTACATGATTGTACTTCCTCCAGGATAGAATGAGGTTTAATCCCGTTATTATTCTTATTATATATCTATATTTTTTTTATATATATATCTGGGGTGTATTTAGTTGATTATACATGTTACCATTATTACACCCAACAAAATAAACGCCTCCCTGAATAAATAAATGCCCGAGGCTTTTATTCGGGTAACTACAGTAAATTACTTCTAGCATTCTCAAAATGTTTGAACGTTCGGGGGTCAACAATAATTTCTAGCATCATTATAAGCAAAAGTACAATTAGTACAAACAGTAAAGGATTTGTTTTAATTCCTACAGTATAATGAAATCATTAAGCATCAATTATTGCATAACATTACTGTCTAATGATAAGTTGGGTAGATATGTTTTTCATTTAAAAGATTAGTAATTAATAGTATTTATGATCATCTTTTATCCAAATTTTCTGTTAGAATGAATGTAAATATGTGTATTTCTAACAATTTGATACTAAATTTAAGTTTCTACGACCTGTACTTACAGAGATAAGAAGATGCCCTGGTATGTATGTCAAAGGTCAGAAATGTCATTTCCGGTCATTTTTTACTAAAATGTTTCATTAGACTGAATATGAATGTATACCT
This sequence comes from Antedon mediterranea, assembly GCF_964355755.1. Lineage (NCBI taxonomy): Eukaryota > Metazoa > Echinodermata > Crinoidea > Comatulida > Antedonidae > Antedon > Antedon mediterranea. The sequence continues at coordinate 21,730,503 of NC_092671.1, forward strand.
TCTGAACATTTTGAGACCAAAATTTACTCGCTGTGACCAGTGGTTGCCGAGATACAAATACCTATTTGTGTTTATTCATATAACCCCTGACCTTGACCTTTTGACCTTTTGTAACATTGTTCAAAATGTGTAACAAATAACTAAATGTATATTTCGAACAATTTGAGCCCAAATTCAAGTCTCTACGGCCAATAGTTACGGAGATACAGACATGCCCTGGTTTATGGGTCAAAGGTCAGAAATGGTATTTCCGGTCATTTTCGACTAAAATGTTTCATTAGACTGAATATGAATGTATACCTTCTGATCAATTTGAGACCAAAATTACCTCGCTGTGACCAGTGGTTGTCGAGATTTAAGGACATAATGGTGTTTGATCTTATAACATTTGACCCTGACCTTTTGACCTTTCGCCACATTTTCAAAATGTGTAACCAAGCCAAAAATGATTGTTTGACCACCCTAAACCAATTTCTGAAGTCAAATTCTCTGGACCTCAAAGTGCATACGAAAGTTGATCTAGCTACTAGAGTACTAAGAATAGCTTCAAATCGCATATGGAGACAATTTAGACCATTTTGTGATTTTCGAAAAAACTTGTTAACATAAAAACACCAAAGTGCTTAGAATACCTTCAAATCGCATTTGGAGACATTTTAGACCATTTTGTGATTTTCGAAAAAACTTGTTAACATAAAAACATCAAAGTGCTAAGAATAGCTTCCAATCGCATTTGGAGACGTTTTAGACCATTTTGTGATTTTCGAAAAAACTTGTTAACATAAAAACACCAAAGTGATTAGAATAGCTTCAAATCGCATTTGGAGACGTTTTAGACCATTTTGTGCATTTCGATGAAACTTGGTTACGCAAAAACATCAAAGTGCTTAAAATCACATTATAAACCGTTTTAGACCATTTTGAGCATATCGATAACACTTTTTACACAAAACACCAAAGTGCTTAGAATAGCTTCAAATCGCATTTGGAGACGTTTTAGACCATTTTGTGATTTTCGACAAAACTTTTTCACACAAAACACCAAAGTGCTTAGAATACCTTCAAATCGCATTTGGAGACGTTTTAGACCATTTTGTGATTTTCGAAAAAACTTGTTAACATAAAAACATCAAAGTGTACAGAATAGCTTCAAATCGCATTTGGAGACGTTTTAGACCATTTTGTGATTTTCGAAAAAACTTGTTAACATAAAAACACCAAAGTGCTTAGAATAGCTTCAAATCGCATTTGGAGACGTTTTAGACCATTTTGTGATTTTCGAAAAAACTTGTTAACATAAAAACACCAAAGTGCTTAGAATAGCTTCAAATCGCATTAGGAGACGTTTTAGACCATTTTGTGATTTTCGAAAAAACTTGTTAACATAAAAACACCAAAGTGCTTAGAATAGCTTCAAATCGCATTTGGAGACGTTTTAGACCATTTTGTGATTTTCGAAAAAACTTGTTAACATAAAAAAAACAAAGTTCTTAAAATAGCTTCAAATCGCATTTGGAGACGTTTTAGACCATTTTGTGATTTTCGAAAAAACCTGTTAACATAAAAACACCAAAGTGTTTAGAAAAGCTTCAAATCGCATTTGGAGACGTTTTAGACCATTTTGGGATTTTCGAAAAAACTTGTTAACATAAAAACACCAAAGTGCTTAGAATATGGCCGAGCGGTTAAGGCAGGGGCGCCGTTTATCGTACCTAAAGAGCCAACAACAACATCGGCAAGGGTTCGAGGCCGACTCGCTCCTAGTTCTGGTGGTGGAACAAGTCTTCTCGGATAAGGACTATAAACCGTAGGTCCAGTGTACACAGTTATAACATGTGTGTACTTTAAAGAACCCAGTTCATTATTCGAAAAAGAGTAGGGGGTTACCCCGGTGAACTGGTTCACACAATAGCCTCTGTATCAGGGGGATTACCACCTATCTGATAGGACAGTGATTAATTCACTATTGGTAATCCTTGGCCACAGTGCCTAAAGACATAAAATAAAATAAAAATAAATAAATAAATAATAGCTTCAAATCGCATTTGGAGACGTTTTAGACCATTTTGTAATTTTCAAAAAAACTTGTTAACATAAAAACACCAAAGTTCTTAGAATAGCTTCAAATCGCATTTGGAGACGTTTTAGACCATTTTGTGCATTTCGATGAAACTTGGTTACACAAAAACATCAAAGAGCTTAAAATCACATTATAAACCGTTTTAGACCATTTGAGCATTTCGATAACACTTTTCACACAAAAACATCAAAGTTCACAATATAGCTTAATATCCTATTTAAAAACGTTTTAGACCATTTTGAGCATTTCGACAAAACTTTTTCACACAAAACACCAAAGTGCTTAGAATACCTTCAAATCGCATTTGGAGACGTTTTAGACAATTTTGTGATTTTCGAAAAAACTTGTTAACATAAAAACACCAAAGTTTACAGAATAGCTTCAAATCGCATTTGGAGACGTTTTAGACAATTTTGTGATTTTCGAAAAAACTTGTTAACATAAAAACACCAAAGTGCTTAGAATAGCTTCAAATCGCATTGGGAGACGTTTTAGACCATTTTGTGATTTTCGAAAAAACTTGTTAACATAAAAACACCAAAGTGCTTAGAATAGCTTCAAATCGCATTTGGAGACGTTTTAGACCATTTTGTGATTTTCGAAAAAACTTGTTAACATAAAAACACCAAAGTTCTTAAAATAGCTTCAAATCGCATTTGGAGACGTTTTAGACCATTTTGTGATTTTCGAAAAAACTTGTTAACATAAAAACACCAAAGTGTTTAGAAAAGCTTCAAATCGCATTTGGAGACGTTTTAGACCATTTTGGGATTTTTGAAAAAACTTGTTAACATAAAAACACCAAAGTGCTTAGAATAGCTTCAAATCGCATTTGGAGACGTTTTAGACCATTTTGTAATTTTCAAAAAAACTTGTTAACATAAAAACACCAAAGTTCTTAGAATAGCTTCAAATCGCATTTGGAGACGTTTTAGACCATTTTGTGCATTTCGATGAAACTTGGTTACACAAAAACATCAAAGTGCTTAAAATCACGTTATAAACCGTTTTAGACCATTTGAGCATTTCGATAACACTTTTCACACAAAAACATCAAAGGGCACAATATAGCTTAATATCCTATTTAAAAACGTTTTAGACCATTTTGAGCATTTCGACAAAACTTTTTCACACAAAACACCAAAGTGCTTAGAATACCTTCAAATCGCATTTGGAGACGTTTTAGACAATTTTGTGATTTTCGAAAAAACTTAACATAAAAACATCAAAGTTTACAGAATAGCTTCAAATCGCTTTTGGAGACGTTTTAGACAATTTTGTGATTTTCGAAAAAACTTGTTAACATAAAAACACCAAAGTGCTTAGAATAGCTTCAAATCGCATTGGGAGACGTTTTAGACCATTTTGTGATTTTCGAAAAAACTTGTTAACATAAAAACATCAAAGTGTACAGAATAGCTTCAAATCGCATTTGGAGACGTTTTAGACCATTTTGTGATTTTCGAAAAAACTTGTTAACATAAAAACACCAAAGTGCTTAGAATAGCTTCAAATCGCATTTGGAGACGTTTTAAACCATTTTGTGATTTTCGAAAAAACTTGTTAACATAAAAACACCAAAATGTTTAGAATAGCTTCAAATCGCATTTGGAGACGTTTTAGACCATTTTGTGATTTTCGAAAAAACTTGTTAACACAAAAACACCAAAGTGATTAGAATAGCTTCAAATCGCATTTGGAGACGTTTTAGACCATTTTGTGATTTTCGAAAAAACTTGTTAACATAAAAACACCAAAGTTCTTAGAATAGCTTCAAATCGCATTTGGAGACGTTTTAGACCATTTTGTGCATTTCGATGAAACTTGGTTACGCAAAAACATCAAAGTGCTTAAAATCACATTATAAACCGTTTTAGACCATTTTGAGCATATCGATAACACTTTTTACACAAAACACCAAAGTGCTTAGAATAGCTTCAAATCGCATTTGGAGACGTTTTAGACCATTTTGTGATTTTCGACAAAACTTTTTCACACAAAACACCAAAGTGCTTAGAATACCTTCAAATCGCATTTGGAGACGTTTTAGACCATTTTGTGATTTTCGAAAAAACTTGTTAACATAAAAACATCAAAATGTTTAGAATAGCTTCAAATCACATTTGGAGACGTTTTAGACCATTTTGTGATTTTCGAAAAAACTTGTTAACACAAAAACACCAAAGTGATTAGAATAGCTTCAAATCGCATTTGGAGACGTTTTAGACCAATTTGTGCATTTCGATGAAACTTGGTTACGCAAAAACATCAAAGTGCTTAAAATCACATTATAAACCGTTTTAGACCATTTTGAGCATATCGATAACACTTTTCACACAAAAACATCAAAGAGCACAATATAGCTTAATATCTTATTTAAAAACGTTTTAGACCATTTTGAGCATTTCGACAAAACTTTTTCACACAAAACACCAAAGTGCTTAGAATAGCTTCAAATCGCATTTGGAGACGTTTTAGACCATTTTGTGATTTTCGAAAAAACTTGTTAACATAAAAACATCAAAGTGCTAAGAATAGCTTCAAATCGCATTTGGAGACATTTTAGACCAATTAGTGATTTTCGAAAAAACTTGGTTACACAAAAACATCAAAGTGGTTAAAATCACATTATAAACCGTTTTAGACCATTTTGAGCATTTCGATAACACTTTTCACACAAAAACATCAAAGTGCTTAGAATAGCTTCAAATCGCATTTGGAGACGTTTTAGACCATTTTGTGATTTTCGAAAAAAACTTTTTAACATAAAAACACCAAACTTCTAAGAATAGCTTCAAATCGCATATGGAGACAATTTAGACCATTTTGTGATTTTCGAAAAAACTTGTTAACATAAAAACACCAAAGTGCTAAGAATAGCTTCAAATCGCATATGGAGACAATTTAGACCATTTTGTGATTTTCGAAAAAACTTGTTAACATAAAAACACCAAAGTGCTTAGAATACCTTCAAATCGCATTTGGAGACGTTTAAGACCATTTTGTGATTTTCGAAAAAACTTGTTAACATAAAAACACCAAAGTGCTTAGAATAGCTTCAAATCGCATTTGGAGACGTTTTAGACCAATTTGTGATTTTCGAAAAAACTTGGTTACACAAAAACATCAAAGTGGATAAAAGCACATTATAAACCGTTTTAGACCATTTTGAGCATTTCGATAACACATTTCACACAAAAACATCAAAGAGCACAAAATAGCTTAATATCGTATTTAAAAACGTTTTAAACCATTTTGAGCATTTCGACAAAACTTTTTCACACAAAACACCAAAGTGTTTAGAAAAGCTTCAAATCGCATTTGGAGACGTTTTAGACCATTTTGGGATTTTCGAAAAAACTTGTTAACATAAAAACACCAAAGTGCTTAGAATAGCTTCAAATCGCATTTGAAGACGTTTTAGACCATTTTGTAATTTTCGAAAAAACTTGTTAACATAAAAACACCAAAATGTTTAGAATAGCTTCAAATCGCATTTGGAGACGTTTTAGACAACAAAATGGTCTAAAACGTCTCCAAATGCGATTTGAAGGTATTCTAAGCACTTTGGTGTTTTGTGTGAAAAAGTTTTTTCGAAAATCACAAAATGGTCTAAAACGTCTCCAAATGCGATTTGAAGCTATTCTAAGCACTTTGGTGTTTTGTGTGAAAAAGTTTTGTCGAAATGCTCAAAATGGTCTAAAACGTTTTTAAATAAGATATTAAGCTATATTGTGCTCTTTGATGTTTTTGTGTGAAAAGTGTTATCGATATGCTCAAAATGGTCTAAAACGGTTTATAATGTGATTTTAAGCACTTTGATGTTTTTGCGTAACCAAGTTTCATCGAAATGCACAAATTGGTCTAAAACGTCTCCAAATGCGATTTGAAGCTATTCTAATCACTTTGGTGTTTTTGTGTTAACAAGTTTTTTCGAAAATCACAAAATGTGACCCGATCTGGCAAAACCCTACTTTTGTCGGAAATATTCATTTTGTATTTTTTTATATATTTGGATTATTTGAATCATAAGCTTTGCAATGGTGTTTATTTCATAAAAATTGAGTAAATATTTAAAAAGTTATTATATTTTAAAAACTTACAAATCATTCAATTAGTTTACGAGAAAATCGCGTTTGAAGTTTGCAATGAAATTCTTTTTGATACGCGCTGAAAATTCACTCCGTAGCAACGCGCTATTTTGGTCTAAGGTACAATGACGTCATTCCAGGAAGTGTGTGCGATATAGCAGCAGCGTGGACACTATGGTCAATTTGACTGATTTCAGACGCCGTTTTAACCTATTTAGTCACTCGAATTAACTATTTTGCACTATTGAAAAGCAGCATTATAACTACCAAGCTAATGTTAACTGGTTTCGGAAGTGTTTACGATATCAACGGCAAAAAACCAAGCAGGCCTAGGCCTAGGTGCGCCTATTCAGATTTTCGCCGTCATCGCCTGTACTGTATTAAGACCTACTGATGATGGGTGTTCATCAGGCCGTGTATGGCAGCGGTGCATCGACACGGGGGCTAGCGTTAGTCTAGACAAGTTAGGCGCCTTGCAGAGTCACAGCTAATTGCAAGCTAACATTACACTGTATTGACGATAACATTTGTTTTTTTTATAACGTGGAAGATTCGCTGTGATGTTTGGGCTTGAATCCAATGATTTAAAAAAACATTTAATATGAAAGGAATGGACAATAAATTAAATAAATAATTAAGAGCCGATTGGATATATAAAATGTATAAATAAAACTATTGACAATAATATAAAGCTAGGCCCAGTAGTAGTAGGCCTACAACCATAATAAAATTAGGCCTAAGGGCCTACTAGCCCAAAAAAATATAGAAAATACAATTGAATTTATGACGTGAATTGTTTTTGACTTGTCTATTTTACTATGGAATAAACAAATACACACTACAGCTATTGCAGAACACTTTACTTTGAATATTAAAATCGTTTTTATTCAAATTTACGACATGCTGTGTGTAAAATAAAAATAACCTCACAAAAATGTAAACAACTTTTTATTTCCGCGCGTAGAGCGTATAACATCTAGCGCGTTGACCAATAACGTTTGTTATTGCGATGATGCGCCATAGCAACACACGCAGTTCGCTGTTCCAGAAACTTCGAAGAACCGAATTTTCTGAAATGATGTCATAGTAAATCAAAGTTTTCATTGGTTCCTTCTTTAAACTCCGCCCTAAAACTTCCATATTTGGAATGTCAAATGGATGAGCTTTATTTTGATGTGTGACCTTTCAACATTGTGCAGCGAACTGGCGATCAAAATGTCGTAAAACTCGGCAACTTTCAACTGAATTTACGCAAAATTTTAGCGTAGATCGTGAATAAATTGTTAGGCTTGAGGAAAATACATGTTTTTAAAACTCTCTTTTTTCATAATTTTAGTTAAATTTCGGGAGTTTAAATCAGGTAGACGTATTCTTAGATAGAGAAATATTTCGAAAATGCAAAAACATGTAATCTGCCAGGGTAGTCGATTTGGACGTATTTTGACTGATTACGTGAATTTTGAATTGCCGACAAAGAGAGGGTTTTGCCAGATCGGGTCACAAATGGTCTAAAACGTCTCCAAATGTGATTTGAAGCTATTCTAAACATTTTGGTGTTTTTATGTTAACAAGTTTTTTCGAAAATCACAAAATGGTCTAAAACGTCTCCAAATGCGATTTGAAGCTATTCTAAGCACTTTGGTGTTTTTATGTTAACAAGTTTTTTCGAAAATCACAAAATGGTCTAAAACGTCTCCTAATGCGATTTGAAGCTATTCTAAGCACTTTGGTGTTTTTATGTTAACAAGTTTTTTCGAAAATCACAAAATGGTCTAAAACGTCTCCAAATGCGATTTGAAGCTATTCTGTACACTTTGATGTTTTTATGTTAACAAGTTTTTTGGAAAATCACAAAATGGTCTAAAACGTCTCCAAATGCGATTTGAAGGTATTCTAAGCACTTTGGTGTTTTTATGTTAACAAGTTTTTTCGAAAATCACAAAATGGTCTAAAACGTCTCCAAATGCGATTTGAAGCTATTCTAAACATTTTGGTGTTTTTATGTTAACAAGTTTTTTCGAAAATAACAAAATGGTCTAAAACGTCTCCTAATGCGATTTGAAGCTATTCTAAGCACTTTGGTGTTTTTATGTTAACAAGTTTTTTCGAAAATCACAAAATGGTCTAAAACGTCTCCAAATGCGATTTGAAGCTAATCTGTACACTTTGATGTTTTTATGTTAACAAGTTTTTTCGAAAATCACAAAATGGTCTAAAACGTCTCCAAATGCGATTTGAAGGTATTCTAAGCACTTTGGTGTTTTGTGTGAAAAAGTTTTGTCGAAAATCACAAAATGGTCTAAAACGTCTCCAAATGCGATTTGAAGCTATTCTAAGCACTTTGGTGTTTTGTGTAAAAAGTTTTATCGATATGCTCAAAATGGTCTAAAACTGTTTATAATGTGATTATTACTTTGATGTTTTTGCGTAACCAAGTTTCATCGAAATGCACAAAATGGTCTAAAACGTCTCCAAATGCGATTTGAAGCTATTCTAATCACTTTGGTGTTTTTATGTTAACAAGTTTTTTCGAAAATCACAAAATGGTCTAAAACGTCTCCAAATGCGATTTGAAGCTATTCTAATCACTTTGGTGTTTTTGTGTTAACAAGTTTTTTCGAAAATCACAAAATGGTCTAAAACGTCTCCAAATGCGATTTGAAGCTATTCTAAACATTTTGGTGTTTTTATGTTAACAAGTTTTTTCGAAAATTACAAAATGGTCTAAAACGTCTTCAAATGCGATTTGAAGCTATTCTAAGCACTTTGGTGTTTTTATGTTAACAAGTTTTTTCGAAAATCACAAAATGGTCTAAAATGTCTCCAAATGCGATTTGAAGGTATTCTAAGCACTTTGGTGTTTTTATGTTAACAAGTTTTTTCGAAAATCACAAAATGGTCTAAATTGTCTCCATATGCGATTTGAAGCTATTCTTAGCAGTTTGGTGTTTTTATGTTAAAAAGTTTTTTTCGAAAATCACAAAATGGTCTAAAACGTCTCCAAATGCGATTTGAAGCTATTCTAAGCACTTTGATGTTTTTGTGTGAAAAGTGTTATCGAAATGCTCAAAATGGTCTAAAACGGTTTATAATGTGATTTTAACCACTTTGATGTTTTTGTGTAACCAAGTTTTTTCGAAAATCACAAAATGGTCTAAAACGTCTCCAAATGCGATTTGAAGGTATTCTAAGCACTTTGGTGTTTTGTGTGAAAAAGTTTTTTCGAAAATCACAAAATGGTCTAAAACGTCTCCAAATGCGATTTGAAGCTATTCTAAGCACTTTGGTGTTTTGTGTGAAAAAGTTTTGTCGAAATGCTCAAAATGGTCTATAACGTTTTTAAATAAGATATTAAGCTATATTGTGCTCTTTGATGTTTTTGTGTGAAAAGTGTTATCGATATGCTCAAAATGGTCTAAAACGGTTTATAATGTGATTTTAAGCACTTTGATGTTTTTGCGTAACCAAGTTTCATCGAAATGCACAAATTGGTCTAAAACGTCTCCAAATGCGATTTGAAGCTATTCTAATCACTTTGGTGTTTTTGTGTTAACAAGTTTTTTCGAAAATCACAAAATGGTCTAAAACGTCTCCAAATGTGATTTGAAGCTATTCTAAACATTTTGGTGTTTTTATGTTAACAAGTTTTTTCGAAAATCACAAAATGGTCTAAAACGTCTCCAAATGCGATTTGAAGCTATTCTAAGCACTTTGGTGTTTTTATGTTAACAAGTTTTTTCGAAAATCACAAAATGGTCTAAAACGTCTCCTAATGCGATTTGAAGCTATTCTAAGCACTTTGGTGTTTTTATGTTAACAAGTTTTTTCGAAAATCACAAAATGGTCTAAAACGTCTCCAAATGCGATTTGAAGCTATTCTGTACACTTTGATGTTTTTATGTTAACAAGTTTTTTGGAAAATCACAAATTGGTCTAAAACGTCTCCAAATGCGATTTGAAGGTATTCTAAGCACTTTGGTGTTTTTATGTTAACAAGTTTTTTCGAAAATCACAAAATGGTCTAAAACGTCTCCAAATGCGATTTGAAGCTATTCTAAACATTTTGGTGTTTTTATGTTAACAAGTTTTTTCGAAAATAACAAAATGGTCTAAAACGTCTCCTAATGCGATTTGAAGCTATTCTAAGCACTTTGGTGTTTTTATGTTAACAAGTTTTTTCGAAAATCACAAAATGGTCTAAAACGTCTCCAAATGCGATTTGAAGCTAATCTGTACACTTTGATGTTTTTATGTTAACAAGTTTTTTCGAAAATCACAAAATGGTCTAAAACGTCTCCAAATGCGATTTGAAGGTATTCTAAGCACTTTGGTGTTTTGTGTGAAAAAGTTTTGTCGAAAATCACAAAATGGTCTAAAACGTCTCCAAATGCGATTTGAAGCTATTCTAAGCACTTTGGTGTTTTGTGTAAAAAGTTTTATCGATATGCTCAAAATGGTCTAAAACTGTTTATAATGTGATTATTACTTTGATGTTTTTGCGTAACCAAGTTTCATCGAAATGCACAAAATGGTCTAAAACGTCTCCAAATGCGATTTGAAGCTATTCTAATCACTTTGGTGTTTTTATGTTAACAAGTTTTTTCGAAAATCACAAAATGGTCTAAAACGTCTCCAAATGCGATTTGAAGCTATTCTAATCACTTTGGTGTTTTTGTGTTAACAAGTTTTTTCGAAAATCACAAAATGGTCTAAAACGTCTCCAAATGCGATTTGAAGCTATTCTAAACATTTTGGTGTTTTTATGTTAACAAGTTTTTTCGAAAATTACAAAATGGTCTAAAACGTCTTCAAATGCGATTTGAAGCTATTCTAAGCACTTTGGTGTTTTTATGTTAACAAGTTTTTTCGAAAATCCCAAAATGGTCTAAAACGTCTCCAAATGCGATTTGAAGCTTTTCTAAACACTTTGGTGTTTTGTGTGAAAAAGTTTTGTCGAAATGCTCAAAATGGTTTAAAACGTTTTTAAATACGATATTAAGCTATTTTGTGCTCTTTAATGTTTTTGTGTGAAATGTGTTATCGAAATGCTCAAAATGGTCTAAAACGGTTTATAATGTGCTTTTATCCACTTTGATGTTTTTGTGTAACCAAGTTTTTTCGAAAATCACAAATTGGTCTAAAACGTCTCCAAATGCGATTTGAAGCTATTCTAAGCACTTTGGTGTTTTTATGTTAACAAGTTTTTTCGAAAATCACAAAATGGTCTTAAACGTCTCCAAATGCGATTTGAAGGTATTCTAAGCACTTTGGTGTTTTTATGTTAACAAGTTTTTTCGAAAATCACAAAATGGTCTAAATTGTCTCCATATGCGATTTGAAGCTATTCTTAGCACTTTGGTGTTTTTATGTTAACAAGTTTTTTCGAAAATCACAAAATGGTCTAAATTGTCTCCATATGCGATTTGAAGCTATTCTTAGAAGTTTGGTGTTTTTATGTTAAAAAGTTTTTTTCGAAAATCACAAAATGGTCTAAAACGTCTCCAAATGCGATTTGAAGCTATTCTAAGCACTTTGATGTTTTTGTGTGAAAAGTGTTATCGAAATGCTCAAAATGGTCTAAAACGGTTTATAATGTGATTTTAACCACTTTGATGTTTTTGTGTAACCAAGTTTTTTCGAAAATCACTAATTGGTCTAAAATGTCTCCAAATGCGATTTGAAGCTATTCTTAGCACTTTGATGTTTTTATGTTAACAAGTTTTTTCGAAAATCACAAAATGGTCTAAAACGTCTCCAAATGCGATTTGAAGCTATTCTAAGCACTTTGGTGTTTTGTGTGAAAAAGTTTTGTCGAAATGCTCAAAATGGTCTAAAACGTTTTTAAATAAGATATTAAGCTATATTGTGCTCTTTGATGTTTTTGTGTGAAAAGTGTTATCGATATGCTCAAAATGGTCTAAAACGGTTTATAATGTGATTTTAAGCACTTTGATGTTTTTGCGTAACCAAGTTTCATCGAAATGCACAAATTGGTCTAAAACGTCTCCAAATGCGATTTGAAGCTATTCTAATCACTTTGGTGTTTTTGTGTTAACAAGTTTTTTCGAAAATCACAAAATGGTCTAAAACGTCTCCAAATGTGATTTGAAGCTATTCTAAACATTTTGGTGTTTTTATGTTAACAAGTTTTTTCGAAAATCACAAAATGGTCTAAAACGTCTCCAAATGCGATTTGAAGCTATTCTAAGCACTTTGGTGTTTTTATGTTAACAAGTTTTTTCGAAAATCACAAAATGGTCTAAAACGTCTCCAAATGCGATTTGAAGCTATTCTGTACACTTTGGTGTTTTGTGTGAAAAAGTTTTGTCGAAATGCTCAAAATGGTTTAAAACGTTTTTAAATACGATATTAAGCTATTTTGTGCTCTTTGATGTTTTTGTGTGAAATGTGTTATCGAAATGCTCAAAATAGTCTAAAACGGTTTATAATGTGCTTTTATCCACTTTGATGTTTTTGTGTAACCAAGTTTTTTCGAAAATCACAAATTGGTCTAAAACGTCTCCAAATGCGATTTGAAGCTATTCTAAGCACTTTGGTTTTTTTATGTTAACAAGTTTTTTCGAAAATCACAAAATGGTCTTAAACGTCTCCAAATGCGATTTGAAGGTATTCTAAGCACTTTGGTGTTTTTATGTTAACAAGTTTTTTCGAAAATCACAAATTGGTCTAAAATGTCTCCAAATGCGATTTGAAGCTATTCTGTACACTTTGGTGTTTTATGTTAACAAGTTTTTTCGAAAATCACAAAATGTTCTAAAACGTTTCCAAATACGATATTAAGCTATTTTGTGCACTTTGATGTTTTTGTGTGAAAAGTGTTATCGAAATGCTCAAAATGGTCTAAAACGGTTTATAATGTGATTTTAACCACTTTGATGTTTTTGTGTAACCAAGTTTTTTCGAAAATCACTAATTGGTCTAAAATGTCTCCAAATGCGATTTGAAGCTATTCTTAGCCCTTTGATGTTTTTATGTTAACAAGTTTTTTCGAAAATCACAAAATGGTCTAAAACGTCTCCAAATGCGATTTGAAGCTATTCTAAGCACTTTGGTGTTTTTTGTGAAAGAGTTTTGTCGAATTGCTCAAAATGGTCTAAAACGTTTTTAAATACGATATTAAGCTATATTGTGCTCTTTGATGTTTTTGTGTGAAAAGTGTTATCGATATGCTCAAAATGGTCTAAAACGGTTTATAATGTGATTTTAAGCACTTTGATGTTTTTGCGTAACCAAGTTTCATCGAAATGCACAAAATGGTCTAAAACGTCTCCAAATGCGATTTGAAGCTATTCTAATCACTTTGGTGTTTTTGTGTTAACAAGTTTTTTCGAAAATCACAAAATGGTCTAAAACGTCTACAAATGCGATTTGAAGCTATTCTAAACATTTTGGTGTTTTTATGTTAACAAGTTTTTTCGAAAATAACAAAATGGTCTAAAACGTCTCCTAATGCGATTTGAAGCTATTCTAAGCACTTTGGTGTTTTTATGTTAACAAGTTTTTTCGAAAATCACAAAATGGTCTAAAACGTCTCCAAATGCGATTTGAAGCTATTCTGTACACTTTGATGTTTTTATGTTAACAAGTTTTTTCGAAAATCACAAAATGGTCTAAAACGTCTCCAAATGCGATTTGAAGGTATTCTAAGCACTTTGGTGTTTTGTGTGAAAAAGTTTTGTCGAAAATCACAAAATGGTCTAAAACGTCTCCAAATGCGATTTGAAGCTATTCTAAGCACTTTGGTGTTTTGTGTAAAAAGTTTTATCGATATGCTCAAAATGGTCTAAAACTGTTTATAATGTGATTATTACTTTGATGTTTTTGCGTAACCAAGTTTCATCGAAATGCACAAAATGGTCTAAAACGTCTCCAAATGCGATTTGAAGCTATTCTAATCACTTTGGTGTTTTTATGTTAACAAGTTTTTTCGAAAATCACAAAATGGTCTAAAACGTCTCCAAATGCGATTTGAAGCTATTCTAATCACTTTGGTGTTTTTGTGTTAACAAGTTTTTTCGAAAATCACAAAATGGTCTAAAACGTCTCCAAATGCGATTTGAAGCTATTCTAAACATTTTGGTGTTTTTATGTTAACAAGTTTTTTCGAAAATTACAAAATGGTCTAAAACGTCTCCAAATGCGATTTGAAGCTATTCTAAGCACTTTGGTGTTTTTATGTTAACAAGTTTTTTCGAAAATCCCAAAATGGTCTAAAACGTCTCCAAATGCGATTTGAAGCTTTTCTAAACACTTTGGTGTTTTGTGTGAAAAAGTTTTGTCGAAATGCTCAAAATGGTTTAAAACGTTTTTAAATACGATATTAAGCTATTTTGTGCTCTTTGATGTTTTTGTGTGAAATGTGTTATCGAAATGCTCAAAATGGTCTAAAACGGTTTATAATGTGATTTTAAGCACTTTGATGTTTTTGTGTAACCAAGTTTTTTCGAAAATCACAAATTGGTCTAAAATGTCTCCAAATGCGATTGGAAGCTATTCTTAGCACTTTGATGTTTTTATGTTAACAAGTTTTTTCGAAAATCACAAAATGGTCTAAAACGTCTCCAAATGCGATTTGAAGCTATTCTAAGTACTTTGGTGTTTTTATATTAACAAGTTTTTTCGAAAATCACAAAATGGTCTAAAACGTCTCCAAATGCGATTTGAAGCTATTCTGTACACTTTGGTGTTTTGTGTGAAAAAGTTTTGTCGAAATGCTCAAAATGGTTTAAAACGTTTTTAAATACGATATTAAGCTATTTTGTGCTCTTTGATGTTTTTGTGTGAAATGTGTTATCGAAATGCTCAAAATGGTCTAAAACGGTTTATAATGTGCTTTTATCCACTTTGATGTTTTTGTGTAACCAAGTTTTTTCGAAAATCACAAATTGGTCTAAAACGTCTCCAAATGCGAATTGAAGCTATTCTAAGCACTTTGGTGTTTTTATGTTAACAAGTTTTTTCGAAAATCACAAAATGGTCTTAAACGTCTCCAAATGCGATATGAAGGTATTCTAAGCACTTTGGTGTTTTTATGTTAACAAGTTTTTTCGAAAATCACAAAATGATCTAAATTGTCTCCATATGCGATTTGAAGCTATTCTTAGCACTTTGGTGTTTTTATGTTAACAAGTTTTTTCGAAAATCACAAAATGGTCTAAATTGTCTCCATATGCGATTTGAAGCTATTCTTAGCAGTTTGGTGTTTTTATGTTAAAAAGTTTTTTTCGAAAATCACAAAATGGTCTAAAACGTCTCCAAATGCGATTTGAAGCTATTCTAAGCACTTTGATGTTTTTGTGTGAAAAGTGTTATCGAAATGCTCAAAATGGTCTAAAACGGTTTATAATGTGATTTTAACCACTTTGATGTTTTTGTGTAACCAAGTTTTTTCGAAAATCACTAATTGGTCTAAAATGTCTCCAAATGCGATTTGAAGCTATTCTTAGCACTTTGATGTTTTTATGTTAACAAGTTTTTTCGAAAATCACAAAATGGTCTAAAACGTCTCCAAATGCGATTTGAAGCTATTCTAAGCACTTTGGTGTTTTGTGTGAAAAAGTTTTGTCGAAATGCTCAAAATGGTCTAAAACGTTTTTAAATAAGATATTAAGCTATATTGTGCTCTTTGATGTTTTTGTGTGAAAAGTGTTATCGATATGCTCAAAATGGTCTAAAACGGTTTATAATGTGATTTTAAGCACTTTGATGTTTTGGCGTAACCAAGTTTCATCGAAATGCACAAATTGGTCTAAAACGTCTCCAAATGCGATTTGAAGCTATTCTAATCACTTTGGTGTTTTTGTGTTAACAAGTTTTTTCGAAAATCACAAAATGGTCTAAAACGTCTCCAAATGTGATTTGAAGCTATTCTAAACATTTTGGTGTTTTTATGTTAACAAGTTTTTTCGAAAATCACAAAATGGTCTAAAACGTCTCCAAATGCGATTTGAAGCTATTCTAAGCACTTTGGTGTTTTTATGTTAACAAGTTTTTTCGAAAATCACAAAATGGTCTAAAACGTCTCCTAATGCGATTTGAAGCTATTCTAAGCACTTTGGTGTTTTTATGTTAACAAGTTTTTTCGAAAATCACAAAATGGTCTAAAACGTCTCCAAATGCGATTTGAAGCTATTCTGTACACTTTGATGTTTTTATGTTAACAAGTTTTTTGGAAAATCACAAAATGGTCTAAAACGTCTCCAAATGCGATTTGAAGGTATTCTAAGCACTTTGGTGTTTTTATGTTAACAAGTTTTTTCGAAAATCACAAAATGTTCTAAAACGTCTCCAAATGCGATTTGAAGCTATTCTAAGGACTTTGATGTTTTTGTGTAAAAAG
The DNA here is from genome assembly GCF_964355755.1 of Antedon mediterranea. Taxonomy (NCBI): domain Eukaryota; kingdom Metazoa; phylum Echinodermata; class Crinoidea; order Comatulida; family Antedonidae; genus Antedon; species Antedon mediterranea. Next base: position 21,747,034 of record NC_092671.1, read on the forward strand.
TGTTATCGAAATGCTCAAAATGGTCTAAAACGGTTTATAATGTGATTTTAACCACTTTGATGTTTTTGTGTAACCAAGTTTTTTCGAAAATCACTAATTGGTCTAAAATGTCTCCAAATGCGATTTGAAGCTATTCTTAGCCCTTTGATGTTTTTATGTTAACAAGTTTTTTCGAAAATCACAAAATGGTCTAAAACGTCTCCAAATGCGATTTGAAGCTATTCTAAGCACTTTGGTGTTTTGTGTGAAAAAGTTTTGTCGAAATGCTCAAAATGGTCTAAAACGTTTTTAAATACGATATTAAGCTATATTGTGCTCTTTGATGTTTTTGTGTGAAAAGTGTTATCGATATGCTCAAAATGGTCTAAAACGGTTTATAATGTGATTTTAAGCACTTTGATGTTTTTGCGTAACCAAGTTTCATCGAAATGCACAAAATGGTCTAAAACGTCTCCAAATGCGATTTGAAGCTATTCTAATCACTTTGGTGTTTTTGTGTTAACAAGTTTTTTCGAAAATCACAAAATGGTCTAAAACGTCTCCAAATGCGATTTGAAGCTATTCTAAACATTTTGGTGTTTTTATGTTAACAAGTTTTTTCGAAAATCACAAAATGGTCTAAAACGTCTCCAAATGCGATTTGAAGCTATTCTAAGCACTTTGGTGTTTTTATGTTAACAAGTTTTTTCGAAAATCACAAAATGGTCTAAAACGTCTCCTAATGCGATTTGAAGCTATTCTAAGCACTTTGGTGTTTTTATGTTAACAAGTTTTTTCGAAAATCACAAAATGGTCTAAAACGTCTCCAAATGCGATTTGAAGCTATTCTGTACACTTTGATGTTTTTATGTTAACAAGTTTTTTCGAAAATCACAAAATGGTCTAAAACGTCTCCAAATGCGATTTGAAGGTATTCTAAGCACTTTGGTGTTTTGTGTGAAAAAGTGTTATCAATATGCTCAAAATGGTCTAAAACGGTTTATAATGTGATTTTAAGCACTTTGATGTTTTTGCGTAACCAAGTTTCATCGAAATGCACAAAATGGTCTAAAACGTCTCCAAATGCGATTTGAAGCTATTCTAATCACTTTGGTGTTTTTATGTTAACAAGTTTTTTCGAAAATCACAAAATGGTCTAAAACGTCTCCAAATGCGATTTGAAGCTATTCTAATCACTTTGGTGTTTTTGTGTTAACAAGTTTTTTCGAAAATCACAAAATGGTCTAAAACGTCTCCAAATGCGATTTGAAGCTATTCTAAACATTTTGGTGTTTTTATGTTAACAAGTTTTTTCGAAAATCACAAAATGGTTTAAAACGTCTCCAAATGCGATTTGAAGCTATTCTAAGCACTTTGGTGTTTTTATGTTAACAAGTTTTTTCGAAAATCACAAAATGGTCTAAAACGTCTCCAAATGCGATTTGAAGGTATTCTAAGCACTTTGGTGTTTTGTGTGAAAAAGTTTTGTCGAAAATCACAAAATGGTCTAAAACGTCTCCCAATGCGATTTGAAGCTATTCTAAGCACTTTGGTGTTTTTATGTTAACAAGTTTTTTCGAAAATCACAAAATTGTCTAAAACGTCTCCAAATGCGATTTGAAGCTATTCTGTAAACTTTGATGTTTTTATGTTAACAAGTTTTTTCGAAAATCACAAAATTGTCTAAAACGTCTCCAAATGCGATTTGAAGGTATTCTAAGCACTTTGGTGTTTTGTGTGAAAAAGTTTTGTCGAAATGCTCAAAATGGTCTAAAACGTTTTTAAATAGGATATTAAGCTATATTGTGAACTTTGATGTTTTTGTGTGAAAAGTGTTATCGAAATGCTCAAATGGTCTAAAACGGTTTATAATGTGATTTTAAGCACTTTGATGTTTTTGTGTAACCAAGTTTCATCGAAATGCACAAAATGGTCTAAAACGTCTCCAAATGCGATTTGAAGCTATTCTAAGAACTTTGGTGTTTTTATGTTAACAAGTTTTTTTGAAAATTACAAAATGGTCTAAAACGTCTCCAAATGCGATTTGAAGCTATTATTTATTTATTTATTTTTATTTTATTTTATGTCTTTAGGCACTGTGGCCAAGGATTACCAATAGTGAATTAATCACTGTCCTATCAGATAGGTGGTAATCCCCCTGATACAGAGGCTATTGTGTGAACCAGTTCACCGGGGTAACCCCCTACTCTTTTTCGAATAATGAACTGGGTTCTTTAAAGTACACACATGTTATAACTGTGTACACTGGACCTACGGTTTATAGTCCTTATCCGAGAAGACTTGTTCCACCACCAGAACTAGGAGCGAGTCGGCCTCGAACCCTTGCCGATGTTGTTGTTGGCTCTTTAGGTACGATAAACGGCGCCCCTGCCTTAACCGCTCGGCCATATTCTAAGCACTTTGGTGTTTTTATGTTAACAAGTTTTTTCGAAAATCCCAAAATGGTCTAAAACGTCTCCAAATGCGATTTGAAGCTTTTCTAAACACTTTGGTGTTTTTATGTTAACAGGTTTTTTAGAAAATCACAAAATGGTCTAAAACGTCTCCAAATGCGATTTGAAGCTATTTTAAGAACTTTGTTTTTTTTATGTTAACAAGTTTTTTCGAAAATCACAAAATGGTCTAAAATGTCTCCAAATGCGATTTGAAGGTATTCTAAGCACTTTGGTGTTTTTATGTTAACAAGTTTTTTCGAAAATCACAAAATGGTCTAAATTGTCTCCATATGCGATTTGAAGCTATTCTTAGCAGTTTGGTGTTTTTATGTTAAAAAGTTTTTTTCGAAAATCACAAAATGGTCTAAAACGTCTCCAAATGCGATTTGAAGCTATTCTAAGCACTTTGATGTTTTTGTGTGAAAAGTGTTATCGAAATGCTCAAAATGGTCTAAAACGGTTTATAATGTGATTTTAACCACTTTGATGTTTTTGTGTAACCAAGTTTTTTCGAAAATCACTAATTGGTCTAAAATGTCTCCAAATTCGATTTGAAGCTATTCTTAGCACTTTGATGTTTTTATGTTAACAAGTTTTTTCGAAAATCACAAAATGGTCTAAAACGTCTCCAAATGCGATTTGATGCTATTCTAAGCACTTTGGTGTTTTTATGTTAACAAGTTGTTTTCGAAAATCACAAAATGGTCTAAAACGTCTACAAATGCGATTGGAAGCTATTCTTAGCACTTTGATGTTTTTATGTTAACAAGTTTTTTCGAAAATCACAAAATGGTCTAAAATGTCTCCAAATGCGATTTGAAGGTATTCTAAGCACTTTGGTGTTTTTATGTTAACAAGTTTTTTCGAAAATCACAAAATGGTCTAAATTGTCTCCATATGCGATTTGAAGCTATTCTTAGCAGTTTGGTGTTTTTATGTTAAAAAGTTTTTTTCGAAAATCACAAAATGGTCTAAAACGTCTCCAAATGCGATTTGAAGCTATTCTAAGCACTTTGATGTTTTTGTGTGAAAAGTGTTATCGAAATGCTCAAAATGGTCTAAAACGGTTTATAATGTGATTTTAACCACTTTGATGTTTTTGTGTAACCAAGTTTTTTCGAAAATCACTAATTGGTCTAAAATGTCTCCAAATTCGATTTGAAACTATTCTTAGCACTTTGATGTTTTTATGTTAACAAGTTTTTTCGAAAATCACAAAATGGTCTAAAACGTCTCCAAATGCGATTTGAAGCTATTCTAAGCACTTTGGTGTTTTGTGTGAAAAAGTTTTTTCGAAATGCTCAAAATGGTCTAAAACGTTTTTAAATACGATATTAAGCTATATTGTGCTCTTTGATGTTTTTGTGTGAAAAGTGTTATCGATATGCTCAAAATGGTCTAAAACGGTTTATAATGTGATTTTAAGCACTTTGATGTTTTTGCGTAACCAAGTTTCATCGAAATGCACAAAATGGTCTAAAACGTCTCCAAATGCGATTTGAAGCTATTCTAATCACTTTGATGTTTTTGTGTTAACAAGTTTTTTCGAAAATCACAAAATGGTCTAAAACGTCTCCAAATGCGATTTGAAGCTATTCTAAACATTTTGGTGTTTTTATGTTAACAAGTTTTTTCGAAAATCACAAAATGGTCTAAAACGTCTCCAAATGCGATTTGAAGCTATTCTAAGCACTTTGGTGTTTTTATGTTAACAAGTTTTTTCGAAAATCACAAAATGGTCTAAAACGTCTCCTAATGCGATTTGAAGCTATTCTAAGCACTTTGGTGTTTTTATGTTAACAAGTTTTTTCGAAAATCACAAAATGGTCTAAAACGTCTCCAAATGCGATTTGAAGCTATTCTGTACACTTTGATGTTTTTATGTTAACAAGTTTTTTCGAAAATCACAAAATGGTCTAAAACGTCTCCAAATGCGATTTGAAGGTATTCTAAGCACTTTGGTGTTTTGTGTGAAAAAGTTTTGTCGAAAATCACAAAATGGTCTAAAACGTCTCCAAATGCGATTTGAAGCTATTCTAAGCACTTTGGTGTTTTGTGTAAAAAGTTTTATGGATATGCTCAAAATGGTCTAAAACGGTTTATAATGTGATTTTAAGCACATTGATGTTTTTGCGTAACCAAGTTTCATCGAAATGCACAAAATGGTCTAAAACGTCTCCAAATGCGATTTGAAGCTATTCTAATCACTTTGGTGTTTTTATGTTAACAAGTTTTTTCGAAAATCACAAAATGGTCTAAAACGTCTCCAAATGCGATTTGAAGCTATTCTAATCACTTTGGTGTTTTTATGTTAACAAGTTTTTTCGAAAATCACAAAATGGTCTAAAACGTCTCCAAATGCGATTTGAAGCTATTCTAATCACTTTGGTGTTTTTGTGTTAACAAGTTTTTTCGAAAATCACAAAATGGTCTAAAACGTCTCCAAATGCGATTTGAAGCTATTCTGTACACTTTGATGTTTTTATGTTAACAAGTTTTTTCGAAAATCACAAAATGGTCTAAAACGTCTCCAAATGCGATTTGAAGGTATTCTAAGCACTTTGGTGTTTTGTGTGAAAAAGTGTTATCGATATGCTCAAAATGGTCTAAAACGGTTTATAATGTGATTTTAAGCACTTTGATGTTTTTGCGTAACCAAGTTTCATCGAAATGCACAAAATGGTCTAAAACGTCTCCAAATGCGATTTGAAGCTATTCTAATCACTTTGGTGTTTTTATGTTAACAAGTTTTTTCGAAAATCACAAAATGGTCTAAAACGTCTCCAAATGCGATTTGAAGCTATTCTAATCACTTTGGTGTTTTTGTGTTAACAAGTTTTTTCGAAAATCACAAAATGGTCTAAAACGTCTCCAAATGCGATTTGAAGCTATTCTAAACATTTTGGTGTTTTTATGTTAACAAGTTTTTTCGAAAATCACAAAATGGTTTAAAACGTCTCCAAATGCGATTTGAAGCTATTCTAAGCACTTTGGTGTTTTTATGTTAACAAGTTTTTTCGAAAATCACAAAATGGTCTAAAACGTCTCCAAATGCGATTTGAAGCTATTCTGTACACTTTGATGTTTTTATGTTAACAAGTTTTTTCGAAAATCACAAAATGGTCTAAAACGTCTCCCAATGCGATTTGAAGCTATTCTAAGCACTTTGGTGTTTTTATGTTAACAAGTTTTTTCGAAAATCACAAAATTGTCTAAAACGTCTCCAAATGCGATTTGAAGCTATTCTGTAAACTTTGATGTTTTTATGTTAACAAGTTTTTTCGAAAATCACAAAATTGTCTAAAACCTCTCCAAATGCGATTTGAAGGTATTCTAAGCACTTTGGTGTTTTGTGTGAAAAAGTTTTGTCGAAATGCTCAAAATGGTCTAAAACGTTTTTAAATAGGATATTAAGCTATATTGTGAACTTTGATGTTTTTGTGTGAAAAGTGTTATCGAAATGCTCAAATGGTCTAAAACGGTTTATAATGTGATTTTAAGCACTTTGATGTTTTTGTGTAACCAAGTTTCATCGAAATGCACAAAATGGTCTAAAACGTCTCCAAATGCGATTTGAAGCTATTCTAAGAACTTTGGTGTTTTTATGTTAACAAGTTTTTTTGAAAATTACAAAATGGTCTAAAACGTCTCCAAATGCGATTTGAAGCTATTATTTATTTATTTATTTTTATTTTATTTTATGTCTTTAGGCACTGTGGCCAAGGATTACCAATAGTGAATTAATCACTGTCCTATCAGATAGGTGGTAATCCCCCTGATACAGAGGCTATTGTGTGAACCAGTTCACCGGGGTAACCCCCTACTCTTTTTCGAATAATGAACTGGGTTCTTTAAAGTACACACATGTTATAACTGTGTACACTGGACCTACGGTTTATAGTCCTTATCCGAGAAGACTTGTTCCACCACCAGAACTAGGAGCGAGTCGGCCTCGAACCCTTGCCGATGTTGTTGTTGGCTCTTTAGGTACGATAAACGGCGCCCCTGCCTTAACCGCTCGGCCATATTCTAAGCACTTTGGTGTTTTTATGTTAACAAGTTTTTTCGAAAATCCCAAAATGGTCTAAAACGTCTCCAAATGCGATTTGAAGCTTTTCTAAACACTTTGGTGTTTTTATGTTAACAGGTTTTTTAGAAAATCACAAAATGGTCTAAAACGTCTCCAAATGCGATTTGAAGCTATTTTAAGAACTTTGTTTTTTTTATGTTAACAAGTTTTTTCGAAAATCACAAAATGGTCTAAAACGTCTCCAAATGCGATTTGAAGCTATTCTAAGCACTTTGGTGTTTTTATGTTAACAAGTTTTTTCGAAAATCACAAAATGGTCTAAAACGTCTCCTAATGCGATTTGAAGCTATTCTAAGCACTTTGGTGTTTTTATGTTAACAAGTTTTTTCGAAAATCACAAAATGGTCTAAAACGTCTCCAAATGCGATTTGAAGCTATTCTAAGCACTTTGGTGTTTTTATGTTAACAAGTTTTTTCGAAAATCACAAAATGGTCTAAAACGTCTCCAAATGCGATTTGAAGCTATTCTGTACACTTTGATGTTTTTATGTTAACAAGTTTTTTCGAAAATCACAAAATGGTCTAAAACGTCTCCAAATGCGATTTGAAGGTATTCTAAGCACTTTGGTGTTTTGTGTGAAAAAGTTTTGTCGAAAATCACAAAATGGTCTAAAACGTCTCCAAATGCGATTTGAAGCTATTCTAAGCACTTTGGTGTTTTGTGTAAAAAGTGTTATCGATATGCTCAAAATGGTCTAAAACGGTTTATAATGTGATTTTAAGCACTTTGATGTTTTTGCGTAACCAAGTTTCATCGAAATGCACAAAATGGTCTAAAACGTCTCCAAATGCGATTTGAAGCTATTCTAATCACTTTGGTGTTTTTATGTTAACAAGTTTTTTCGAAAATCACAAAATGGTCTAAAACGTCTCCAAATGCGATTGGAAGCTATTCTTAGCACTTTGATGTTTTTATGTTAACAAGTTTTTTCGAAAATCACAAAATGGTCTAAAATGTCTCCAAATGCGATTTGAAGGTATTCTAAGCACTTTGGTGTTTTTATGTTAACAAGTTTTTTCGAAAATCACAAAATGGTCTAAATTGTCTCCATATGCGATTTGAAGCTATTCTTAGCAGTTTGGTGTTTTTATGTTAAAAAGTTTTTTTCGAAAATCACAAAATGGTCTAAAACGTCTCCAAATGCGATTTGAAGCTATTCTAAGCACTTTGATGTTTTTGTGTGAAAAGTGTTATCGAAATGCTCAAAATGGTCTAAAACGGTTTATAATGTGATTTTAACCACTTTGATGTTTTTGTGTAACCAAGTTTTTTCGAAAATCACTAATTGGTCTAAAATGTCTCCAAATTCGATTTGAAGCTATTCTTAGCACTTTGATGTTTTTATGTTAACAAGTTTTTTCGAAAATCACAAAATGGTCTAAAACGTCTCCAAATGCGATTTGAAGCTATTCTGTACACTTTGGTGTTTTGTGTGAAAAAGTTTTGTCGAAATGCTCAAAATGGTTTAAAACGTTTTTAAATACGATATTAAGCTATTTTGTGCTCTTTGATGTTTTTGTGTGAAATGTGTTATCGAAATGCTCAAAATGGTCTAAAACGGTTTATAATGTGATTTTATCCACTTTGATGTTTTTGTGTAACCAAGTTTTTTCGAAAATCACAAATTGGTCTAAAACGTCTCCAAATGCGATTTGAAGCTATTCTAAGCACTTTGGTGTTTTTATGTTAACAAGTTGTTTTCGAAAATCACAAAATGGTCTAAAACGTCTCCAAATGCGATTGGAAGCTATTCTTAGCACTTTGATGTTTTTATGTTAACAAGTTTTTTCGAAAATCACAAAATGGTCTAAAATGTCTCCAAATGCGATTTGAAGGTATTCTAAGCACTTTGGTGTTTTTATGTTAACAAGTTGTTTTCGAAAATCACAAAATGGTCTAAAACGTCTCCAAATGCGATTGGAAGCTATTCTTAGCACTTTGATGTTTTTATGTTAACAAGTTTTTTCGAAAATCACAAAATGGTCTAAAATGTCTCCAAATGCGATTTGAAGGTATTCTAAGCACTTTGGTGTTTTTATGTTAACAAGTTTTTTCGAAAATCACAAAATGGTCTAAATTGTCTCCATATGCGATTTGAAGCTATTCTTAGCAGTTTGGTGTTTTTATGTTAAAAAGTTTTTTTCGAAAATCACAAAATGGTCTAAAACGTCTCCAAATGCGATTTGAAGCTATTCTAAGCACTTTGATGTTTTTGTGTGAAAAGTGTTATCGAAATGCTCAAAATGGTCTAAAACGGTTTATAATGTGATTTTAACCACTTTGATGTTTTTGTGTAACCAAGTTTTTTCGAAAATCACTAATTGGTCTAAAATGTCTCCAAATGCGATTTGAAGCTATTCTTAGCACTTTGATGTTTTTATGTTAACAAGTTTTTTCGAAAATCACAAAATGGTCTAAAACGTCTCCAAATGCGATTTGAAGCTATTCTAAGCACTTTAGACCATTTTGTGATTTTCGAAAAAACTTGTTAACACAAAAACACCAAAGTGATTAGAATAGCTTCAAATCGCATTTGGAGACGTTTTAGACCATTTTGTGATTTTCGAAAAAACTTGTTAACATAAAAACACCAAAGTGATTAGAATAGCTTCAAATCGCATTTGGAGACGTTTTAGACCATTTTGTGCATTTCGATGAAACTTGGTTACGCAAAAACATCAAAGTGCTTAAAATCACATTATAAACCGTTTTAGACCATTTTGAGCATATCGATAACACTTTTTCACACAAAACACCAAAGTGCTTAGAATACCTTCAAATCGCATTTGGAGACGTTTTAGACCATTTTGTGATTTTCGAAAAAACTTGTTAACATAAAAACATCAAAGTGTACAGAATAGCTTCAAATCGCATTTGGAGACGTTTTAGACCATTTTGTGATTTTCGAAAAAACTTGTTAACACAAAAACACCAAAGTGATTAGAATAGCTTCAAATCGCATTTGGAGACGTTTTAGACCATTTTGTGATTTTCGAAAAAACTTGTTAACATAAAAACACCAAAGTGATTAGAATAGCTTCAAATCGCATTTGGAGACGTTTTAGACCATTTTGTGATTTTCGAAAAAACTTGTTAACATAAAAACACCAAAGTGATTAGAATAGCTTCAAATCGCATTTGGAGACGTTTTAGACCATTTTGTGCATTTCGATGAAACTTGGTTACGCAAAAACATCAATGTGCTTAAAATCACATTATAAACCGTTTTAGACCATTTTGAGCATATCCATAAAACTTTTTACACAAAACACCAAAGTGCTTAGAATAGCTTCAAATCGCATTTGGAGACGTTTTAGACCATTTTGTGATTTTCGACAAAACTTTTTCACACAAAACACCAAAGTGCTTAGAATACCTTCAAATCGCATTTGGAGACGTTTTAGACCATTTTGTGATTTTCGAAAAAACTTGTTAACATAAAAACATCAAAGTGTACAGAATAGCTTCAAATCGCATTTGGAGACGTTTTAGACCATTTTGTGATTTTCGAAAAAACTTGTTAACATAAAAACACCAAAGTGCTTAGAATAGCTTCAAATCGCATTAGGAGACGTTTTAGACCATTTTGTGATTTTCGAAAAAACTTGTTAACATAAAAACACCAAAGTGCTTAGAATAGCTTCAAATCGCATTGGGAGACGTTTTAGACCATTTTGTGATTTTCGACAAAACTTTTTCACACAAAACACCAAAGTGCTTAGAATACCTTCAAATCGCATTTGGAGACGTTTTAGACCATTTTGTGATTTTCGAAAAAACTTGTTAACATAAAAACACCAAAGTGCTTAGAATAGCTTCAAATCGCATTTGGAGACGTTTTAAACCATTTTGTGATTTTCGAAAAAACTTGTTAACATAAAAACACCAAAATGTTTAGAATAGCTTCAAATCGCATTTGGAGACGTTTTAGACCATTTTGTGATTTTCGAAAAAACTTGTTAACACAAAAACACCAAAGTGATTAGAATAGCTTCAAATCGCATTTGGAGACGTTTTAGACCATTTTGTGATTTTCGAAAAAACTTGTTAACATAAAAACACCAAAGTGATTAGAATAGCTTCAAATCGCATTTGGAGACGTTTTAGACCATTTTGTGCATTTCGATGAAACTTGGTTACGCAAAAACATCAAAGTGCTTAAAATCACATTATAAACCGTTTTAGACCATTTTGAGCATATTGATAACACTTTTTCACACAAAACACCAAAGTGCTTAGAATACCTTCAAATCGCATTTGGAGACGTTTTAGACCATTTTGTGATTTTCGAAAAAACTTGTTAACATAAAAACATCAAAGTGTACAGAATAGCTTCAAATCGCATTTGGAGACGTTTTAGACCATTTTGTGATTTTCGAAAAAACTTGTTAACATAAAAACACCAAAGTGCTTAGAATAGCTTCAAATCGCATTTGGAGACGTTTTAGACCATTTTGTGATTTTCGAAAAAACTTGTTAACATAAAAACACCAAAGTGCTTAGAATAGCTTCAAATCGCATTTGGAGACGTTTTAGACCATTTTGTGATTTTCGAAAAAACTTGTTAACATAAAAACACCAAAATGTTTAGAATAGCTTCAAATCGCATTTGGAGACGTTTTAGACCATTTTGTGATTTTCGAAAAAACTTGTTAACACAAAAACACCAAAGTGATTAGAATAGCTTCAAATCGCATTTGGAGACGTTTTAGACCATTTTGTGCATTTCGATGAAACTTGGTTACGCAAAAACATCAAAGTGCTTAAAATCACATTATAAACCGTTTTAGACCATTTTGAGCATATCGATAACACTTTTCACACAAAAACATCAAAGAGCACAATATAGCTTAATATCGTATTTAAAAACGTTTTAGACCATTTTGAGCATTTCGACAAAACTTTTTCACACAAAACACCAAAGTGCTTAGAATAGCTTCAAATCGCATTTGGAGACGTTTTAGACCATTTTGTGATTTTCGAAAAAACTTGTTAACATAAAAACATCAAAGGGCTAAGAATAGCTTCAAATCGCATTTGGAGACATTTTAGACCAATTAGTGATTTTCGAAAAAACTTGGTTACACAAAAACATCAAAGTGGTTAAAATCACATTATAAACCGTTTTAGACCATTTTGAGCATTTCGATAACACTTTTTACACAAAAACATCAAAGTCCTTAGAATAGCTTCAAATCGCATTTGGAGACGTTTTAGAACATTTTGTGATTTTCGAAAAAACTTGTTAACATAAAAACACCAAAGTGCTTAGAATACCTTCAAATCGCATTTGGAGACGTTTTAGACCATTTTGTGATTTTCCAAAAAACTTGTTAACATAAAAACATCAAAGTGTACAGAATAGCTTCAAATCGCATTTGGAGACGTTTTAGACCATTTTGTGATTTTCGAAAAAACTTGTTAACATAAAAACACCAAAGTGCTTAGAATAGCTTCAAATCGCATTAGGAGACGTTTTAGACCATTTTGTGATTTTCGAAAAAACTTGTTAACATAAAAACACCAAAGTGCTTAGAATAGCTTCAAATCGCATTTGGAGACGTTTTAGACCATTTTGTGATTTTCGAAAAAACTTGTTAACATAAAAACACCAAAATGTTTAGAATAGCTTCAAATCACATTTGGAGACGTTTTAGACCATTTTGTGATTTTCGAAAAAACTTGTTAACACAAAAACACCAAAGTGATTAGAATAGCTTCAAATCGCATTTGGAGACGTTTTAGACCAATTTGTGCATTTCGATGAAACTTGGTTACGCAAAAACATCAAAGTGCTTAAAATCACATTATAAACCGTTTTAGACCATTTTGAGCATATCGATAACACTTTTCACACAAAAACATCAAAGAGCACAATATAGCTTAATATCTTATTTAAAAACGTTTTAGACCATTTTGAGCATTTCGACAAAACTTTTTCACACAAAACACCAAAGTGCTTAGAATAGCTTCAAATCGCATTTGGAGACGTTTTAGACCATTTTGTGATTTTCGAAAAAACTTGTTAACATAAAAACATCAAAGTGCTAAGAATAGCTTCAAATCGCATTTGGAGACATTTTAGACCAATTAGTGATTTTCGAAAAAACTTGGTTACACAAAAACATCAAAGTGGTTAAAATCACATTATAAACCGTTTTAGACCATTTTGAGCATTTCGATAACACTTTTCACACAAAAACATCAAAGTGCTTAGAATAGCTTCAAATCGCATTTGGAGACGTTTTAGACCATTTTGTGATTTTCGAAAAAAACTTTTTAACATAAAAACACCAAACTGCTAAGAATAGCTTCAAATCGCATATGGAGACAATTTAGACCATTTTGTGATTTTCGAAAAAACTTGTTAACATAAAAACACCAAAGTGCTAAGAATAGCTTCAAATCGCATATGGAGACAATTTAGATCATTTTGTGATTTTCGAAAAAACTTGTTAACATAAAAACACCAAAGTGCTTAGAATACCTTCATATCGCATTTGGAGACGTTTAAGACCATTTTGTGATTTTCGAAAAAACTTGTTAACATAAAAACACCAAAGTGCTTAGAATAGCTTCAATTCGCATTTGGAGACGTTTTAGACCAATTTGTGATTTTCGAAAAAACTTGGTTACACAAAAACATCAAAGTGGATAAAAGCACATTATAAACCGTTTTAGACCATTTTGAGCATTTCGATAACACATTTCACACAAAAACATCAAAGAGCACAAAATAGCTTAATATCGTATTTAAAAACGTTTTAAACCATTTTGAGCATTTCGACAAAACTTTTTCACACAAAACACCAAAGTGTACAGAATAGCTTCAAATCGCATTTGGAGACGTTTTAGACCATTTTGTGATTTTCGAAAAAACTTGTTAACACAAAAACACCAAAGTGATTAGAATAGCTTCAAATCGCATTTGGAGACGTTTTAGACCATTTTGTGCATTTCGATGAAACTTGGTTACGCAAAAACATCAAAGTGCTTAAAATCACATTATAAACCGTTTTAGACCATTTTGAGCATATCGATAACACTTTTCACACAAAAACATCAAAGAGCACAATATAGCTTAATATCGTATTTAAAAACGTTTTAGACCATTTTGAGCATTTCGACAAAACTTTTTCACACAAAACACCAAAGTGCTTAGAATAGCTTCAAATCGCATTTGGAGACGTTTTAGACCATTTTGTGATTTTCGAAAAAACTTGTTAACATAAAAACATCAAAGGGCTAAGAATAGCTTCAAATCGCATTTGGAGACATTTTAGACCAATTAGTGATTTTCGAAAAAACTTGGTTACACAAAAACATCAAAGTGGTTAAAATCACATTATAAACCGTTTTAGACCATTTTGAGCATTTCGATAACACTTTTTACACAAAAACATCAAAGTCCTTAGAATAGCTTCAAATCGCATTTGGAGACGTTTTAGAACATTTTGTGATTTTCGAAAAAACTTGTTAACATAAAAACACCAAAGTGCTTAGAATACCTTCAAATCGCATTTGGAGACGTTTTAGACCATTTTGTGATTTTCCAAAAAACTTGTTAACATAAAAACATCAAAGTGTACAGAATAGCTTCAAATCGCATTTGGAGACGTTTTAGACCATTTTGTGATTTTCGAAAAAACTTGTTAACATAAAAACACCAAAGTGCTTAGAATAGCTTCAAATCGCATTAGGAGACGTTTTAGACCATTTTGTGATTTTCGAAAAAACTTGTTAACATAAAAACACCAAAGTGCTTAGAATAGCTTCAAATCGCATTTGGAGACGTTTTAGACCATTTTGTGATTTTCGAAAAAACTTGTTAACATAAAAACACCAAAATGTTTAGAATAGCTTCAAATCACATTTGGAGACGTTTTAGACCATTTTGTGATTTTCGAAAAAACTTGTTAACACAAAAACACCAAAGTGATTAGAATAGCTTCAAATCGCATTTGGAGACGTTTTAGACCAATTTGTGCATTTCGATGAAACTTGGTTACGCAAAAACATCAAAGTGCTTAAAATCACATTATAAACCGTTTTAGACCATTTTGAGCATATCGATAACACTTTTCACACAAAAACATCAAAGAGCACAATATAGCTTAATATCTTATTTAAAAACGTTTTAGACCATTTTGAGCATTTCGACAAAACTTTTTCACACAAAACACCAAAGTGCTTAGAATAGCTTCAAATCGCATTTGGAGACGTTTTAGACCATTTTGTGATTTTCGAAAAAACTTGTTAACATAAAAACATCAAAGTGCTAAGAATAGCTTCAAATCGCATTTGGAGACATTTTAGACCAATTAGTGATTTTCGAAAAAACTTGGTTACACAAAAACATCAAAGTGGTTAAAATCACATTATAAACCGTTTTAGACCATTTTGAGCATTTCGATAACACTTTTCACACAAAAACATCAAAGTGCTTAGAATAGCTTCAAATCGCATTTGGAGACGTTTTAGACCATTTTGTGATTTTCGAAAAAAACTTTTTAACATAAAAACACCAAACTGCTAAGAATAGCTTCAAATCGCATATGGAGACAATTTAGACCATTTTGTGATTTTCGAAAAAACTTGTTAACATAAAAACACCAAAGTGCTAAGAATAGCTTCAAATCGCATATGGAGACAATTTAGATCATTTTGTGATTTTCGAAAAAACTTGTTAACATAAAAACACCAAAGTGCTTAGAATACCTTCATATCGCATTTGGAGACGTTTAAGACCATTTTGTGATTTTCGAAAAAACTTGTTAACATAAAAACACCAAAGTGCTTAGAATAGCTTCAATTCGCATTTGGAGACGTTTTAGACCAATTTGTGATTTTCGAAAAAACTTGGTTACACAAAAACATCAAAGTGGATAAAAGCACATTATAAACCGTTTTAGACCATTTTGAGCATTTCGATAACACATTTCACACAAAAACATCAAAGAGCACAAAATAGCTTAATATCGTATTTAAAAACGTTTTAAACCATTTTGAGCATTTCGACAAAACTTTTTCACACAAAACACCAAAGTGTACAGAATAGCTTCAAATCGCATTTGGAGACGTTTTAGACCATTTTGTGATTTTCGAAAAAACTTGTTAATATAAAAACACCAAAGTACTTAGAATAGCTTCAAATCGCATTTGGAGACGTTTTAGACCATTTTGTGATTTTCGAAAAAACTTGTTAACATAAAAACATCAAAGTGCTAAGAATAGCTTCCAATCGCATTTGGAGACATTTTAGACCAATTTGTGATTTTCGAAAAAACTTGGTTACACAAAAACATCAAAGTGCTTAAAATCACATTATAAACCGTTTTAGACCATTTTGAGCATTTCGATAACACATTTCACAAAAAAACATCAAAGAGCACAAAATAGCTTAATATCGTATTTAAAAACGTTTTAAACCATTTTGAGCATTTCGACAAAACTTTTTCACACAAAACACCAAAGTGTTTAGAAAAGCTTCAAATCGCATTTGGAGACGTTTTAGACCATTTTGGGATTTTCGAAAAAACTTGTTAACATAAAAACACCAAAGTGCTTAGAATAGCTTCAAATCGCATTTGGAGACGTTTTAGACCATTTTGTAATTTTCGAAAAAACTTGTTAACATAAAAACACCAAAATGTTTAGAATAGCTTCAAATCGCATTTGGAGACGTTTTAGACCATTTTGTGATTTTCGAAAAAACTTGTTAACACAAAAACACC
The DNA here is from genome assembly GCF_964355755.1 of Antedon mediterranea. Taxonomy (NCBI): domain Eukaryota; kingdom Metazoa; phylum Echinodermata; class Crinoidea; order Comatulida; family Antedonidae; genus Antedon; species Antedon mediterranea. The sequence goes on from NC_092671.1 coordinate 21,763,294, forward strand.
AAAGTGATTAGAATAGCTTCAAATCGCATTTGGAGACGTTTTAGACCATTTTGTGATTTTCGAAAAAACTTGTTAACATAAAAACACCAAAGTGATTAGAATAGCTTCAAATCGCATTTGGAGACGTTTTAGACCATTTTGTGCATTTCGATGAAACTTGGTTACGCAAAAACATCAAAGTAATAATCACATTATAAACAGTTTTAGACCATTTTGAGCATATCGATAAAACTTTTTACACAAAACACCAAAGTGCTTAGAATAGCTTCAAATCGCATTTGGAGACGTTTTAGACCATTTTGTGATTTTCGACAAAACTTTTTCACACAAAACACCAAAGTGCTTAGAATACCTTCAAATCGCATTTGGAGACGTTTTAGACCATTTTGTGATTTTCGAAAAAACTTGTTAACATAAAAACATCAAAGTGTACAGAATAGCTTCAAATCGCATTTGGAGACGTTTTAGACCATTTTGTGATTTTCGAAAAAACTTGTTAACATAAAAACACCAAAGTGCTTAGAATAGCTTCAAATCGCATTAGGAGACGTTTTAGACCATTTTGTTATTTTCGAAAAAACTTGTTAACATAAAAACACCAAAATGTTTAGAATAGCTTCAAATCGCATTTGTAGACGTTTTAGACCATTTTGTGATTTTCGAAAAAACTTGTTAACACAAAAACACCAAAGTGATTAGAATAGCTTCAAATCGCATTTGGAGACGTTTTAGACCATTTTGTGCATTTCGATGAAACTTGGTTACGCAAAAACATCAAAGTGCTTAAAATCACATTATAAACCGTTTTAGACCATTTTGAGCATATCGATAACACTTTTCATACAAAAACATCAAAGAGCACAATATAGCTTAATATCGTATTTAAAAACGTTTTAGACCATTTTGAGCAATTCGACAAAACTCTTTCACAAAAAACACCAAAGTGCTTAGAATAGCTTCAAATCGCATTTGGAGACGTTTTAGACCATTTTGTGATTTTCGAAAAAACTTGTTAACATAAAAACATCAAAGGGCTAAGAATAGCTTCAAATCGCATTTGGAGACATTTTAGACCAATTAGTGATTTTCGAAAAAACTTGGTTACACAAAAACATCAAAGTGGTTAAAATAACATTATAAACCGTTTTAGACCATTTTGAGCATTTCGATAACACTTTTCACACAAAAACATCAAAGTGCACAAAATAGCTTAATATCGTATTTGGAAACGTTTTAGAACATTTTGTGATTTTCGAAAAAACTTGTTAACATAAAACACCAAAGTGTACAGAATAGCTTCAAATCGCATTTGGAGACATTTTAGACCAATTTGTGATTTTCGAAAAAACTTGTTAACATAAAAACACCAAAGTGCTTAGAATACCTTCAAATCGCATTTGGAGACGTTTAAGACCATTTTGTGATTTTCGAAAAAACTTGTTAACATAAAAAAACCAAAGTGCTTAGAATAGCTTCAAATCGCATTTGGAGACGTTTTAGACCAATTTGTGATTTTCGAAAAAACTTGGTTACACAAAAACATCAAAGTGGATAAAAGCACATTATAAACCGTTTTAGACTATTTTGAGCATTTCGATAACACATTTCACACAAAAACATCAAAGAGCACAAAATAGCTTAATATCGTATTTAAAAACGTTTTAAACCATTTTGAGCATTTCGACAAAACTTTTTCACACAAAACACCAAAGTGTACAGAATAGCTTCAAATCGCATTTGGAGACGTTTTAGACCATTTTGTGATTTTCGAAAAAACTTGTTAACATAAAAACACCAAAGTGCTTAGAATAGCTTCAAATCGCATTTGGAGACGTTTTAGACCATTTTGTGATTTTCGAAAAAACTTGTTAACATAAAAACACCAAAATGTTTAGAATAGCTTCAAATCACATTTGGAGACGTTTTAGACCATTTTGTGATTTTCGAAAAAACTTGTTAACACAAAAACACCAAAGTGATTAGAATAGCTTCAAATCGCATTTGGAGACGTTTTAGACCAATTTGTGCATTTCGATGAAACTTGGTTACGCAAAAACATCAAAGTGCTTAAAATCACATTATAAACCGTTTTAGACCATTTTGAGCATATCGATAACACTTTTCACACAAAAACATCAAAGAGCACAATATAGCTTAATATCTTATTTAAAAACGTTTTAGACCATTTTGAGCATTTCGACAAAACTTTTTCACACAAAACACCAAAGTGCTTAGAATAGCTTCAAATCGCATTTGGAGACGTTTTAGACCATTTTGTGATTTTCGAAAAAACTTGTTAACATAAAAACATCAAAGTGCTAAGAATAGCTTCAAATCGCATTTGGAGACATTTTAGACCAATTAGTGATTTTCGAAAAAACTTGGTTACACAAAAACATCAAAGTGGTTAAAATCACATTATAAACCGTTTTAGACCATTTTGAGCATTTCGATAACACTTTTCACACAAAAACATCAAAGTGCTTAGAATAGCTTCAAATCGCATTTGGAGACGTTTTAGACCATTTTGTGATTTTCGAAAAAAACTTTTTAACATAAAAACACCAAACTTCTAAGAATAGCTTCAAATCGCATATGGAGACAATTTAGACCATTTTGTGATTTTCGAAAAAACTTGTTAACATAAAAACACCAAAGTGCTAAGAATAGCTTCAAATCGCATATGGAGACAATTTAGACCATTTTGTGATTTTCGAAAAAACTTGTTAACATAAAAACACCAAAGTGCTTAGAATACCTTCAAATCGCATTTGGAGACGTTTAAGACCATTTTGTGATTTTCGAAAAAACTTGTTAACATAAAAACACCAAAGTGCTTAGAATAGCTTCAAATCGCATTTGGAGACGTTTTAGACCAATTTGTGATTTTCGAAAAAACTTGGTTACACAAAAACATCAAAGTGGATAAAAGCACATTATAAACCGTTTTAGACCATTTTGAGCATTTCGATAACACATTTCACACAAAAACATCAAAGAGCACAAAATAGCTTAATATCGTATTTAAAAACGTTTTAAACCATTTTGAGCATTTCGACAAAACTTTTTCACACAAAACACCAAAGTGTTTAGAAAAGCTTCAAATCGCATTTGGAGACGTTTTAGACCATTTTGGGATTTTCGAAAAAACTTGTTAACATAAAAACACCAAAGTGCTTAGAATAGCTTCAAATCGCATTTGAAGACGTTTTAGACCATTTTGTAATTTTCGAAAAAACTTGTTAACATAAAAACACCAAAATGTTTAGAATAGCTTCAAATCGCATTTGGAGACGTTTTAGACCATTTTGTGATTTTCGAAAAAACTTGTTAACACAAAAACACCAAAGTGATTAGAATAGCTTCAAATCGCATTTGGAGACGTTTTAGACCATTTTGTGATTTTCGAAAAAACTTGTTAACATAAAAACACCAAAGTGATTAGAATAGCTTCAAATCGCATTTGGAGACGTTTTAGACCATTTTGTGCATTTCGATGAAACTTGGTTACGCAAAAACATCAAAGTAATAATCACATTATAAACAGTTTTAGACCATTTTGAGCATATCGATAAAACTTTTTACACAAAACACCAAAGTGCTTAGAATAGCTTCAAATCGCATTTGGAGACGTTTTAGACCATTTTGTGATTTTCGACAAAACTTTTTCACACAAAACACCAAAGTGCTTAGAATACCTTCAAATCGCATTTGGAGACGTTTTAGACCATTTTGTGATTTTCGAAAAAACTTGTTAACATAAAAACATCAAAGTGTACAGATTAGCTTCAAATCGCATTTGGAGACGTTTTAGACCATTTTGTGATTTTCGAAAAAACTTGTTAACATAAAAACACCAAAGTGCTTAGAATAGCTTCAAATCGCATTAGGAGACGTTTTAGACCATTTTGTTATTTTCGAAAAAACTTGTTAACATAAAAACACCAAAATGTTTAGAATAGCTTCAAATCGCATTTGGAGACGTTTTAGACCATTTTGTGATTTTCGAAAAAACTTGTTAACATAAAAACACCAAAGTGCTTAGAATACCTTCAAATCGCATTTGGAGACGTTTTAGACCATTTTGTGATTTTCCAAAAAACTTGTTAACATAAAAACATCAAAGTGTACAGAATAGCTTCAAATCGCATTTGGAGACGTTTTAGACCATTTTGTGATTTTCGAAAAAACTTGTTAACATAAAAACACCAAAGTGCTTAGAATAGCTTCAAATCGCATTAGGAGACGTTTTAGACCATTTTGTGATTTTCGAAAAAACTTGTTAACATAAAAACACCAAAGTGCTTAGAATAGCTTCAAATCGCATTTGGAGACGTTTTAGACCATTTTGTGATTTTCGAAAAAACTTGTTAACATAAAAACACCAAAATGTTTAGAATAGCTTCAAATCACATTTGGAGACGTTTTAGACCATTTTGTGATTTTCGAAAAAACTTGTTAACACAAAAACACCAAAGTGATTAGAATAGCTTCAAATCGCATTTGGAGACGTTTTAGACCAATTTGTGCATTTCGATGAAACTTGGTTACGCAAAAACATCAAAGTGCTTAAAATCACATTATAAACCGTTTTAGACCATTTTGAGCATATCGATAACACTTTTCACACAAAAACATCAAAGAGCACAATATAGCTTAATATCTTATTTAAAAACGTTATAGACCATTTTGAGCATTTCGACAAAACTTTTTCACACAAAACACCAAAGTGCTTAGAATAGCTTCAAATCGCATTTGGAGACGTTTTAGACCATTTTGTGATTTTCGAAAAAACTTTTTCACACAAAACACCAAAGTGCTTAGAATACCTTCAAATCGCATTTGGAGACGTTTTAGACCATTTTGTGATTTTCGAAAAAACTTGGTTACACAAAAACATCAAAGTGGTTAAAATCACATTATAAACCGTTTTAGACCATTTTGAGCATTTCGATAACACTTTTCACACAAAAACATCAAAGTGCTTAGAATAGCTTCAAATCGCATTTGGAGACGTTTTAGACCATTTTGTGATTTTCGAAAAAAACTTTTTAACATAAAAACACCAAACTGCTAAGAATAGCTTCAAATCGCATATGGAGACAATTTAGACCATTTTGTGATTTTCGAAAAAACTTGTTAACATAAAAACACCAAAGTGCTTAGAATACCTTCAAATCGCATTTGGAGACATTTTAGACCATTTTGTGATTTTCGAAAAAACTTGTTAACATAAAAACACCAAAGTGCTTAGAATAGCTTCAAATCGCATTTGAAGACGTTTTAGACCATTTTGTAATTTTCGAAAAAACTTGTTAACATAAAAACACCAAAATGTTTAGAATAGCTTCAAATCGCATTTGGAGACGTTTTAGACCATTTTGTGATTTTCGAAAAAACTTGTTAACACAAAAACACCAAAGTGATTAGAATAGCTTCAAATCGCATTTGGAGACGTTTTAGACCATTTTGTGATTTTCGAAAAAACTTGTTAACATAAAAACACCAAAGTGATTAGAATAGCTTCAAATCGCATTTGGAGACGTTTTAGACCATTTTGTGCATTTCGATGAAACTTGGTTACGCAAAAACATCAAAGTAATAATCACATTATAAACAGTTTTAGACCATTTTGAGCATATCGATAAAACTTTTTACACAAAACACCAAAGTGCTTAGAATAGCTTCAAATCGCATTTGGAGACGTTTTAGACCATTTTGTGATTTTCGACAAAACTTTTTCACACAAAACACCAAAGTGCTTAGAATACCTTCAAATCGCATTTGGAGACGTTTTAGACCATTTTGTGATTTTCGAAAAAACTTGTTAACATAAAAACATCAAAGTGTACAGATTAGCTTCAAATCGCATTTGGAGACGTTTTAGACCATTTTGTGATTTTCGAAAAAACTTGTTAACATAAAAACACCAAAGTGCTTAGAATAGCTTCAAATCGCATTAGGAGACGTTTTAGACCATTTTGTTATTTTCGAAAAAACTTGTTAACATAAAAACACCAAAATGTTTAGAATAGCTTCAAATCGCATTTGGAGACGTTTTAGACCATTTTGTGATTTTCGAAAAAACTTGTTAACATAAAAACACCAAAGTGCTTAGAATACCTTCAAATCGCATTTGGAGACGTTTTAGACCATTTTGTGATTTTCCAAAAAACTTGTTAACATAAAAACATCAAAGTGTACAGAATAGCTTCAAATCGCATTTGGAGACGTTTTAGACCATTTTGTGATTTTCGAAAAAACTTGTTAACATAAAAACACCAAAGTGCTTAGAATAGCTTCAAATCGCATTAGGAGACGTTTTAGACCATTTTGTGATTTTCGAAAAAACTTGTTAACATAAAAACACCAAAGTGCTTAGAATAGCTTCAAATCGCATTTGGAGACGTTTTAGACCATTTTGTGATTTTCGAAAAAACTTGTTAACATAAAAACACCAAAATGTTTAGAATAGCTTCAAATCACATTTGGAGACGTTTTAGACCATTTTGTGATTTTCGAAAAAACTTGTTAACACAAAAACACCAAAGTGATTAGAATAGCTTCAAATCGCATTTGGAGACGTTTTAGACCAATTTGTGCATTTCGATGAAACTTGGTTACGCAAAAACATCAAAGTGCTTAAAATCACATTATAAACCGTTTTAGACCATTTTGAGCATATCGATAACACTTTTCACACAAAAACATCAAAGAGCACAATATAGCTTAATATCTTATTTAAAAACGTTATAGACCATTTTGAGCATTTCGACAAAACTTTTTCACACAAAACACCAAAGTGCTTAGAATAGCTTCAAATCGCATTTGGAGACGTTTTAGACCATTTTGTGATTTTCGAAAAAACTTTTTCACACAAAACACCAAAGTGCTTAGAATACCTTCAAATCGCATTTGGAGACGTTTTAGACCATTTTGTGATTTTCGAAAAAACTTGGTTACACAAAAACATCAAAGTGGTTAAAATCACATTATAAACCGTTTTAGACCATTTTGAGCATTTCGATAACACTTTTCACACAAAAACATCAAAGTGCTTAGAATAGCTTCAAATCGCATTTGGAGACGTTTTAGACCATTTTGTGATTTTCGAAAAAAACTTTTTAACATAAAAACACCAAACTGCTAAGAATAGCTTCAAATCGCATATGGAGACAATTTAGACCATTTTGTGATTTTCGAAAAAACTTGTTAACATAAAAACACCAAAGTGCTTAGAATACCTTCAAATCGCATTTGGAGACATTTTAGACCATTTTGTGATTTTCGAAAAAACTTGTTAACATAAAAACACCAAAGTGCTTAGAATAGCTTCAAATCGCATTTGAAGACGTTTTAGACCATTTTGTAATTTTCGAAAAAACTTGTTAACATAAAAACACCAAAATGTTTAGAATAGCTTCAAATCGCATTTGGAGACGTTTTAGACCATTTTGTGATTTTCGAAAAAACTTGTTAACACAAAAACACCAAAGTGATTAGAATAGCTTCAAATCGCATTTGGAGACGTTTTAGACCATTTTGTGATTTTCGAAAAAACTTGTTAACATAAAAACACCAAAGTGATTAGAATAGCTTCAAATCGCATTTGGAGACGTTTTAGACCATTTTGTGCATTTCGATGAAACTTGGTTACGCAAAAACATCAAAGTAATAATCACATTATAAACAGTTTTAGACCATTTTGAGCATATCGATAAAACTTTTTACACAAAACACCAAAGTGCTTAGAATAGCTTCAAATCGCATTTGGAGACGTTTTAGACCATTTTGTGATTTTCGACAAAACTTTTTCACACAAAACACCAAAGTGCTTAGAATACCTTCAAATCGCATTTGGAGACGTTTTAGACCATTTTGTGATTTTCGAAAAAACTTGTTAACATAAAAACATCAAAGTGTACAGATTAGCTTCAAATCGCATTTGGAGACGTTTTAGACCATTTTGTGATTTTCGAAAAAACTTGTTAACATAAAAACACCAAAGTGCTTAGAATAGCTTCAAATCGCATTAGGAGACGTTTTAGACCATTTTGTTATTTTCGAAAAAACTTGTTAACATAAAAACACCAAAATGTTTAGAATAGCTTCAAATCGCATTTGGAGACGTTTTAGACCATTTTGTGATTTTCGAAAAAACTTGTTAACATAAAAACACCAAAGTGCTTAGAATACCTTCAAATCGCATTTGGAGACGTTTTAGACCATTTTGTGATTTTCCAAAAAACTTGTTAACATAAAAACATCAAAGTGTACAGAATAGCTTCAAATCGCATTTGGAGACGTTTTAGACCATTTTGTGATTTTCGAAAAAACTTGTTAACATAAAAACACCAAAGTGCTTAGAATAGCTTCAAATCGCATTAGGAGACGTTTTAGACCATTTTGTGATTTTCGAAAAAACTTGTTAACATAAAAACACCAAAGTGCTTAGAATAGCTTCAAATCGCATTTGGAGACGTTTTAGACCATTTTGTGATTTTCGAAAAAACTTGTTAACATAAAAACACCAAAATGTTTAGAATAGCTTCAAATCACATTTGGAGACGTTTTAGACCATTTTGTGATTTTCGAAAAAACTTGTTAACACAAAAACACCAAAGTGATTAGAATAGCTTCAAATCGCATTTGGAGACGTTTTAGACCAATTTGTGCATTTCGATGAAACTTGGTTACGCAAAAACATCAAAGTGCTTAAAATCACATTATAAACCGTTTTAGACCATTTTGAGCATATCGATAACACTTTTCACACAAAAACATCAAAGAGCACAATATAGCTTAATATCTTATTTAAAAACGTTTTAGACCATTTTGAGCATTTCGACAAAACTTTTTCACACAAAACACCAAAGTGCTTAGAATAGCTTCAAATCGCATTTGGAGACGTTTTAGACCATTTTGTGATTTTCGAAAAAACTTTTTCACACAAAACACCAAAGTGCTTAGAATACCTTCAAATCGCATTTGGAGACGTTTTAGACCATTTTGTGATTTTCGAAAAAACTTGTTAACATAAAAACATCAAAGTGTACAGAATAGCTTCAAATCGCATTTGGAGACGTTTTAGACCATTTTGTGATTTTCGAAAAAACTTGTTAACATAAAAACACCAAAGTGCTTAGAATAGCTTCAAATCGCATTAGGAGACGTTTTAGACCATTTTGTGATTTTCGAAAAAACTTGTTAACACAAAAACACCAAAGTGCTTAGAATAGCTTCAAATCGCATTTGGAGACGTTTTAGACCATTTTGTGATTTTCGAAAAAACTTGTTAACATTAAAACACCAAAATGTTTAGAATAGCTTCAAATCGCATTTGGAGACGTTTTAGACCATTTTGTGATTTTCGAAAAAACTTGTTAACACAAAAACACCAAAGTGATTAGAATAGCTTCAAATCGCATTTGGAGACGTTTTAGACCATTTTGTGCATTTCGATGAAACTTGGTTACGGAAAAACATCAAAGTGCTTAAAATCACATTATAAACCGTTTTAGACCATTTTGAGCATATCGATAACACTTTTTACACAAAAACATCAAAGAGCACAATATAGCTTAATATCGTATTTAAAAACGTTTTAGACCATTTTGAGCATTTCGACAAAACTTTTTCACACAAAACACCAAAGTGCTTAGAATAGCTTCAAATCGCATTTGGAGACGTTTTAGACCATTTTGTGATTTTCGAAAAAACTTGTTAACATAAAAACATCAAAGGGCTAAGAATAGCTTCAAATCGCATTTGGAGACATTTTAGACCAATTAGTGATTTTCGAAAAAACTTGGTTACACAAAAACATCAAAGTGGTTAAAATCACATTATAAACCGTTTTAGACCATTTTGAGCATTTCGATAACACTTTTTACACAAAAACATCAAAGTGCTTAGAATAGCTTCAAATCGCATTTGGAGACGTTTTAGACCATTTTGTGATTTTCGAAAAAAACTTTTTAACATAAAAACACCAAACTGCTAAGAATAGCTTCAAATCGCATATGGAGACAATTTAGACCATTTTGTGATTTTCGAAAAAACTTGTTAACATAAAAACACCAAAGTGCTTAGAATACCTTCAAATCGCATTTGGAGACGTTTTAGACCATTTTGTGATTTTCCAAAAAACTTGTTAACATAAAAACATCAAAGTGTACAGAATAGCTTCAAATCGCATTTGGAGACGTTTTAGACCATTTTGTGATTTTCGAAAAAACTTGTTAACATAAAAACACCAAAGTGCTTAGAATAGCTTCAAATCGCATTAGGAGACGTTTTAGACCATTTTGTGATTTTCGAAAAAACTTGTTAACATAAAAACACCAAAGTGCTTAGAATAGCTTCAAATCGCATTTGGAGACGTTTTAGACCATTTTGTGATTTTCGAAAAAACTTGTTAACATAAAAACACCAAAATGTTTAGAATAGCTTCAAATCACATTTGGAGACGTTTTAGACCATTTTGTGATTTTCGAAAAAACTTGTTAACACAAAAACACCAAAGTGATTAGAATAGCTTCAAATCGCATTTGGAGACGTTTTAGACCAATTTGTGCATTTCGATGAAACTTGGTTACGCAAAAACATCAAAGTGCTTAAAATCACATTATAAACCGTTTTAGACCATTTTGAGCATATCGATAACACTTTTCACACAAAAACATCAAAGAGCACAATATAGCTTAATATCTTATTTAAAAACGTTTTAGACCATTTTGAGCATTTCGACAAAACTTTTTCACACAAAACACCAAAGTGCTTAGAATAGCTTCAAATCGCATTTGGAGACGTTTTAGACCATTTTGTGATTTTCGAAAAAACTTGTTAACATAAAAACATCAAAGTGCTAAGAATAGCTTCAAATCGCATTTGGAGACATTTTAGACCAATTAGTGATTTTCGAAAAAACTTGGTTACACAAAAACATCAAAGTGGTTAAAATCACATTATAAACCGTTTTAGACCATTTTGAGCATTTCGATAACACTTTTCACACAAAAACATCAAAGTGCTTAGAATAGCTTCAAATCGCATTTGGAGACGTTTTAGACCATTTTGTGATTTTCGAAAAAAACTTTTTAACATAAAAACACCAAACTGCTAAGAATAGCTTCAAATCGCATATGGAGACAATTTAGACCATTTTGTGATTTTCGAAAAAACTTGTTAACATAAAAACACCAAAGTGCTTAGAATACCTTCAAATCGCATTTGGAGACATTTTAGACCATTTTGTGATTTTCGAAAAAACTTGTTAACATAAAAACATCAAAGTGCTAAGAATAGCTTCCAATCGCATTTGGAGACGTTTTAGACCATTTTGTGATTTTCGAAAACAACTTGTTAACATAAAAACACCAAAGTGCTTAGAATACCTTCAAATCGCATTTGGAGACATTTTAGACCATTTTGTGATTTTCGAAAAAACTTGTTAACATAAAAACATCAAAGTGCTAAGAATAGCTTCCAATCGCATTTGGAGACGTTTTAGACCATTTTGTGATTTTCGAAAACAACTTGTTAACATAAAAACACCAAAGTGCTTAGAATAGCTTCAAATCGCATTTGGAGACGTTTTAGACCAATTTGTGATTTTCGAAAAAACTTGGTTACACAAAAACATCAAAGTGGATAAAATCACATTATAAACCGTTTTAGACCATTTTGAGCATTTCGATAACACATTTCACACAAAAACATCAAAGAGCACAAAATAGCTTAATATCGTATTTAAAAACGTTTTAAACCATTTTGAGCATTTCGACAAAACTTTTTCACACAAAACACCAAAGTGTACAGAATAGCTTCAAATCGCATTTGGAGACGTTTTAGACCATTTTGTGATTTTCGAAAAAACTTGTTAATATAAAAACACCAAAGTACTTAGAATAGCTTCAAATCGCATTTGGAGACGTTGTAGACCATTTTGTGATTTTCGAAAAAACTTGTTAACATAAAAACACCAAAGTTTACAGAATAGCTTCAAATCGCATTTGGAGACGTTTTAGACAATTTTGTGCATTTCGATGAAACTTGGTTACACAAAAACATCAAAGTGCTTAAAATCACATTATAAACCGTTTTAGACCATTTGAGCATTTCCATAACACTTTTCACACAAAAACATCAAAGGGCACAATATAGCTTAATATCCTATTTAAAAACGTTTTAGACCATTTTGAGCATTTCGACAAAACTTTTTCACACAAAACACCAAAGTGCTTAGAATACCTTCAAATCGCATTTGGAGACGTTTTAGACCATTTTGTGATTTTCGAAAAAACTTGTTAACATAAAAACACCAAAGTGCTAAGAATAGCTTCAAATCGCATTTGGAGACATTTTAGACCAATTTGTGATTTTCGAAAAAACTTGGTTACACAAAAACATCAAAGTGCTTAAAATCACATTATAAAACCGTTTTAGACCATTTTGAGCATTTCGATAACACTTTTCACACAAAAACATCAAAGAGCATAAAATAGGTTAATATCGTATTTAAAAACGTTTTAGACCATTTTGAGCATTTCGACAAAACTTTTTCACACAAAACACCAAAGTGTACAGAATAGCTTAATATCGTATTTAAAAACGTTTTAGACCATTTTGTGATTTTCGAAAAAACTTGTTAACATAAAAACACCAAAATGTTTAGAATAGCTTCAAATTGCATTAGGAGACGTTTTAGACCATTTTGTGATTTTCGAAAAAACTTGTTAACACAAAAACACCAAAGTGATTAGAATAGCTTCAAATCGCATTTGGAGACGTTTTAGACCATTTTGTGATTTTCGAAAACAACTTGTTAACATAAAAACACCAAAGTGCTTAGAATAGCTTCAAATCGCATTTGGAGACGTTTTAGACCAATTTGTGATTTTCGAAAAAACTTGGTTACACAAAAACATCAAAGTGGATAAAATCACATTATAAACCGTTTTAGACCATTTTGAGCATTTCGATAACACATTTCACACAAAAACATCAAAGAGCACAAAATAGCTTAATATCGTATTTAAAAACGTTTTAAACCATTTTGAGCATTTCGACAAAACTTTTTCACACAAAACACCAAAGTGTACAGAATAGCTTCAAATCGCATTTGGAGACGTTTTAGACCATTTTGTGATTTTCGAAAAAACTTGTTAATATAAAAACACCAAAGTACTTAGAATAGCTTCAAATCGCATTTGGAGACGTTGTAGACCATTTTGTGATTTTCGAAAAAACTTGTTAACATAAAAACACCAAAGTTTACAGAATAGCTTCAAATCGCATTTGGAGACGTTTTAGACAATTTTGTGCATTTCGATGAAACTTGGTTACACAAAAACATCAAAGTGCTTAAAATCACATTATAAACCGTTTTAGACCATTTGAGCATTTCCATAACACTTTTCACACAAAAACATCAAAGGGCACAATATAGCTTAATATCCTATTTAAAAACGTTTTAGACCATTTTGAGCATTTCGACAAAACTTTTTCACACAAAACACCAAAGTGCTTAGAATACCTTCAAATCGCATTTGGAGACGTTTTAGACCATTTTGTGATTTTCGAAAAAACTTGTTAACATAAAAACACCAAAGTGCTAAGAATAGCTTCAAATCGCATTTGGAGACATTTTAGACCAATTTGTGATTTTCGAAAAAACTTGGTTACACAAAAACATCAAAGTGCTTAAAATCACATTATAAAACCGTTTTAGACCATTTTGAGCATTTCGATAACACTTTTCACACAAAAACATCAAAGAGCATAAAATAGGTTAATATCGTATTTAAAAACGTTTTAGACCATTTTGAGCATTTCGACAAAACTTTTTCACACAAAACACCAAAGTGTACAGAATAGCTTAATATCGTATTTAAAAACGTTTTAGACCATTTTGTGATTTTCGAAAAAACTTGTTAACATAAAAACACCAAAATGTTTAGAATAGCTTCAAATTGCATTTGGAGACGTTTTAGACCATTTTGTGATTTTCGAAAAAACTTGTTAACACAAAAACACCAAAGTGATTAGAATAGCTTCAAATCGCATTTGGAGACGTTTTAGACCATTTTGTGATTTTCGAAAAAACTTGTTAACATAAAAACACCAAAGTGATTAGAATAGCTTCAAATCGCATTTGGAGACGTTTTAGACCAATTTGTGCATTTCGATGAAACTTGGTTACGCAAAAACATCAAAGTGCTTAAAATCACATTATAAACCGTTTTAGACCATTTTGAGCATATCGATAACACTTTTCACACAAAAACATCAAAGAGCACAATATAGCTTAATATCTTATTTAAAAACGTTTTAGACCATTTTGAGCATTTCGACAAAACTTTTTCACACAAAACACCAAAGTGCTTAGAATAGCTTCAAATCGCATTTGGAGACGTTTTAGACCATTTTGTGATTTTCGAAAAAACTTGTTAACATAAAAACATCAAAGTGCTAAGAATAGCTTCAAATCGCATTTGGAGACATTTTAGACCAATTAGTGTTTTTCGAAAAAACTTGGTTACACAAAAACATCAAAGTGGTTAAAATCACATTATAAACCGTTTTAGACCATTTTGAGCATTTCGATAACACTTTTCACACAAAAACATCAAAGTGCTTAGAATAGCTTCAAATCGCATTTGGAGACGTTTTAGACCATTTTGTGATTTTCGAAAAAAACTTTTTAACATAAAAACACCAAACTGCTAAGAATAGCTTCAAATCGCATATGGAGACAATTTAGACCATTTTGTGATTTTCGAAAAAACTTGTTAACATAAAAACACCAAAGTGCTTAGAATACCTTCAAATCGCATTTGGAGACATTTTAGACCATTTTGTGATTTTCGAAAAAACTTGTTAACATAAAAACATCAAAGTGCTAAGAATAGCTTCCAATCGCATTTGGAGACGTTTTAGACCATTTTGTGATTTTCGAAAACAACTTGTTAACATAAAAACACCAAAGTGCTTAGAATAGCTTCAAATCGCATTTGGAGACGTTTTAGACCAATTTGTGATTTTCGAAAAAACTTGGTTACACAAAAACATCAAAGTGGATAAAATCACATTATAAACCGTTTTAGACCATTTTGAGCATATCGATAACACTTTTCACACAAAAACATCAAAGACCACAATATAGCTTAATATCGTATTTAAAAACGTTTTAGACCATTTTGAGCATTTCGACAAAACTTTTTCACACAAAACACCAAAGTTCTTAGAATAGCTTCAAATCGCATTTGGAGACGTTTTAGACCATTTTGTGATTTTCGAAAAAACTTGTTAACATAAAAACATCAAAGTGCTAAGAATAGCTTCAAATCGAATTTGGAGACATTTTAGACCAATTAGTGATTTTCGAAAAAACTTGGTTACACAAAAACATCAAAGTGGTTAAAATCACATTATAAACCGTTTTAGACTATTTTGAGCATTTCGATAACACTTTTCACACAAAAACATCAAAGTGCTTAGAATAGCTTCAAATCGCATTTGGAGACGTTTTAGACCATTTTGTGATTTTCGAAAAAAACTTTTTAACATAAAAACACCAAACTGCTAAGAATAGCTTCAAATCGCATATGGAGACAATTTAGACCATTTTGTGATTTTCGAAAAAACTTGTTAACATAAAAACACCAAAGTGCTTAGAATACCTTCAAATCGCATTTGGAGACATTTTAGACCATTTTGTGATTTTCGAAAAAACTTGTTAACATAAAAACATCAAAGTGCTAAGAATAGCTTCCAATCGCATTTGGAGACGTTTTAGACCATTTTGTGATTTTCGAAAACAACTTGTTAACATAAAAACACCAAAGTGCTTAGAATAGCTTCAAATCGCATTTGGAGACGTTTTAGACCAATTTGTGATTTTCGAAAAAACTTGGTTACACAAAAACATCAAAGTGGATAAAATCACATTATAAACCGTTTTAGACCATTTTGAGCATATCGATAACACTTTTCACACAAAAACATCAAAGACCACAATATAGCTTAATATCGTATTTAAAAACGTTTTAGACCATTTTGAGCATTTCGACAAAACTTTTTCACACAAAACACCAAGGTGTACAGAATAGCTTCAAATCGCATTTGGAGACGTTTTAGACCATTTTGTGATTTTCGAAAAAACTTGTTAATATAAAAACACCAAAGTACTTAGAATAGCTTCAAATCGCATTTGGAGACGTTGTAGACCATTTTGTGATTTTCGAAAAAACTTGGTTACACAAAAACATCAAAGTGGTTAAAATCACATTATAAACCGTTTTAGACCATTTTGAGCATTTCGATAACACTTTTCACACAAAAACATCAAAGTGCTTAGAATAGCTTCAAATCGCATTTGGAGACGTTTTAGACCATTTTGTGATTTTCGAAAAAAACTTTTTAACATAAAAACACCAAACTGCTAAGAATAGCTTCAAATCGCATATGGAGACAATTTAGACCATTTTGTGATTTTCGAAAAAACTTGTTAACATAAAAACACCAAAGTGCTTAGAATACCTTCAAATCGCATTTGGAGACATTTTAGACCATTTTGTGATTTTCGAAAAAACTTGTTAACATAAAAACATCAAAGTGCTAAGAATAGCTTCCAATCGCATTTGGAGACGTTTTAGACCATTTTGTGATTTTCGAAAACAACTTGTTAACATAAAAACACCAAAGTGCTTAGAATAGCTTCAAATCGCATTTGGAGACGTTTTAGACCAATTTGTGATTTTCGAAAAAACTTGGTTACACAAAAACATCAAAGTGGATAAAATCACATTATAAACCGTTTTAGACCATTTTGAGCATTTCGATAACACATTTCACACAAAAACATCAAAGAGCACAAAATAGCTTAATATCGTATTTAAAAACGTTTTAAACCATTTTGAGCATTTCGACAAAACTTTTTCACACAAAACACCAAAGTGTACAGAATAGCTTCAAATCGCATTTGGAGACGTTTTAGACCATTTTGTGATTTTCGAAAAAACTTGTTAATATAAAAACACCAAAGTACTTAGAATAGCTTCAAATCGCATTTGGAGACGTTGTAGACCATTTTGTGATTTTCGAAAAAACTTGTTAACATAAAAACACCAAAGTTTACAGAATAGCTTCAAATCGCATTTGGAGACGTTTTAGACAATTTTGTGCATTTCGATGAAACTTGGTTACACAAAAACATCAAAGTGCTTAAAATCACATTATAAACCGTTTTAGACCATTTGAGCATTTCCATAACACTTTTCACACAAAAACATCAAAGGGCACAATATAGCTTAATATCCTATTTAAAAACGTTTTAGACCATTTTGAGCATTTCGACAAAACTTTTTCACACAAAACACCAAAGTGCTTAGAATACCTTCAAATCGCATTTGGAGACGTTTTAGACCATTTTGTGATTTTCGAAAAAACTTGTTAACATAAAAACACCAAAGTGCTAAGAATAGCTTCAAATCGCATTTGGAGACATTTTAGACCAATTTGTGATTTTCGAAAAAACTTGGTTACACAAAAACATCAAAATGCTTAAAATCACATTATAAAACCGTTTTAGACCATTTTGAGCATTTCGATAACACTTTTCACACAAAAACATCAAAGAGCATAAAATAGGTTAATATCGTATTTAAAAACGTTTTAGACCATTTTGAGCATTTCGACAAAACTTTTTCACACAAAACACCAAAGTGTACAGAATAGCTTAATATCGTATTTAAAAACGTTTTAGACCATTTTGTGATTTTCGAAAAAACTTGTTAACATAAAAACACCAAAATGTTTAGAATAGCTTCAAATTGCATTTGGAGACGTTTTAGACCATTTTGTGATTTTCGAAAAAACTTGTTAACACAAAAACACCAAAGTGATTAGAATAGCTTCAAATCGCATTTGGAGACGTTTTAGACCATTTTGTGATTTTCGAAAAAACTTGTTAACACAAAAACACCAAAGTGATTAGAATAGCTTCAAATCGCATTTGGAGACGTTTTAGACCATTTTGTGCATTTCGATGAAACTTGGTTACGCAAAAACATCAATGTGCTTAAAATCACATTATAAACCGTTTTAGACCATTTTGAGCATATCCATAAAACTTTTTACACAAAACACCAAAGTGCTTAGAATAGCTTCAAATCGCATTTGGAGACGTTTTAGACCATTTTGTGATTTTCGACAAAACTTTTTCACACAAAACACCAAAGTGCTTAGAATACCTTCAAATCGCATTTGGAGACGTTTTAGACCATTTTGTGATTTTCGAAAAAACTTGTTAACATAAAAACATCAAAGTGTACAGAATAGCTTCAAATCGCATTTGGAGACGTTTTAGACCATTTTGTGATTTTCGAAAAAACTTGTTAACATAAAAACACCAAAGTGCTTAGAATAGCTTCAAATCGCATTAGGAGACGTTTTAGACCATTTTGTGATTTTCGAAAAAACTTGTTAACATAAAAACACCAAAGTGCTTAGAATAGCTTCAAATCGCATTTGGAGACGTTTTAGACCATTTTGTGATTT
Organism: Antedon mediterranea; assembly: GCF_964355755.1. Classification (NCBI taxonomy): domain Eukaryota; kingdom Metazoa; phylum Echinodermata; class Crinoidea; order Comatulida; family Antedonidae; genus Antedon; species Antedon mediterranea. The sequence continues at coordinate 21,781,855 of NC_092671.1, forward strand.
TCGAAAAAACTTGTTAACATAAAAACACCAAAATGTTTAGAATAGCTTCAAATCGCATTTGGAGACGTTTTAGACCATTTTGTGATTTTCGAAAAAACTTGTTAACACAAAAACACCAAAGTGATTAGAATAGCTTCAAATCGCATTTGGAGACGTTTTAGACCATTTTGTGCATTTCGATGAAACTTGGTTACGCAAAAACATCAAAGTGCTTAAAATCACATTATAAACCGTTTTAGACCATTTTGAGCATATCGATAACACTTTTCACACAAAAACATCAAAGAGCACAATATAGCTTAATATCGTATTTAAAAACGTTTTAGACCATTTTGAGCATTTCGACAAAACTTTTTCACACAAAACACCAAAGTTCTTAGAATAGCTTCAAATCGCATTTGGAGACGTTTTAGACCATTTTGTGATTTTCGAAAAAACTTGTTAACATAAAAACATCAAAGTGCTAAGAATAGCTTCAAATCGAATTTGGAGACATTTTAGACCAATTATTGATTTTCGAAAAAACTTGGTTACACAAAAACATCAAAGTGGTTAAAATCACATTATAAACCGTTTTAGACCATTTTGAGCATTTCGATAACACTTTTCACACAAAAACATCAAAGTGCTTAGAATAGCTTCAAATCGCATTTGGAGACGTTTTAGACCATTTTGTGATTTTCGAAAAAAACTTTTTAACATAAAAACACCAAACTGCTAAGAATAGCTTCAAATCGCATATGGAGACAATTTAGACCATTTTGTGATTTTCGAAAAAACTTGTTAACATAAAAACACCAAAGTGCTTAGAATACCTTCAAATCGCATTTGGAGACATTTTAGACCATTTTGTGATTTTCGAAAAAACTTGTTAACATAAAAACATCAAAGTGCTAAGAATAGCTTCCAATCGCATTTGGAGACGTTTTAGACCATTTTGTGATTTTCGAAAACAACTTGTTAACATAAAAACACCAAAGTGCTTAGAATAGCTTCAAATCGCATTTGGAGACGTTTTAGACCAATTTGTGATTTTCGAAAAAACTTGGTTACACAAAAACATCAAAGTGGATAAAATCACATTATAACCCGTTTTAGACCATTTTGAGCATATCGATAACACTTTTCACACAAAAACATCAAAGACCACAATATAGCTTAATATCGTATTTAAAAACGTTTTAGACCATTTTGAGCATTTCGACAAAACTTTTTCACACAAAACACCAAAGTGCTTAGAATAGCTTCAAATCGCATTTGGAGACGTTTTAGACCATTTTGTGATTTTCGAAAAAACTTGTTAACATAAAAACATCAAAGTGCTAAGAATAGCTTCAAATCGCATTTGGAGACATTTTAGACCAATTAGTGATTTTCGAAAAAACTTGGTTACACAAAAACATCAAAGTGGTTAAAATCACATTATAAACCGTTTTAGACCATTTTGAGCATTTCGATAACACTTTTCACACAAAAACATCAAAGTGCTTAGAATAGCTTCAAATCGCATTTGGAGACGTTTTAGACCATTTTGTGATTTTCGAAAAAAACTTTTTAACATAAAAACACCAAACTGCTAAGAATAGCTTCAAATCGCATATGGAGACAATTTAGACCATTTTGTGATTTTCGAAAAAACTTGTTAACATAAAAACACCAAAGTGCTTAGAATACCTTCAAATCGCATTTGGAGACATTTTAGACCATTTTGTGATTTTCGAAAAAACTTGTTAACATAAAAACATCAAAGTGCTAAGAATAGCTTCCAATCGCATTTGGAGACGTTTTAGACCATTTTGTGATTTTCGAAAACAACTTGTTAACATAAAAACACCAAAGTGCTTAGAATAGCTTCAAATCGCATTTGGAGACGTTTTAGACCAATTTGTGATTTTCGAAAAAACTTGGTTACACAAAAACATCAAAGTGGATAAAATCACATTATAAACCGTTTTAGACCATTTTGAGCATTTCGATAACACATTTCACACAAAAACATCAAAGAGCACAAAATAGCTTAATATCGTATTTAAAAACGTTTTAAACCATTTTGAGCATTTCGACAAAACTTTTTCACACAAAACACCAAAGTGTACAGAATAGCTTCAAATCGCATTTGGAGACGTTTTAGACCATTTTGTGATTTTCGAAAAAACTTGTTAATATAAAAACACCAAAGTACTTAGAATAGCTTCAAATCGCATTTGGAGACGTTGTAGACCATTTTGTGATTTTCGAAAAAACTTGTTAACATAAAAACACCAAAGTTTACAGAATAGCTTCAAATCGCATTTGGAGACGTTTTAGACAATTTTGTGCATTTCGATGAAACTTGGTTACACAAAAACATCAAAGTGCTTAAAATCACATTATAAACCGTTTTAGACCATTTGAGCATTTCCATAACACTTTTCACACAAAAACATCAAAGGGCACAATATAGCTTAATATCCTATTTAAAAACGTTTTAGACCATTTTGAGCATTTCGACAAAACTTTTTCACACAAAACACCAAAGTGCTTAGAATACCTTCAAATCGCATTTGGAGACGTTTTAGACCATTTTGTGATTTTCGAAAAAACTTAACATAAAAACATCAAAGTTTACAGAATAGCTTCAAATCGCATTTGGAGACGTTTTAGACAATTTTGTGATTTTCGAAAAAACTTGTTAACATAAAAACACCAAAGTGCTTAGAATAGCTTCAAATCGCATTGGGAGACGTTTTAGACCATTTTGTGATTTTCGAAAAAAACTTGTTAACATAAAAACATCAAAGTGTACAGAATAGCTTCAAATCGCATTTGGAGACGTTTTAGACCATTTTGTGATTTTCGAAAAAACTTGTTAACATAAAAACACCAAAGTGCTTAGAATAGCTTCAAATCGCATTTGGAGACGTTTTAAACCATTTTGTGATTTTCGAAAAAACTTGTTAACATAAAAACACCAAAATGTTTAGAATAGCTTCAAATCGCATTTGGAGACGTTTTAGACCATTTTGTGATTTTCGAAAAAACTTGTTAACACAAAAACACCAAAGTGATTAGAATAGCTTCAAATCGCATTTGGAGACGTTTTAGACCATTTTGTGATTTTCGAAAAAACTTGTTAACATAAAAACACCAAAGTGATTAGAATAGCTTCAAATCGCATTTGGAGACGTTTTAGACCATTTTGTGCATTTCTATGAAACTTGGTTACGCAAAAACATCAAAGTGCTTAAAATCACATTATAAACCGTTTTAGACCATTTTGAGCATATCGATAACACTTTTTACACAAAACACCAAAGTGCTTAGAATAGCTTCAAATCGCATTTGGAGACGTTTTAGACCATTTTGTGATTTTCGACAAAACTTTTTCACACAAAACACCAAAGTGCTTAGAATACCTTCAAATCGCATTTGGAGACGTTTTAGACCATTTTGTGATTTTCGAAAAAACTTGTTAACATAAAAACATCAAAGTGTACAGAATAGCTTCAAATCGCATTTGGAGACGTTTTAGACCATTTTGTGATTTTCGAAAAAACTTGTTAACATAAAAACACCAAAGTGCTTAGAATAGCTTCAAATCGCATTAGGAGACGTTTTAGACCATTTTGTGATTTTCGAAAAAACTTGTTAACATAAAAACACCAAAGTGCTTAGAATAGCTTCAAATCGCATTTGGAGACGTTTTAGACCATTTTGTGATTTTCGAAAAAACTTGTTAACATAAAAACACCAAAGTTCTTAAAATAGCTTCAAATCGCATTTGGAGACGTTTTAGACCATTTTGTGATTTTCGAAAAAACTTGTTAACATAAAAACACCAAAGTGTTTAGAAAAGCTTCAAATCGCATTTGGAGACGTTTTAGACCATTTTGGGATTTTCGAAAAAACTTGTTAACATAAAAACACCAAAGTGCTTAGAATAGCTTCAAATCGCATTTGGAGACGTTTTAGACCATTTTGTAATTTTCAAAAAAACTTGTTAACATAAAAACACCAAAGTTCTTAGAATAGCTTCAAATCGCATTTGGAGACGTTTTAGACCATTTTGTGCATTTCGATGAAACTTGGTTACACAAAAACATCAAAGTGCTTAAAATCACATTATAAACCGTTTTAGACCATTTGAGCATTTCGATAACACTTTTCACACAAAAACATCAAAGGGCACAATATAGCTTAATATCCTATTTAAAAACGTTTTAGACCATTTTGAGCATTTCGACAAAACTTTTTCACACAAAACACCAAAGTGCTTAGAATACCTTCAAATCGCATTTGGAGACGTTTTAGACAATTTTGTGATTTTCGAAAAAACTTGTTAACATAAAAACATCAAAGTTTACAGAATAGCTTCAAATCGCATTTGGAGACGTTTTAGACAATTTTGTGATTTTCGAAAAAACTTGTTAACATAAAAACACCAAAGTGCTTAGAATAGCTTCAAATCGCATTGGGAGACGTTTTAGACCATTTTGTGATTTTCGAAAAAACTTGTTAACATAAAAACATCAAAGTGTACAGAATAGCTTCAAATCGCATTTGGAGACGTTTTAGACCATTTTGTGATTTTCGAAAAAACTTGTTAACATAAAAACACCAAAGTGCTTAGAATAGCTTCAAATCGCATTTGGAGACGTTTTAAACCATTTTGTGATTTTCGAAAAAACTTGTTAACATAAAAACACCAAAATGTTTAGAATAGCTTCAAATCGCATTTGGAGACGTTTTAGACCATTTTGTGATTTTCGAAAAAACTTGTTAACACAAAAACACCAAAGTGATTAGAATAGCTTCAAATCGCATTTGGAGACGTTTTAGACCATTTTGTGATTTTCGAAAAAACTTGTTAACATAAAAACACCAAAGTGATTAGAATAGCTTCAAATCGCATTTGGAGACGTTTTAGACCATTTTGTGCATTTCGATGAAACTTGGTTACGCAAAAACATCAAAGTGCTTAAAATCACATTATAAACCGTTTTAGACCATTTTGAGCATATCGATAACACTTTTTACACAAAACACCAAAGTGCTTAGAATAGCTTCAAATCGCATTTGGAGACGTTTTAGACCATTTTGTGATTTTCGACAAAACTTTTTCACACAAAACACCAAAGTGCTTAGAATACCTTCAAATCGCATTTGGAGACGTTTTAGACCATTTTGTGATTTTCGAAAAAACTTGTTAACATAAAAACATCAAAGTGTACAGAATAGCTTCAAATCGCATTTGGAGACGTTTTAGACCATTTTGTGATTTTCGAAAAAACTTGTTAACATAAAAACACCAAAGTGCTTAGAATAGCTTCAAATCGCATTAGGAGACGTTTTAGACCATTTTGTGATTTTCGAAAAAACTTGTTAACATAAAAACACCAAAGTGCTTAGAATAGCTTCAAATCGCATTTGGAGACGTTTTAGACCATTTTGTGATTTTCGAAAAAACTTGTTAACATAAAAACACCAAAATGTTTAGAATAGCTTCAAATCGCATTTGGAGACGTTTTAGACCATTTTGTGATTTTCGAAAAAACTTGTTAACACAAAAACACCAAAGTGATTAGAATAGCTTCAAATCGCATTTGGAGACGTTTTAGACCATTTTGTGCATTTCGATGAAACTTGGTTACGCAAAAACATCAAAGTGCTTAAAATCACATTATAAACCGTTTTAGACCATTTTGAGCATATCGATAACACTTTTCACACAAAAACATCAAAGAGCACAATATAGCTTAATATCGTATTTAAAAACGTTTTAGACCATTTTGAGCATTTCGACAAAACTTTTTCACACAAAACACCAAAGTGCTTAGAATAGCTTCAAATCGCATTTGGAGACGTTTTAGACCATTTTGTGATTTTCGAAAAAACTTGTTAACATAAAAACATCAAAGGGCTAAGAATAGCTTCAAATCGCATTTGGAGACATTTTAGACCAATTAGTGATTTTCGAAAAAACTTGGTTACACAAAAACATCAAAGTGGTTAAAATCACATTATAAACCGTTTTAGACCATTTTGAGCATTTCGATAACACTTTTTACACAAAAACATCAAAGTGCTTAGAATAGCTTCAAATCGCATTTGGAGACGTTTTAGACCATTTTGTGATTTTTGAAAAAAACTTTTTAACATATAAACACCAAACTGCTAAGAATAGCTTCAAATCGCATATGGAGACAATTTAGACCATTTTGTGATTTTCGAAAAAACTTGTTAACATAAAAACACCAAAGTGCTTAGAATACCTTCAAATCGCATTTGGAGACGTTTTAGACCATTTTGTGATTTTCCAAAAGACTTGTTAACATAAAAACATCAAAGTGTACAGAATAGCTTCAAATCGCATTTGGAGACGTTTTAGACCATTTTGTGATTTTCGAAAAAACTTGTTAACATAAAAACACCAAAGTGCTTAGAATAGCTTCAAATCGCATTAGGAGACGTTTTAGACCATTTTGTGATTTTCGAAAAAACTTGTTAACATAAAAACACCAAAGTGCTTAGAATAGCTTCAAATCGCATTTGGAGACGTTTTAGACCATTTTGTGATTTTCGAAAAAACTTGTTAACATAAAAACACCAAAATGTTTAGAATAGCTTCAAATCACATTTGGAGACGTTTTAGACCATTTTGTGATTTTCGAAAAAACTTGTTAACACAAAAACACCAAAGTGATTAGAATAGCTTCAAATCGCATTTGGAGACGTTTTAGACCAATTTGTGCATTTCGATGAAACTTGGTTACGCAAAAACATCAAAGTGCTTAAAATCACATTATAAACCGTTTTAGACCATTTTGAGCATATCGATAACACTTTTCACACAAAAACATCAAAGAGCACAATATAGCTTAATATCTTATTTAAAAACGTTTTAGACCATTTTGAGCATTTCGACAAAACTTTTTCACACAAAACACCAAAGTGCTTAGAATAGCTTCAAATCGCATTTGGAGACGTTTTAGACCATTTTGTGATTTTTGAAAAAAACTTTTTAACATATAAACACCAAACTGCTAAGAATAGCTTCAAATCGCATATGGAGACAATTTAGACCATTTTGTGATTTTCGAAAAAACTTGTTAACATAAAAACACCAAAGTGCTTAGAATACCTTCAAATCGCATTTGGAGACGTTTTAGACCATTTTGTGATTTTCCAAAAGACTTGTTAACATAAAAACATCAAAGTGTACAGAATAGCTTCAAATCGCATTTGGAGACGTTTTAGACCATTTTGTGATTTTCGAAAAAACTTGTTAACATAAAAACACCAAAGTGCTTAGAATAGCTTCAAATCGCATTAGGAGACGTTTTAGACCATTTTGTGATTTTCGAAAAAACTTGTTAACATAAAAACACCAAAGTGCTTAGAATAGCTTCAAATCGCATTTGGAGACGTTTTAGACCATTTTGTGATTTTCGAAAAAACTTGTTAACATAAAAACACCAAAATGTTTAGAATAGCTTCAAATCACATTTGGAGACGTTTTAGACCATTTTGTGATTTTCGAAAAAACTTGTTAACACAAAAACACCAAAGTGATTAGAATAGCTTCAAATCGCATTTGGAGACGTTTTAGACCAATTTGTGCATTTCGATGAAACTTGGTTACGCAAAAACATCAAAGTGCTTAAAATCACATTATAAACCGTTTTAGACCATTTTGAGCATATCGATAACACTTTTCACACAAAAACATCAAAGAGCACAATATAGCTTAATATCTTATTTAAAAACGTTTTAGACCATTTTGAGCATTTCGACAAAACTTTTTCACACAAAACACCAAAGTTCTTAGAATAGCTTCAAATCGCATTTGGAGACGTTTTAGACCATTTTGTGATTTTCGAAAAAACTTGTTAACATAAAAACATCAAAGTGCTAAGAATAGCTTCAAATCGCATTTGGAGACATTTTAGACCAATTAGTGATTTTCGAAAAAACTTGGTTACACAAAAACATCAAAGTGGTTAAAATCACATTATAAACCGTTTTAGACCATTTTGAGCATTTCGATAACACTTTTCACACAAAAACATCAAAGTGCTTAGAATAGCTTCAAATCGCATTTGGAGACGTTTTAGACCATTTTGTGATTTTCGAAAAAAACTTTTTAACATAAAAACACCAAACTGCTAAGAATAGCTTCAAATCGCATATGGAGACAATTTAGACCATTTGTGATTTTCGAAAAAACTTGTTAACATAAAAACACCAAAGTATTAGAATAGCTTCAAATCGCATATGGAGACAATTTAGACCATTTTGTGATTTTCGAAAAAACTTGTTAACATAAAAACACCAAAGTGCTTAGAATACCTTCAAATCGCATTTGGAGACGTTTAAGACCATTTTGTGATTTTCGAAAAAACTTGTTAACATAAAAACACCAAAGTGCTTAGAATAGCTTCAAATCGCATTTGGAGACGTTTTAGACCAATTTGTGATTTTCGAAAAAACTTGGTTACACAAAAACATCAAAGTGGTTAAAAGCACATTATAAACCGTTTTAGACCATTTTGAGCATTTCGATAACACATTTCACACAAAAACATCAAAGAGCACAAAATAGCTTAATATCGTATTTAAAAACGTTTTAAACCATTTTGAGCATTTCGACAAAACTTTTTCACACAAAACACCAAAGTGCTTAGAATAGCTTCAAATCGCATTTGGAGACGTTTTAGACCATTTTGTGATTTTTGAAAAAAACTTTTTAACATATAAACACCAAACTGCTAAGAATAGCTTCAAATCGCATATGGAGACAATTTAGACCATTTTGTGATTTTCGAAAAAACTTGTTAACATAAAAACACCAAAGTGCTTAGAATACCTTCAAATCGCATTTGGAGACGTTTTAGACCATTTTGTGATTTTCCAAAAGACTTGTTAACATAAAAACATCAAAGTGTACAGAATAGCTTCAAATCGCATTTGGAGACGTTTTAGACCATTTTGTGATTTTCGAAAAAACTTGTTAACATAAAAACACCAAAGTGCTTAGAATAGCTTCAAATCGCATTAGGAGACGTTTTAGACCATTTTGTGATTTTCGAAAAAACTTGTTAACATAAAAACACCAAAGTGCTTAGAATAGCTTCAAATCGCATTTGGAGACGTTTTAGACCATTTTGTGATTTTCGAAAAAACTTGTTAACATAAAAACACCAAAATGTTTAGAATAGCTTCAAATCACATTTGGAGACGTTTTAGACCATTTTGTGATTTTCGAAAAAACTTGTTAACACAAAAACACCAAAGTGATTAGAATAGCTTCAAATCGCATTTGGAGACGTTTTAGACCAATTTGTGCATTTCGATGAAACTTGGTTACGCAAAAACATCAAAGTGCTTAAAATCACATTATAAACCGTTTTAGACCATTTTGAGCATATCGATAACACTTTTCACACAAAAACATCAAAGAGCACAATATAGCTTAATATCTTATTTAAAAACGTTTTAGACCATTTTGAGCATTTCGACAAAACTTTTTCACACAAAACACCAAAGTTCTTAGAATAGCTTCAAATCGCATTTGGAGACGTTTTAGACCATTTTGTGATTTTCGAAAAAACTTGTTAACATAAAAACATCAAAGTGCTAAGAATAGCTTCAAATCGCATTTGGAGACATTTTAGACCAATTAGTGATTTTCGAAAAAACTTGGTTACACAAAAACATCAAAGTGGTTAAAATCACATTATAAACCGTTTTAGACCATTTTGAGCATTTCGATAACACTTTTCACACAAAAACATCAAAGTGCTTAGAATAGCTTCAAATCGCATTTGGAGACGTTTTAGACCATTTTGTGATTTTCGAAAAAAACTTTTTAACATAAAAACACCAAACTGCTAAGAATAGCTTCAAATCGCATATGGAGACAATTTAGACCATTTTGTGATTTTCGAAAAAACTTGTTAACATAAAAACACCAAAGTATTAGAATAGCTTCAAATCGCATATGGAGACAATTTAGACCATTTTGTGATTTTCGAAAAAACTTGTTAACATAAAAACACCAAAGTGCTTAGAATACCTTCAAATCGCATTTGGAGACGTTTAAGACCATTTTGTGATTTTCGAAAAAACTTGTTAACATAAAAACACCAAAGTGCTTAGAATAGCTTCAAATCGCATTTGGAGACGTTTTAGACCAATTTGTGATTTTCGAAAAAACTTGGTTACACAAAAACATCAAAGTGGTTAAAAGCACATTATAAACCGTTTTAGACCATTTTGAGCATTTCGATAACACATTTCACACAAAAACATCAAAGAGCACAAAATAGCTTAATATCGTATTTAAAAACGTTTTAAACCATTTTGAGCATTTCGACAAAACTTTTTCACACAAAACACCAAAGTGTACAGAATAGCTTCAAATCGCATTTGGAGACGTTTTAGACCATTTTGTGATTTTCGAAAAAACTTGTTAATATAAAAACACCAAAGTACTTAGAATAGCTTCAAATCGCATTTGGAGACGTTTTAGACCATTTTGTGATTTTCGAAAAAACTTGTTAACATAAAAACATCAAAGTGCTAAGAATAGCTTCCAATCGCATTTGGAGACATTTTAGACCAATTTGTGATTTTGGAAAAAACTTGGTTACACAAAAACATCAAAGTGCTTTAAATCACATTATAAACCGTTTTAGACCATTTTGAGCATTTCGATAACACATTTCACAAAAAAACATCAAAGAGCACAAAATAGCTTAATATCGTATTTAAAAACGTTTTAAACCATTTTGAGCATTTCGACAAAACTTTTTCACACAAAACACCAAAGTGTTTAGAAAAGCTTCAAATCGCATTTGGAGACGTTTTAGACCATTTTGGGATTTTCGAAAAAACTTGTTAACATAAAAACACCAAAGTGCTTAGAATAGCTTCAAATCGCATTTGAAGACGTTTTAGACCATTTTGTAATTTTCGAAAAAACTTGTTAACATAAAAACACCAAAATGTTTAGAATAGCTTCAAATCGCATTTGGAGACGTTTTAGACCATTTTGTGATTTTCGAAAAAACTTGTTAACACAAAAACACCAAAGTGATTAGAATAGCTTCAAATCGCATTTGGAGACGTTTTAGACCATTTTGTGATTTTCGAAAAAACTTGTTAACATAAAAACACCAAAGTGATTAGAATAGCTTCAAATCGCATTTGGAGACGTTTTAGACCATTTTGTGCATTTCGATGAAACTTGGTTACGCAAAAACATCAAAGTAATAATCACATTATAAACAGTTTTAGACCATTTTGAGCATATCGATAAAACTTTTTACACAAAACACCAAAGTGCTTAGAATAGCTTCAAATCGCATTTGGAGACGTTTTAGACCATTTTGTGATTTTCGACAAAACTTTTTCACACAAAACACCAAAGTGCTTAGAATACCTTCAAATCGCATTTGGAGACGTTTTAGACCATTTTGTGATTTTCGAAAAAACTTGTTAACATAAAAACATCAAAGTGTACAGATTAGCTTCAAATCGCATTTGGAGACGTTTTAGACCATTTTGTGATTTTCGAAAAAACTTGTTAACATAAAAACACCAAAGTGCTTAGAATAGCTTCAAATCGCATTAGGAGACGTTTTAGACCATTTTGTTATTTTCGAAAAAACTTGTTAACATAAAAACACCAAAATGTTTAGAATAGCTTCAAATCGCATTTGTAGACGTTTTATACCATTTTGTGATTTTCGAAAAAACTTGTTAACACAAAAACACCAAAGTGATTAGAATAGCTTCAAATCGCATTTGGAGACGTTTTAGACCATTTTGTGCATTTCGATGAAACTTGGTTACGCAAAAACATCAAAGTGCTTAAAATCACATTATAAACCGTTTTAGACCATTTTGAGCATATCGATAACACTTTTCACACAAAAACATCAAAGAGCACAATATAGCTTAATATCGTATTTAAAAACGTTTTAGACCATTTTGAGCAATTCGACAAAACTTTTTCACACAAAACACCAAAGTGCTTAGAATAGCTTCAAATCGCATTTGGAGACGTTTTAGACCATTTTGTGATTTTCGAAAAAACTTGTTAACATAAAAACATCAAAGGGCTAAGAATAGCTTCAAATCGCATTTGGAGACATTTTAGACCAATTAGTGATTTTCGAAAAAACTTGGTTACACAAAAACATCAAAGTGGTTAAAATCACATTATAAACCGTTTTAGACCATTTTGAGCATTTCGATAACACTTTTCACACAAAAACATCAAAGTGCTTAGAATAGCTTCAAATCGCATTTGGAGACGTTTTAGACCATTTTGTGATTTTCGAAAAAAACTTTTTAACATAAAAACACCAAACTGCTAAGAATAGCTTCAAATCGCATATGGAGACAATTTAGACCATTTTGTGATTTTCGAAAAAACTTGTTAACATAAAAACACCAAAGTGCTTAGAATACCTTCAAATCGCATTTGGAGACATTTTAGACCATTTTGTGATTTTCGAAAAAACTTGTTAACATAAAAACATCAAAGTGCTAAGAATAGCTTCCAATCGCATTTGTAGACGTTTTAGACCATTTTGTGATTTTCGAAAACAACTTGTTAACATAAAAACACCAAAGTGCTTAGAATAGCTTCAAATCGCATTTGGAGACGTTTTAGACCATTTTGTGATTTTCGAAAAAACTTGTTAACATAAAAACATCAAAGTGCTAAGAATAGCTTCAAATCGAATTTGGAGACATTTTAGACCAATTAGTGATTTTCGAAAAAACTTGGTTACACAAAAACATCAAAGTGGTTAAAATCACATTATAAACCGTTTTAGACCATTTTGAGCATTTCGATAACACTTTTTACACAAAAACATCAAAGTGCTTAGAATAGCTTCAAATCGCATTTGGAGACGTTTTAGACCATTTTGTGATTTTTGAAAAAAACTTTTTAACATAAAAACACCAAACTGCTAAGAATAGCTTCAAATCGCATATGGAGACAATTTAGACCATTTTGTGATTTTCGAAAAAACTTGTTAACATAAAAACACCAAAGTGCTTAGAATACCTTCAAATCGCATTTGGAGACGTTTTAGACCATTTTGTGATTTTCCAAAAAACTTGTTAACATAAAAACATCAAAGTGTACAGAATAGCTTCAAATCGCATTTGGAGACGTTTTAGACCATTTTGTGATTTTCGAAAAAACTTGTTAACATAAAAACACCAAAGTGCTTAGAATAGCTTCAAATCGCATTTGGAGACGTTTTAGACCATTTTGTGATTTTCGAAAAAACTTGTTAACATAAAAACACCAAAGTGCTTAGAATAGCTTCAAATCGCATTAGGAGACGTTTTAGACCATTTTGTGATTTTCGAAAAAACTTGTTAACATAAAAACACCAAAGTGCTTAGAATAGCTTCAAATCGCATTTGGAGACGTTTTAGACCATTTTGTGATTTTCGATGTGATAATAACTCATGCTAAAGAGGTTATTATCCAGTAACCTTTAGTTACTCCTCTTACAGTTACACATATCATATGGTACCATGTGGCCTAGAAAAAAGCCCCAGACAAAGTTAACGGTAATTTTGTCTCAATTTTTGAAAAAGGCTAACTTATCAAACTACTTGGAATATTGTTGGCCAATCAGAAGTCAGAGTGGGTTTTTTAAATAGTTAAGATGATATTTTTTAAGTTTAGTTTTAGTTTTGGTATGAAGGTGAACAGACACAGGTCAGCAAGAGGGCCTGTTCATTAAAGAAATATACTTACTTTAACTTTAATGCATTTTTGATGTTCATCTTTGTCTGATAACTTTAAATATTAAGCCGCTCGGACGTTTCTCCTATATGACTACATAAGTAAACCGCTCGGACTCATGCGAAGCCCGTAACATGGTGGCAGCGGTGCTGGAAACGTTTTTAACCCGTTACTATTAACATTAGACGAACTGTGCTGTGGTGGACCACTTCACAAATTTTTTTATGGATTTGCTTGACTTGAATTTTGATCTGAAACAAGACTTTACCAACATTGTGGATGACATTGTTTTCATGCCAGAAACACAAAGGGAAGGAAAACTTTCTGTCAATATCATCAATGAGTTCCAAGTTAAAGGTACATTTTTCATTTTGTGGTAAAAGTTTGTGATGCACTATAGTTTAAGTTTTGTTATATATATCTTACTAAGTCTTAAGTCATAGTCATTATATATTGTATAAGTACATTAATGCCTAAACATAAGTCAAGTAGGATCTTAAGATCTCAACAAAGTTCCATAATGAATACCGATGAAGCACAAACTTCTCAGGCTGCTTCTCAAAATAGTACTGTTGTACCAGCTATACCTGAAACCACTCAAAATACTGGTAACGAGACCGACATTCCGGATATGGTACTTGATAAAATTTCTGTAGAAATTGGGGGTCAAATGATTTTGATGCACATGCATGATTGGTTGGCCTATCAAAAAATCGAAATGGAAAAAGAAAAGTTAGAATTAGAACGGAAAAAGATTGAATATGATAGAGAGATTGCAAATAAGACATTAGCACGAGACGAAAATGTTGAAACTATAAGAGCTCAAATACAACGAGAGAGTAATGATGGTCATAGCACCACAAGTTCATATGCCTCCACAAAAATAGATCGATATAAACAAAAACTAACTAATAATATCGATGCTGACGCTTATTTTACGGCATTCGAAAGTTATGCTAAAAGGGAACAATGGGAGGAATCCACTTGGGTTCGACGCATCTCCCAATGCATTGAGGGAAAGGCTCGAGACGCCATGAATACCATCATGGACGAAAATTTTGATTACGAAACCCTAAAATGTACGATACTGGAAGTGTTTCAACTGACCCCAGAACATTACAGACAAAAATTTAGGAACTTAAAGCGAAATGACAATGAAAGCATACGTTCCTACATTACAAAGGTTGGGCATAATTTTGATTGTTTGGTGAGATACTCTGGCATTGCGGCTGATGATGCGGCAGGTATTTCGCAATTGATAATACGCGAACAGGTTTTAGAGAACATTCCCAATGATATGCGCCAGCATTTACTTCAAAAGAAAGTATTAAATACAGCTGACTTTGCCAGAGAGGCGGAGGAGTATGCCAGCATAATACCTAATTATTGGCAACGCCATAAGCTAAATAATAAGCAAATAGGCACAAATAGTCATTACAGACCGCAGCCCTACAATAGCAAACCACCAAGGTTTGACAGACCGACTTACAACAGGCCAAGGTTTAACCCGCCTCCTTCTGCACCAAATCACAGTGCATTTAACAGGCCGGCTACAAATCCACAAAATCAGCATCAATTCAGACCAAACTTTAATGCTAGCTATCAGCAAGATCTGAATTCATTAAACAGGCCATTTATTCCTCAACAACCTCCCCGATTTAGCAACACACAAGGTCGGCAAAATCAAAATCAAAGACAAAAAAATCAACGACCGCACGATTCCTTAAAGTGCATCACAGTGCATAGTGGCTCATCAAAGACTGAGCCTTTGAACAAAGCTTTCTTAATTAATGGTATACTTGAGGGTAAAGCCATAACATTTTTGAGAGACACAGGATCGTCAATTACATTGATTGATAAACAGTTTATTCCCCAAAAGAGTCTCACAGGTTCGTATACCTTAGTCCGAGGCAAAGGCCGCACTAACATAGAAATTCCTACCGCTGAGGTACATATTACCACAGAAAAAATACCTACTACCAAAGTTATCGTTGGTGTAATAGAAGGCCTTGGTAGTGATGGTCTATTGGGCAATGATCTAGACCCAGAAAATAAATGGGACAAACCAAAAGATGTACTAGTAGTTACTAGAGCACAAACTCGTGTATTGCCCGAAATAAAAGCTCAGGATTGTATTAGACAATATCTTGAAAAAAATCAAACAACATCAGAAAATGTGGCACTTAATTTCAAAGAATCACTTGATTACAATTTGCCAAACACACCAGAGGCAAAATCCTTGTTGCACAGCGACATTAAAGACTTGATAAAACTACAAGAAAAAGATGAAACATTGAAATTCATTCGAAGTGAGGTAAAAGATAAATCATGCACAAAAGATCAAGATGTCTGTTTTTATAAAGAAAATGGGATTATAATGAGAAAATGCCAACCACAGACACGTTTCCGCAAACAAATCGATGACCAAATAGTTGTACCACAGGAGTACAGAGAACACATTATAAATATAGCTCATGACAAAACTGGACATCTAGGTGTCCAAAAGACACAGGATAGGATAACCCAACATTTTTATTGGCCTGGAATAAACCATCAAGTTAGAGAACATTGTAAAACATGTCCTCAATGTCAGTATTTGACAAAAACAAAGAAACAAAAACAACTATTGCGACCATTACCAATCATTGATATTCCGTTTAAAAGAATTGGAATAGATATTGCAGGTCCATTTTGTGTTACAGAGGATGGAAATAGATATCTTTTAGTATTGTGCGACTATGCAACTAGATATCCAGAAGCCATTGCAATACCCGATCAAACCGTGGTAACTGTAGCACAGAGTTTAATCACTGTATTTTCGAGAGTGGGTTTACCTAGTCAAATTATTCATGACCAAGGTACCAACTTCATGTCTCAAATTATCGTAGAACTATGCAAAAAATTGGGAATTGAGAAAATTCCTACTACACCTTATCACCAACAGACTAACGGACTTACGGAGCGTTTTATAGGTACACTGAAACTTATGATAAATTCGCTGTCTCATGTCCAACGAGAAAACTGGGATAGGTATATTCCATTGCTGTTATTCTCTTATAGAGAAGTACCGTGTGAATTCACAGGATATTCACCATTTCACTTACTATATGGTAGACAAATAAGGGGTCCCTTAAGCTTAATTAAGCAAGGATTCCTTGGCGAGAACACTCAAACAGACATACCTTCACACTTGTTAGGGATAGCTCACAACTTAACTAAATGGATGGCTAGTGCAAATCACACTAAACAGAAAAAGCAACAGAAAATGAAATCTTATTACGACAGAACTGCAAAAGATATACACTATAAAGTCGGTGAAGAGGTCTTAATTTTCCTCCCAGAAGGCGCGGGAAAGTTGGATTCGAAATGGCAAGGTCCATATAAAATCACTAAAAAGGTTGGTGAGGTGGATTATGAAATACATATGCCTGATAAACGTAAATCTCATAGAATTATACATGCTAACTTAATCAAAAAATGGTACACACAAGAAGACGCTCGGCAAATATCTCAATGTTACTGTGTAACTGGGGTAATTCAAGAAATAGGCAATGAATCACTTGTTCAGCCTGTTGATTATGATCTCGAAACACAATTTCTTGATGACAGTATAGGTCCATCCTATAAACAAACACAAACATGGAAAGATATAAAAATTGCAGACTCCATTTCTACAAAACAAAAACGGGAACTAACCAATACACTTAAGAAACATACTAAGACATTTTCTGATGTGCCTGGAAAAACTAATGTACTTACACATACAGTAAAAACTACTCATGAAACACCAATCAGACAACGTGCTTACAGGACACCACATTCAATGATGACAAAAGTCAAAGAAGAGGTGGACAGTATGTTGAGTCTAGGGGTCATTGAGAGGTCAACTAGTGCATATGCATCTCCTATTGTCGTTGTACCAAAACCTAACGGTGATATTCGCGTGTGCACTGATTACCGTGCATTGAACAAGATAACTGAATTTGATCCTTATCCTATTCCTAGGATAGATCAGATACTTGATGAAGTAGCTAAAGCTAAATATATCTCAACCCTAGATTTGACTAAGGGATTTTATCAGGTACCTCTAGATCCGCAAGCTAAAGCAAAATCAGCATTTGTGACACCTTTTGGGCAGTTTGCATATAGGGTCATGCCGTTCGGTATGATGAATTCTAGTGCGACATTTCAAAAGCTAGTTGATACTGTGTTGATGGGATGTTCCGCATTTTGCAGACAATATATTGACGATATTGCGATTTTCTCTAATACGTGGCAAGATCATTTAAATCATTTAGATATTGTATTAAGTAAAATTTCAGAAGCTGGTCTTACTATTAAGCCATCTAAATCGAAATTTGCTAACAGCACTGTAAACTACCTTGGACATACCATAGGGGATGGCCAAATAAAGCCTATGTTAGATAAGATAGAGTCGGTAGAGAAATTCCCTACCCCTCAAACTAAGAAGAATGTCAGGTCATTTTTGGGATTGACAGGGTATTATAGGAAGTTTATTCTACACTATGATGACATAGCAAGACCCTTGATAAACTTGACTAAAAAAGCCGAACCTAAGAGAGTAAATTGGACGCCTGAGTGTGATAAAGCATTCACAGATTTAAAATCTCAGCTTATTGCTCACCCCATTTTAAGAGCACCAAACTTTGATAAACCATTTTTACTACAAACTGATGCATCGAAAACAGGAATTGGAGCTGTTTTAAGCCAGTTAGATACTGATTGTAATGAACATCCTATTGTTTACCTTAGTAGAAGGATGTTGCCCAATGAGTTAAATTATTCAGTTGCTGAACAAGAATGTTTAGCTATAGTATGGTCAATTAACAAGTTACGATATTACTTACAAGGGCACAAATTTACAGTTATAACTGACCACAAAGCGTTGAAATGGCTTGACAATACCCGCCATTCAAATAATAGACTAATGAGATGGTCAATGACTCTACAACAATTTACTTTTGATATACAATACCGCAAAGGTATAACAAACACCAATGCTGACAGTTTGTCACGTCGATGTTAGTAATTCAGGGAACATACGGTACATCGCATTATTTTAATTTATAGTTAAGTGAGTACACAAGCTTCATCAGACCAAAATGTGTATGTTATAAGGATTATCACAAATAATCCCACTTTATATAGTAAAATTAAGTATTAAGATACAAACGAAATGATTCTCACAAAGAATCTATATATATTGTGACCATTATAAAAATTGTGTAAAATTGGTTAAAAAAAAAAAAAAAAAAAATTTATAATATCTGTATTGTCAGTAAAGATTATATTTAGCATCACCAACTAACAATTGGCCAGAGCACTTCACAATATTGAAGGTTATATGTACTACCAACTTACACTTGGTATTAGACACTTTACTGTATTGTAGTACAGCTTTATTATGATATTATATTATTTAAGATGTAGAATTAAGCATAAAGTGCATCTCGAACTGTTGCCATAAAATGTTATGAATGTGACCATTAACCCCATCATCTTCTTTTATACAAACTTTGAACACTGTGACCTGTTTATGAACTCTTACATTTATGATTGACAGCAGTGCAACAGTGAAATGAGGAGCATTGAAGAAAAACTTTTATGTAATTAATTTGATTGATATTTTACTTTTGACAGCGTGATTTTTGCAGAACTGCAGAACACTTTATGATTTTGAAGTTAAATTTAACACAGTGGACACCATACCATTGATGAACAATAACTTGAACAATGAACTTTACATTTTGATGATGTAGCAGTAGAAATTATAAACAATGCATTTTTAATTTTAATACTGCAAGCTAAACATTTGAAACTACTTTGAACATTTTCAGTTTTATATTCTCATATTATATTGGTTTAGTTATTAAGTACTATAGTTAAGGACATACTATTTTTAGAAGAGTGACACACTCTTTTATGCAGTAGGGGGGTGTGATAATAACTCATGCTAAAGAGGTTATTATCCAGTAACCTTTAGTTACTCCTCTTACAGTTACACATATCATATGGTACCATGTGGCCTAGAAAAAAGCCCCAGACAAAGTTAACGGTAATTTTGTCTCAATTTTTGAAAAAGGCTAACTTATCAAACTACTTGGAATATTGTTGGCCAATCAGAAGTCAGAGTGGGTTTTTTAAATAGTTAAGATGATATTTTTTAAGTTTAGTTTTAGTTTTGGTATGAAGGTGAACAGACACAGGTCAGCAAGAGGGCCTGTTCATTAAAGAAATATACTTACTTTAACTTTAATGCATTTTTGATGTTCATCTTTGTCTGATAACTTTAAATATTAAGCCGCTCGGACGTTTCTCCTATATGACTACATAAGTAAACCGCTCGGACTCATGCGAAGCCCGTAACATTCGAAAAAACTTGTTAACATAAAAAAAACAAAGTTCTTAAAATAGCTTCAAATCGCATTTGGAGACGTTTTAGACCATTTTGTGATTTTCGAAAAAACCTGTTAACATAAAAACACCAAAGTGTTTAGAAAAGCTTCAAATCGCATTTGGAGACGTTTTAGACCATTTTGGGATTTTCGAAAAAACTTGTTAACATAAAAACACCAAAGTGCTTAGAATATGGCCGAGCGGTTAAGGCAGGGGCGCCGTTTATCGTACCTAAAGAGCCAACAACAACATCGGCAAGGGTTCGAGGCCGACTCGCTCCTAGTTCTGGTGGTGGAACAAGTCTTCTCGGATAAGGACTATAAACCGTAGGTCCAGTGTACACAGTTATAACATGTGTGTACTTTAAAGAACCCAGTTCATTATTCGAAAAAGAGTAGGGGGTTACCCCGGTGAACTGGTTCACACAATAGCCTCTGTATCAGGGGGATTACCACCTATCTGATAGGACAGTGATTAATTCACTATTGGTAATCCTTGGCCACAGTGCCTAAAGACATAAAATAAAATAAAAATAAATAAATAAATAATAGCTTCAAATCGCATTTGGAGACGTTTTAGACCATTTTGTAATTTTCAAAAAAACTTGTTAACATAAAAACACCAAAGTTCTTAGAATAGCTTCAAATCGCATTTGGAGACGTTTTAGACCATTTTGTGCATTTCGATGAAACTTGGTTACACAAAAACATCAAAGTGCTTAAAATCACATTATAAACCGTTTTAGACCATTTGAGCATTTCGATAACACTTTTCACACAAAAACATCAAAGTTCACAATATAGCTTAATATCCTATTTAAAAACGTTTTAGACCATTTTGAGCATTTCGACAAAACTTTTTCACACAAAACACCAAAGTGCTTAGAATACCTTCAAATCGCATTTGGAGACGTTTTAGACAATTTTGTGATTTTCGAAAAAACTTGTTAACATAAAAACATCAAAGTTTACAGAATAGCTTCAAATCGCATTTGGAGACGTTTTAGACAATTTTGTGATTTTCGAAAAAACTTGTTAACATAAAAACACCAAAGTGCTTAGAATAGCTTCAAATCGCATTGGGAGACGTTTTAGACCATTTTGTGATTTTCGAAAAAACTTGTTAACATAAAAACACCAAAGTGCTTAGAATAGCTTCAAATCGCATTTGGAGACGTTTTAGACCATTTTGTGATTTTCGAAAAAACTTGTTAACATAAAAACACCAAAGTTCTTAAAATAGCTTCAAATCGCATTTGGAGACGTTTTAGACCATTTTGTGATTTTCGAAAAAACTTGTTAACATAAAAACACCAAAGTGTTTAGAAAAGCTTCAAATCGCATTTGGAGACGTTTTAGACCATTTTGGGATTTTTGAAAAAACTTGTTAACATAAAAACACCAAAGTGCTTAGAATAGCTTCAAATCGCATTTGGAGACGTTTTAGACCATTTTGTAATTTTCAAAAAAACTTGTTAACATAAAAACACCAAAGTTCTTAGAATAGCTTCAAATCGCATTTGGAGACGTTTTAGACCATTTTGTGCATTTCGATGAAACTTGGTTACACAAAAACATCAAAGTGCTTAAAATCACGTTATAAACCGTTTTAGACCATTTGAGCATTTCGATAACACTTTTCACACAAAAACATCAAAGGGCACAATATAGCTTAATATCCTATTTAAAAACGTTTTAGACCATTTTGAGCATTTCGACAAAACTTTTTCACACAAAACACCAAAGTGCTTAGAATACCTTAAAATCGCATTTGGAGACGTTTTAGACAATTTTGTGATTTTCGAAAAAACTTGTTAACATAAAAACATCAAAGTTTACAGAATAGCTTCAAATCGCTTTTGGAGACGTTTTAGACAATTTTGTGATTTTCGAAAAAACTTGTTAACATAAAAACACCAAAGTGCTTAGAATAGCTTAAAATCGCATTTGGAGACGTTTTAGACAATTTTGTGATTTTCGAAAAACTTGTTAACATAAAAACATCAAAGTTTACAGAATAGCTTCAAATCGCTTTTGGAGACGTTTTAGACAATTTTGTGATTTTCGAAAAAACTTGTTAACATAAAAACACCAAAGTGCTTAGAATAGCTTCAAATCGCATTGGGAGACGTTTTAGACCATTTTGTGATTTTCGA
The DNA here is from genome assembly GCF_964355755.1 of Antedon mediterranea. Classification (NCBI taxonomy): domain Eukaryota; kingdom Metazoa; phylum Echinodermata; class Crinoidea; order Comatulida; family Antedonidae; genus Antedon; species Antedon mediterranea. Next base: position 21,804,186 of record NC_092671.1, read on the forward strand.
AAAAACTTGTTAACATAAAAACATCAAAGTGTACAGAATAGCTTCAAATCGCATTTGGAGACGTTTTAGACCATTTTGTGATTTTCGAAAAAACTTGTTAACATAAAAACACCAAAGTGCTTAGAATAGCTTCAAATCGCATTTGGAGACGTTTTAAACCATTTTGTGATTTTCGAAAAAACTTGTTAACATAAAAACACCAAAATGTTTAGAATAGCTTCAAATCGCATTTGGAGACGTTTTAGACCATTTTGTGATTTTCGAAAAAACTTGTTAACACAAAAACACCAAAGTGATTAGAATAGCTTCAAATCGCATTTGGAGACGTTTTAGACCATTTTGTGATTTTCGAAAAAACTTGGTTACGCAAAAACATCAAAGTGCTTAAAATCACATTATAAACCGTTTTAGACCATTTTGAGCATATCGATAACACTTTTCACACAAAAACATCAAAGAGCACAATATAGCTTAATATCTTATTTAAAAACGTTTTAGACCATTTTGAGCATTTCGACAAAACTTTTTCACACAAAACACCAAAGTGCTTAGAATAGCTTCAAATCGCATTTGGAGACGTTTTAGACCATTTTGTGATTTTCGAAAAAACTTTTTCACACAAAACACCAAAGTGCTTAGAATACCTTCAAATCGCATTTGGAGACGTTTTAGACCATTTTGTGATTTTCGAAAAAACTTGTTAACATAAAAACATCAAAGTGTACAGAATAGCTTCAAATCGCATTTGGAGACGTTTTAGACCATTTTGTGATTTTCGAAAAAACTTGTTAACATAAAAACACCAAAGTGCTTAGAATAGCTTCAAATCGCATTTGGAGACGTTTTAAACCATTTTGTGATTTTCGAAAAAACTTGTTAACATAAAAACACCAAAATGTTTAGAATAGCTTCAAATCGCATTTGGAGACGTTTTAGACCATTTTGTGATTTTCGAAAAAACTTGTTAACACAAAAACACCAAAGTGCTTAGAATAGCTTCAAATCGCATTTGGAGACGTTTTAGACCATTTTGTGATTTTCGAAAAAACTTGTTAACATTAAAACACCAAAATGTTTAGAATAGCTTCAAATCGCATTTGGAGACGTTTTAGACCATTTTGTGATTTTCGAAAAAACTTGTTAACACAAAAACACCAAAGTGATTAGAATAGCTTCAAATCGCATTTGGAGACGTTTTAGACCATTTTGTGCATTTAGATGAAACTTGGTTACGGAAAAACATCAAAGTGCTTAAAATCACATTATAAACCGTTTTAGACCATTTTGAGCATATCGATAACACTTTTCACACAAAAACATCAAAGAGCACAATATAGCTTAATATCGTATTTAAAAACGTTTTAGACCATTTTGAGCATTTCGACAAAACTTTTTCACACAAAACACCAAAGTGCTTAGAATAGCTTCAAATCGCATTTGGAGACGTTTTAGACCATTTTGTGATTTTCGAAAAAACTTGTTAACATAAAAACATCAAAGGGCTAAGAATAGCTTCAAATCGCATTTGGAGACATTTTAGACCAATTAGTGATTTTCGAAAAAACTTGGTTACACAAAAACATCAAAGTGGTTAAAATCACATTATAAACCGTTTTAGACCATTTTGAGCATTTCGATAACACTTTTTACACAAAAACATCAAAGTGCTTAGAATAGCTTCAAATCGCATTTGGAGACGTTTTAGACCATTTTGTGATTTTCGAAAAAAACTTTTTAACATAAAAACACCAAACTGCTAAGAATAGCTTCAAATCGCATATGGAGACAATTTAGACCATTTTGTGATTTTCGAAAAAACTTGTTAACATAAAAACACCAAAGTGCTTAGAATAGCTTCAAATCGCATTTGGAGACGTTTTAGACCATTTTGTGATTTTCGAAAAAACTTGTTAACATAAAAACATCAAAGTGTACAGAATAGCTTCAAATCGCATTTGGAGACGTTTTAGACCATTTTGTGATTTTCGAAAAAACTTGTTAACATAAAAACACCAAAGTGCTTAGAATAGCTTCAAATCGCATTAGGAGACGTTTTAGACCATTTTGTGATTTTCGAAAAAACTTGTTAACATAAAAACACCAAAGTGCTTAGAATAGCTTCAAATCGCATTTGGAGACGTTTTAGACCATTTTGTGATTTTCGAAAAAACTTGTTAACATAAAAACACCAAAATGTTTAGAATAGCTTCAAATCACATTTGGAGACGTTTTAGACCATTTTGTGATTTTCGAAAAAACTTGTTAACACAAAAACACCAAAGTGATTAGAATAGCTTCAAATCGCATTTGGAGACGTTTTAGACCAATTTGTGCATTTCGATGAAACTTGGTTACGCAAAAACATCAAAGTGCTTAAAATCACATTATAAACCGTTTTAGACCATTTTGAGCATATCGATAACACTTTTCACACAAAAACATCAAAGAGCACAATATAGCTTAATATCTTATTTAAAAACGTTTTAGACCATTTTGAGCATTTCGACAAAACTTTTTCACACAAAACACCAAAGTGCTTAGAATAGCTTCAAATCGCATTTGGAGACGTTTTAGACCATTTTGTGATTTTCGAAAAAACTTGTTAACATAAAAACATCAAAGTGCTAAGAATAGCTTCAAATCGCATTTGGAGACATTTTAGACCAATTAGTGATTTTCGAAAAAACTTGGTTACACAAAAACATCAAAGTGGTTAAAATCACATTATAAACCGTTTTAGACCATTTTGAGCATTTCGATAACACTTTTCACACAAAAACATCAAAGTGCTTAGAATAGCTTCAAATCGCATTTGGAGACGTTTTAGACCATTTTGTGATTTTCGAAAAAAACTTTTTAACATAAAAACACCAAACTGCTAAGAATAGCTTCAAATCGCATATGGAGACAATTTAGACCATTTTGTGATTTTCGAAAAAACTTGTTAACATAAAAACACCAAAGTGCTTAGAATACCTTCAAATCGCATTTGGAGACATTTTAGACCATTTTGTGATTTTCGAAAAAACTTGTTAACATAAAAACATCAAAGTGCTAAGAATAGCTTCCAATCGCATTTGGAGACGTTTTAGACCATTTTGTGATTTTCGAAAACAACTTGTTAACATAAAAACACCAAAGTGCTTAGAATAGCTTCAAATCGCATTTGGAGACGTTTTAGACCAATTTGTGATTTTCGAAAAAACTTGGTTACACAAAAACATCAAAGTGGATAAAATCACATTATAACCCGTTTTAGACCATTTTGAGCATATCGATAACACTTTTCACACAAAAACATCAAAGACCACAATATAGCTTAATATCGTATTTAAAAACGTTTTAGACCATTTTGAGCATTTCGACAAAACTTTTTCACACAAAACACCAAAGTGCTTAGAATAGCTTCAAATCGCATTTGGAGACGTTTTAGACCATTTTGTGATTTTCGAAAAAACTTGTTAACATAAAAACATCAAAGTGCTAAGAATAGCTTCAAATCGAATTTGGAGACATTTTAGACCAATTAGTGATTTTCGAAAAAACTTGGTTACACAAAAACATCAAAGTGGTTAAAATCACATTATAAACCGTTTTAGACCATTTTGAGCATTTCGATAACACTTTTCACACAAAAACATCAAAGTGCTTAGAATAGCTTCAAATCGCATTTGGAGACGTTTTAGACCATTTTGTGATTTTCGAAAAAAACTTTTTAACATAAAAACACCAAACTGCTAAGAATAGCTTCAAATCGCATATGGAGACAATTTAGACCATTTTGTGATTTTCGAAAAAACTTGTTAACATAAAAACACCAAAGTGCTTAGAATACCTTCAAATCGCATTTGGAGACATTTTAGACCATTTTGTGATTTTCGAAAAAACTTGTTAACATAAAAACATCAAAGTGCTAAGAATAGCTTCCAATCGCATTTGGAGACGTTTTAGACCATTTTGTGATTTTCGAAAACAACTTGTTAACATAAAAACACCAAAGTGCTTAGAATAGCTTCAAATCGCATTTGGAGACGTTTTAGACCAATTTGTGATTTTCGAAAAAACTTGGTTACACAAAAACATCAAAGTGGATAAAATCACATTATAAACCATTTTAGACCATTTTGAGCATTTCGATAACACATTTCACACAAAAACATCAAAGAGCACAAAATAGCTTAATATCGTATTTAAAAACGTTTTAAACCATTTTGAGCATTTCGACAAAACTTTTTCACACAAAACACCAAAGTGTACAGAATAGCTTCAAATCGCATTTGGAGACGTTTTAGACCATTTTGTGATTTTCGAAAAAACTTGTTAATATAAAAACACCAAAGTACTTAGAATAGCTTCAAATCGCATTTGGAGACGTTGTAGACCATTTTGTGATTTTCGAAAAAACTTGTTAACATAAAAACACCAAAGTTTACAGAATAGCTTCAAATCGCATTTGGAGACGTTTTAGACAATTTTGTGCATTTCGATGAAACTTGGTTACACAAAAACATCAAAGTGCTTAAAATCACATTATAAACCGTTTTAGACCATTTGAGCATTTCCATAACACTTTTCACACAAAAACATCAAAGGGCACAATATAGCTTAATATCCTATTTAAAAACGTTTTAGACCATTTTGAGCATTTCGACAAAACTTTTTCACACAAAACACCAAAGTGCTTAGAATACCTTCAAATCGCATTTGGAGACGTTTTAGACCATTTTGTGATTTTCGAAAAAACTTGTTAACATAAAAACACCAAAGTGCTAAGAATAGCTTCAAATCGCATTTGGAGACATTTTAGACCAATTTGTGATTTTCGAAAAAACTTGTTAACATAAAAACACCAAAGTGCTTAGAATAGCTTCAAATCGCATTGGGAGACGTTTTAGACCATTTTGTGATTTTCGAAAAAAACTTGTTAACATAAAAACATCAAAGTGTACAGAATAGCTTCAAATCGCATTTGGAGACGTTTTAGACCATTTTGTGATTTTCGAAAAAACTTGTTAACATAAAAACACCAAAGTGCTTAGAATAGCTTCAAATCGCATTTGGAGACGTTTTAAACCATTTTGTGATTTTCGAAAAAACTTGTTAACATAAAAACACCAAAATGTTTAGAATAGCTTCAAATCGCATTTGGAGACGTTTTAGACCATTTTGTGATTTTCGAAAAAACTTGTTAACACAAAAACACCAAAGTGATTAGAATAGCTTCAAATCGCATTTGGAGACGTTTTAGACCATTTTGTGATTTTCGAAAAAACTTGTTAACATAAAAACACCAAAGTGATTAGAATAGCTTCAAATCGCATTTGGAGACGTTTTAGACCATTTTGTGCATTTCTATGAAACTTGGTTACGCAAAAACATCAAAGTGCTTAAAATCACATTATAAACCGTTTTAGACCATTTTGAGCATATCGATAACACTTTTTACACAAAACACCAAAGTACTTAGAATAGCTTCAAATCGCATTTGGAGACGTTTTAGACCATTTTGTGATTTTCGACAAAACTTTTTCACACAAAACACCAAAGTGCTTAGAATACCTTCAAATCGCATTTGGAGACGTTTTAGACCATTTTGTGATTTTCGAAAAAACTTGTTAACATAAAAACATCAAAGTGTACAGAATAGCTTCAAATCGCATTTGGAGACGTTTTAGACCATTTTGTGATTTTCGAAAAAACTTGTTAACATAAAAACACCAAAGTGCTTAGAATAGCTTCAAATCGCATTAGGAGACGTTTTAGACCATTTTGTGATTTTCGAAAAAACTTGTTAACATAAAAACACCAAAGTGCTTAGAATAGCTTCAAATCGCATTTGGAGACGTTTTAGACCATTTTGTGATTTTCGAAAAAACTTGTTAACATAAAAACACCAAAGTTCTTAAAATAGCTTCAAATCGCATTTGGAGACGTTTTAGACCATTTTGTGATTTTCGAAAAAACTTGTTAACATAAAAACACCAAAGTGTTTAGAAAAGCTTCAAATCGCATTTGGAGACGTTTTAGACCATTTTGGGATTTTCGAAAAAACTTGTTAACATAAAAACACCAAAGTGCTTAGAATAGCTTCAAATCGCATTTGGAGACGTTTTAGACCATTTTGTAATTTTCAAAAAAACTTGTTAACATAAAAACACCAAAGTTCTTAGAATAGCTTCAAATCGCATTTGGAGACGTTTTAGACCATTTTGTGCATTTCGATGAAACTTGGTTACACAAAAACATCAAAGTGCTTAAAATCACATTATAAACCGTTTTAGACCATTTGAGCATTTCGATAACACTTTTCACACAAAAACATCAAAGGGCACAATATAGCTTAATATCCTATTTAAAAACGTTTTAGACCATTTTGAGCATTTCGACAAAACTTTTTCACACAAAACACCAAAGTGCTTAGAATACCTTCAAATCGCATTTGGAGACGTTTTAGACAATTTTGTGATTTTCGAAAAAACTTGTTAACATAAAAACATCAAAGTTTACAGAATAGCTTCAAATCGCATTTGGAGACGTTTTAGACAATTTTGTGATTTTCGAAAAAACTTGTTAACATAAAAACACCAAAGTGCTTAGAATAGCTTCAAATCGCATTGGGAGACGTTTTAGACCATTTTGTGATTTTCGAAAAAACTTGTTAACATAAAAACATCAAAGTGTACAGAATAGCTTCAAATCGCATTTGGAGACGTTTTAGACCATTTTGTGATTTTCGAAAAAACTTGTTAACATAAAAACACCAAAGTGCTTAGAATAGCTTCAAATCGCATTTGGAGACGTTTTAAACCATTTTGTGATTTTCGAAAAAACTTGTTAACATAAAAACACCAAAATGTTTAGAATAGCTTCAAATCGCATTTGGAGACGTTTTAGACCATTTTGTGATTTTCGAAAAAACTTGTTAACACAAAAACACCAAAGTGATTAGAATAGCTTCAAATCGCATTTGGAGACGTTTTAGAACATTTTGTGATTTTCGAAAAAACTTGTTAACATAAAAACACCAAAGTGATTAGAATAGCTTCAAATCGCATTTGGAGACGTTTTAGACCATTTTGTGCATTTCGATGAAACTTGGTTACGCAAAAACATCAAAGTGCTTAAAATCACATTATAAACCGTTTTAGACCATTTTGAGCATATCGATAACACTTTTTACACAAAACACCAAAGTGCTTAGAATAGCTTCAAATCGCATTTGGAGACGTTTTAGACCATTTTGTGATTTTCGACAAAACTTTTTCACACAAAACACCAAAGTGCTTAGAATACCTTCAAATCGCATTTGGAGACGTTTTAGACCATTTTGTGATTTTCGAAAAAACTTGTTAACATAAAAACATCAAAGTGTACAGAATAGCTTCAAATCGCATTTTGAGACGTTTTAGACCATTTTGTGATTTTCGAAAAAACTTGTTAACATAAAAACACCAAAGTGATTAGAATAGCTTCAAATCGCATTTGGAGACGTTTTAGACCATTTTGTGATTTTCGAAAAAACTTGTTAACATAAAAACACCAAAGTGATTAGAATAGCTTCAAATCGCATTTGGAGACGTTTTAGACCATTTTGTGCATTTCGATGAAACTTGGTTACGCAAAAACATCAATGTGCTTAAAATCACATTATAAACCGTTTTAGACCATTTTGAGCATATCCATAAAACTTTTTACACAAAACACCAAAGTGCTTAGAATAGCTTCAAATCGCATTTGGAGACGTTTTAGACCATTTTGTGATTTTCGACAAAACTTTTTCACACAAAACACCAAAGTGCTTAGAATACCTTCAAATCGCATTTGGAGACGTTTTAGACCATTTTGTGATTTTCGAAAAAACTTGTTAACATAAAAACATCAAAGTGTACAGAATAGCTTCAAATCGCATTTGGAGACGTTTTAGACCATTTTGTGATTTTCGAAAAAACTTGTTAACATAAAAACACCAAAGTGCTTAGAATAGCTTCAAATCGCATTAGGAGACGTTTTAGACCATTTTGTGATTTTCGAAAAAACTTGTTAACATAAAAACACCAAAGTGCTTAGAATAGCTTCAAATCGCATTTGGAGACGTTTTAGACCATTTTGTGATTTTCGAAAAAACTTGTTAACATAAAAACACCAAAATGTTTAGAATAGCTTCAAATCGCATTTGGAGACGTTTTAGACCATTTTGTGATTTTCGAAAAAACTTGTTAACACAAAAACACCAAAGTGATTAGAATAGCTTCAAATCGCATTTGGAGACGTTTTAGACCATTTTGTGCATTTCGATGAAACTTGGTTACGCAAAAACATCAAAGTGCTTAAAATCACATTATAAACCGTTTTAGACCATTTTGAGCATATCGATAACACTTTTCACACAAAAACATCAAAGAGCACAATATAGCTTAATATCGTATTTAAAAACGTTTTAGACCATTTTGAGCATTTCGACAAAACTTTTTCACACAAAACACCAAAGTGCTTAGAATAGCTTCAAATCGCATTTGGAGACGTTTTAGACCATTTTGTGATTTTCGAAAAAACTTGTTAACATAAAAACATCAAAGTGCTAAGAATAGTTTCAAATCGAATTTGGAGACATTTTAGACCAATTAGTGATTTTCGAAAAAACTTGGTTACACAAAAACATCAAAGTGGTTAAAATCACATTATAAACCGTTTTAGACCATTTTGAGCATTTCGATAACACTTTTCACACAAAAACATCAAAGTGCTTAGAATAGCTTCAAATCGCATTTGGAGACGTTTTAGACCATTTTGTGATTTTCGAAAAAAACTTTTTAACATAAAAACACCAAACTGCTAAGAATAGCTTCAAATCGCATATGGAGACAATTTAGACCATTTTGTGATTTTCGAAAAAACTTGTTAACATAAAAACACCAAAGTGCTTAGAATACCTTCAAATCGCATTTGGAGACATTTTAGACCATTTTGTGATTTTCGAAAAAACTTGTTAACATAAAAACATCAAAGTGCTAAGAATAGCTTCCAATCGCATTTGTAGACGTTTTAGACCATTTTGTGATTTTCGAAAACAACTTGTTAACATAAAAACACCAAAGTGCTTAGAATAGCATCAAATCGCATTTGGAGACGTTTTAGACCATTTTGTGATTTTCGAAAAAACTTGTTAACATAAAAACATCAAAGTGCTAAGAATAGCTTCAAATCGAATTTGGAGACATTTTAGACCAATTAGTGATTTTCGAAAAAACTTGGTTACACAAAAACATCAAAGTGGTTAAAATCACATTATAAACCGTTTTAGACCATTTTGAGCATTTCGATAACACTTTTCACACAAAAACATCAAAGTGCTTAGAATAGCTTCAAATCGCATTTGGAGACGTTTTAGACCATTTTGTGATTTTCGAAAAAAACTTTTTAACATAAAAACACCAAACTGCTAAGAATAGCTTCAAATCGCATATGGAGACAATTTAGACCATTTTGTGATTTTCGAAAAAACTTGTTAACATAAAAACACCAAAGTGCTTAGAATACCTTCAAATCGCATTTGGAGACATTTTAGACCATTTTGTGATTTTCGAAAAAACTTGTTAACATAAAAACATCAAAGTGCTAAGAATAGCTTCCAATCGCATTTGGAGACGTTTTAGACCATTTTGTGATTTTCGAAAAAACTTGTTAACATAAAAACACCAAAGTGATTAGAATAGCTTCAAATCGCATTTGGAGACGTTTTAGACCATTTTGTGCATTTCGATGAAACTTGGTTACGCAAAAACATCAAAGTGCTTAAAATCACATTATAAACCGTTTTAGACCATTTTGAGCATATCGATAACACTTTTTACACAAAACACCAAAGTGCTTAGAATAGCTTCAAATCGCATTTGGAGACGTTTTAGACCATTTTGTGATTTTCGACAAAACTTTTTCACACAAAACACCAAAGTGCTTAGAATACCTTCAAATCGCATTTGGAGACGTTTTAGACCATTTTGTGATTTTCGAAAAAACTTGTTAACATAAAAACATCAAAGTGTACAGAATAGCTTCAAATCGCATTTGGAGACGTTTTAGACCATTTTGTGATTTTCGAAAAAACTTGTTAACATAAAAACACCAAAGTGCTTAGAATAGCTTCAAATCGCATTAGGAGACGTTTTAGACCATTTTGTGATTTTCGAAAAAACTTGTTAACATAAAAACACCAAAGTGCTTAGAATAGCTTCAAATCGCATTAGGAGACGTTTTAGACCATTTTGTGATTTTCGAAAAAACTTGTTAACATAAAAACACCAAAGTGCTTAGAATAGCTTCAAATCGCATTTGGAGACGTTTTAGACCATTTTGTGATTTTCGAAAAAACTTGTTAACATAAAAAAAACAAAGTTCTTAAAATAGCTTCAAATCGCATTTGGAGACGTTTTAGACCATTTTGTGATTTTCGAAAAAACCTGTTAACATAAAAACACCAAAGTGTTTAGAAAAGCTTCAAATCGCATTTGGAGACGTTTTAGACCATTTTGGGATTTTCGAAAAAAACTTGTTAACATAAAAACACCAAAGTGCTTAGAATATGGCCGAGCGGTTAAGGCAGGGGCGCCGTTTATCGTACCTAAAGAGCCAACAACAACATCGGCAAGGGTTCGAGGCCGACTCGCTCCTAGTTCTGGTGGTGGAACAAGTCTTCTCGGATAAGGACTATAAACCGTAGGTCCAGTGTACACAGTTATAACATGTGTGTACTTTAAAGAACCCAGTTCATTATTCGAAAAAGAGTAGGGGGTTACCCCGGTGAACTGGTTCACACAATAGCCTCTGTATCAGGGGGATTACCACCTATCTGATAGGACAGTGATTAATTCACTATTGGTAATCCTTGGCCACAGTGCCTAAAGTAATAAAATAAAATAAAAATAAATAAATAAATAATAGCTTCAAATCGCATTTGGAGACGTTTTAGACCATTTTGTAATTTTCAAAAAAACTTGTTAACATAAAAACACCAAAGTTCTTAGAATAGCTTCAAATCGCATTTGGAGACGTTTTAGACCATTTTGTGCATTTCGATGAAACTTGGTTACACAAAAACATCAAAGTGCTTAAAATCACATTATAAACCGTTTTAGACCATTTGAGCATTTCGATAACACTTTTCACACAAAAACATCAAAGTTCACAATATAGCTTAATATCCTATTTAAAAACGTTTTAGACCATTTTGAGCATTTCGACAAAACTTTTTCACACAAAACACCAAAGTGCTTAGAATACCTTCAAATCGCATTTGGAGACGTTTTAGACAATTTTGTGATTTTCGAAAAAACTTGTTAACATAAAAACATCAAAGTTTACAGAATAGCTTCAAATCGCATTTGGAGACGTTTTAGACAATTTTGTGATTTTCGAAAAAACTTGTTAACATAAAAACACCAAAGTGCTTAGAATAGCTTCAAATCGCATTGGGAGACGTTTTAGACCATTTTGTGATTTTCGAAAAAACTTGTTAACATAAAAACATCAAAGTGTACAGAATAGCTTCAAATTGCATTTGGAGACGTTTTAGACCATTTTGTGATTTTCGAAAAAACTTGTTAACATAAAAACACCAAAGTGCTTAGAATAGCTTCAAATCGCATTTGGAGACGTTTTAAACCATTTTGTGATTTTCGAAAAAACTTGTTAACATAAAAACACCAAAATGTTTAGAATAGCTTCAAATCGCATTTGGAGACGTTTTAGACCATTTTGTGATTTTCGAAAAAACTTGTTAACACAAAAACACCAAAGTGATTAGAATAGCTTCAAATCGCATTTGGAGACGTTTTAGACCATTTTGTGATTTTCGAAAAAACTTGTTAACATAAAAACACCAAAGTGATTAGAATAGCTTCAAATCGCATTTGGAGACGTTTTAGACCATTTTGTGCATTTCGATGAAACTTGGTTACGCAAAAACATCAAAGTAATAATCACATTATAAACAGTTTTAGACCATTTTGAGCATATCGATAAAACTTTTTACACAAAACACCAAAGTGCTTAGAATAGCTTCAAATCGCATTTGGAGACGTTTTAGACCATTTTGTGATTTTCGACAAAACTTTTTCACACAAAACACCAAAGTGCTTAGAATACCTTCAAATCGCATTTGGAGACGTTTTAGACCATTTTGTGATTTTCGAAAAAACTTGTTAACATAAAAACATCAAAGTGTACAGAATAGCTTCAAATCGCATTTGGAGACGTTTTAGACCATTTTGTGATTTTCGAAAAAACTTGTTAACATAAAAACACCAAAGTGCTTAGAATAGCTTCAAATCGCATTAGGAGACGTTTTAGACCATTTTGTTATTTTCGAAAAAACTTGTTAACATAAAAACACCAAAATGTTTAGAATAGCTTCAAATCGCATTTGTAGACGTTTTAGACCATTTTGTGATTTTCGAAAAAACTTGTTAACACAAAAACACCAAAGTGATTAGAATAGCTTCAAATCGCATTTGGAGACGTTTTAGACCATTTTGTGCATTTCGATGAAACTTGGTTACGCAAAAACATCAAAGTGCTTAAAATCACATTATAAACCGTTTTAGACCATTTTGAGCATATCGATAACACTTTTCACACAAAAACATCAAAGAGCACAATATAGCTTAATATCGTATTTAAAAACGTTTTAGACCATTTTGAGCAATTCGACAAAACTCTTTCACAAAAAACACCAAAGTGCTTAGAATAGCTTCAAATCGCATTTGGAGACGTTTTAGACCATTTTGTGATTTTCGAAAAAACTTGTTAACATAAAAACATCAAAGGGCTAAGAATAGCTTCAAATCGCATTTGGAGACATTTTAGACCAATTAGTGATTTTCGAAAAAACTTGGTTACACAAAAACATCAAAGTGGTTAAAATCACATTATAAACCGTTTTAGACCATTTTGAGCATTTCGATAACACTTTTCACACAAAAACATCAAAGTGCACAAAATAGCTTAATATCGTATTTGGAAACGTTTTAGAACATTTTGTGATTTTCGAAAAAACTTGTTAACATAAAACACCAAAGTGTACAGAATAGCTTCAAATCGCATTTGGAGACATTTTAGACCAATTTGTGATTTTCGAAAAAACTTGTTAACATAAAAACACCAAAGTGCTTAGAATACCTTCAAATCGCATTTGGAGACGTTTAAGACCATTTTGTGATTTTCGAAAAAACTTGTTAACATAAAAAAACCAAAGTGCTTAGAATAGCTTCAAATCGCATTTGGAGACGTTTTAGACCAATTTGTGATTTTCGAAAAAACTTGGTTACACAAAAACATCAAAGTGGATAAAAGCACATTATAAACCGTTTTAGACTATTTTGAGCATTTCGATAACACATTTCACACAAAAACATCAAAGAGCACAAAATAGCTTAATATCGTATTTAAAAACGTTTTAAACCATTTTGAGCATTTCGACAAAACTTTTTCACACAAAACACCAAAGTGCTTAGAATACCTTCAAATCGCATTTGGAGACATTTTAGACCATTTTGTGATTTTCGAAAAAACTTGTTAACATAAAAACATCAAAGTGCTAAGAATAGCTTCCAATCGCATTTGGAGACGTTTTAGACCATTTTGTGATTTTCGAAAAAACTTGTTAACATAAAAACATCAAAGTGCTAAGAATAGCTTCAAATCGCATTTGGAGACGTTTTAGACCATTTTGTGCATTTCGATGAAACTTGGTTACGCAAAAACATCAAAGTGCTTAAAATCACATTATAAACCGTTTTAGACCATTTTGAGCATATCGATAACACTTTTTACACAAAACACCAAAGTGCTTAGAATAGCTTCAAATCGCATTTGGAGACGTTTTAGACCATTTTGTGATTTTCGACAAAACTTTTTCACACAAAACACCAAAGTGCTTAGAATACCTTCAAATCGCATTTGGAGACGTTTTAGACCATTTTGTGATTTTCGAAAAAACTTGTTAACATAAAAACATCAAAGTGTACAGAATAGCTTCAAATCGCATTTGGAGACGTTTTAGACCATTTTGTGATTTTCGAAAAAACTTGTTAACATAAAAACACCAAAGTGCTTAGAATAGCTTCAAATCGCATTTGGAGACGTTTTAGACCATTTTGTGATTTTCGAAAAAACTTGTTAACATAAAAACACCAAAGTGCTTAGAATAGCTTCAAATCGCATTAGGAGACGTTTTAGACCATTTTGTGATTTTCGAAAAAACTTGTTAACATAAAAACACCAAAGTGCTTAGAATAGCTTCAAATCGCATTTGGAGACGTTTTAGACCATTTTGTGATTTTCGAAAAAACTTGTTAACATAAAAAAAACAAAGTTCTTAAAATAGCTTCAAATCGCATTTGGAGACGTTTTAGACCATTTTGTGATTTTCGAAAAAACCTGTTAACATAAAAACACCAAAGTGTTTAGAAAAGCTTCAAATCGCATTTGGAGACGTTTTAGACCATTTTGGGATTTTCGAAAAAACTTGTTAACATAAAAACACCAAAGTGCTTAGAATATGGCCGAGCGGTTAAGGCAGGGGCGCCGTTTATCGTACCTAAAGAGCCAACAACAACATCGGCAAGGGTTCGAGGCCGACTCGCTCCTAGTTCTGGTGGTGGAACAAGTCTTCTCGGATAAGGACTATAAACCGTAGGTCCAGTGTACACAGTTATAACATGTGTGTACTTTAAAGAACCCAGTTCATTATTCGAAAAAGAGTAGGGGGTTACCCCGGTGAACTGGTTCACACAATAGCCTCTGTATCAGGGGGATTACCACCTATCTGATAGGACAGTGATTAATTCACTATTGGTAATCCTTGGCCACAGTGCCTAAAGACATAAAATAAAATAAAAATAAATAAATAAATAATAGCTTCAAATCGCATTTGGAGACGTTTTAGACCATTTTGTAATTTTCAAAAAAACTTGTTAACATAAAAACACCAAAGTTCTTAGAATAGCTTCAAATCGCATTTGGAGACGTTTTAGACCATTTTGTGCATTTCGATGAAACTTGGTTACACAAAAACATCAAAGTGCTTAAAATCACATTATAAACCGTTTTAGACCATTTGAGCATTTCGATAACACTTTTCACACAAAAACATCAAAGTTCACAATATAGCTTAATATCCTATTTAAAAACGTTTTAGACCATTTTGAGCATTTCGACAAAACTTTTTCACACAAAACACCAAAGTGCTTAGAATACCTTCAAATCGCATTTGGAGACGTTTTAGACAATTTTGTGATTTTCGAAAAAACTTGTTAACATAAAAACATCAAAGTTTACAGAATAGCTTCAAATCGCATTTGGAGACGTTTTAGACAATTTTGTGATTTTCGAAAAAACTTGTTAACATAAAAACACCAAAGTGCTTAGAATAGCTTCAAATCGCATTGGGAGACGTTTTAGACCATTTTGTGATTTTCGAAAAAACTTGTTAACATAAAAACATCAAAGTGTACAGAATAGCTTCAAATCGCATTTGGAGACGTTTTAGACCATTTTGTGATTTTCGAAAAAACTTGTTAACATAAAAACACCAAAGTGCTTAGAATAGCTTCAAATCGCATTTGGAGACGTTTTAAACCATTTTGTGATTTTCGAAAAAACTTGTTAACATAAAAACACCAAAATGTTTAGAATAGCTTCAAATCGCATTTGGAGACGTTTTAGACCATTTTGTGATTTTCGAAAAAACTTGTTAACACAAAAACACCAAAGTGATTAGAATAGCTTCAAATCGCATTTGGAGACGTTTTAGACCATTTTGTGATTTTCGAAAAAACTTGTTAACATAAAAACACCAAAGTGATTATTATTATTATATTAGAATAGCTTCAAATCGCATTTGGAGACGTTTTAGACCATTTTGTGCATTTCGATGAAACTTGGTTACGCAAAAACATCAAAGTGCTTAAAATCACATTATAAACCGTTTTAGACCATTTTGAGCATATCGATAACACTTTTTCACACAAAACACCAAAGTGCTTAGAATACCTTCAAATCGCATTTGGAGACGTTTTAGACCATTTTGTGATTTTCGAAAAAACTTGTTAACATAAAAACATCAAAGTGTACAGAATAGCTTCAAATCGCATTTGGAGACGTTTTAGACCATTTTGTGATTTTCGAAAAAACTTGTTAACACAAAAACACCAAAGTGATTAGAATAGCTTCAAATCGCATTTGGAGACGTTTTAGACCATTTTGTGATTTTCGAAAAAACTTGTTAACATAAAAACACCAAAGTGATTAGAATAGCTTCAAATCGCATTTGGAGACGTTTTAGACCATTTTGTGATTTTCGAAAAAACTTGTTAACATAAAAACACCAAAGTGATTAGAATAGCTTCAAATCGCATTTGGAGACGTTTTAGACCATTTTGTGCATTTCGATGAAACTTGGTTACGCAAAAACATCAATGTGCTTAAAATCACATTATAAACCGTTTTAGACCATTTTGAGCATATCCATAAAACTTTTTACACAAAACACCAAAGTGCTTAGAATAGCTTCAAATCGCATTTGGAGACGTTTTAGACCATTTTGTGATTTTCGACAAAACTTTTTCACACAAAACACCAAAGTGCTTAGAATACCTTCAAATCGCATTTGGAGACGTTTTAGACCATTTTGTGATTTTCGAAAAAACTTGTTAACATAAAAACATCAAAGTGTACAGAATAGCTTCAAATCGCATTTGGAGACGTTTTAGACCATTTTGTGATTTTCGAAAAAACTTGTTAACATAAAAACACCAAAGTGCTTAGAATAGCTTCAAATCGCATTAGGAGACGTTTTAGACCATTTTGTGATTTTCGAAAAAACTTGTTAACATAAAAACACCAAAGTGCTTAGAATAGCTTCAAATCGCATTTGGAGACGTTTTAGACCATTTTGTGATTTTCGAAAAAACTTGTTAACATAAAAACACCAAAATGTTTAGAATAGCTTCAAATCGCATTTGGAGACGTTTTAGACCATTTTGTGATTTTCGAAAAAACTTGTTAACACAAAAACACCAAAGTGATTAGAATAGCTTCAAATCGCATTTGGAGACGTTTTAGACCATTTTGTGCATTTCGATGAAACTTGGTTACGCAAAAACATCAAAGTGCTTAAAATCACATTATAAACCGTTTTAGACCATTTTGAGCATATCGATAACACTTTTCACACAAAAACATCAAAGAGCACAATATAGCTTAATATCGTATTTAAAAACGTTTTAGACCATTTTGAGCATTTCGACAAAACTTTTTCACACAAAACACCAAAGTGCTTAGAATAGCTTCAAATCGCATTTGGAGACGTTTTAGACCATTTTGTGATTTTCGAAAAAACTTGTTAACATAAAAACATCAAAGTGCTAAGAATAGTTTCAAATCGAATTTGGAGACATTTTAGACCAATTAGTGATTTTCGAAAAAACTTGGTTACACAAAAACATCAAAGTGGTTAAAATCACATTATAAACCGTTTTAGACCATTTTGAGCATTTCGATAACACTTTTCACACAAAAACATCAAAGTGCTTAGAATAGCTTCAAATCGCATTTGGAGACGTTTTAGACCATTTTGTGATTTTCGAAAAAAACTTTTTAACATAAAAACACCAAACTGCTAAGAATAGCTTCAAATCGCATATGGAGACAATTTAGACCATTTTGTGATTTTCGAAAAAACTTGTTAACATAAAAACACCAAAGTGCTTAGAATACCTTCAAATCGCATTTGGAGACATTTTAGACCATTTTGTGATTTTCGAAAAAACTTGTTAACATAAAAACATCAAAGTGCTAAGAATAGCTTCCAATCGCATTTGTAGACGTTTTAGACCATTTTGTGATTTTCGAAAACAACTTGTTAACATAAAAACACCAAAGTGCTTAGAATAGCATCAAATCGCATTTGGAGACGTTTTAGACCATTTTGTGATTTTCGAAAAAACTTGTTAACATAAAAACATCAAAGTGCTAAGAATAGCTTCAAATCGAATTTGGAGACATTTTAGACCAATTAGTGATTTTCGAAAAAACTTGGTTACACAAAAACATCAAAGTGGTTAAAATCACATTATAAACCGTTTTAGACCATTTTGAGCATTTCGATAACACTTTTCACACAAAAACATCAAAGTGCTTAGAATAGCTTCAAATCGCATTTGGAGACGTTTTAGACCATTTTGTGATTTTCGAAAAAAACTTTTTAACATAAAAACACCAAACTGCTAAGAATAGCTTCAAATCGCATATGGAGACAATTTAGACCATTTTGTGATTTTCGAAAAAACTTGTTAACATAAAAACACCAAAGTGCTTAGAATACCTTCAAATCGCATTTGGAGACATTTTAGACCATTTTGTGATTTTCGAAAAAACTTGTTAACATAAAAACATCAAAGTGCTAAGAATAGCTTCCAATCGCATTTGGAGACGTTTTAGACCATTTTGTGATTTTCGAAAAAACTTGTTAACATAAAAACACCAAAGTGATTAGAATAGCTTCAAATCGCATTTGGAGACGTTTTAGACCATTTTGTGCATTTCGATGAAACTTGGTTACGCAAAAACATCAAAGTGCTTAAAATCACATTATAAACCGTTTTAGACCATTTTGAGCATATCGATAACACTTTTTACACAAAACACCAAAGTGCTTAGAATAGCTTCAAATCGCATTTGGAGACGTTTTAGACCATTTTGTGATTTTCGACAAAACTTTTTCACACAAAACACCAAAGTGCTTAGAATACCTTCAAATCGCATTTGGAGACGTTTTAGACCATTTTGTGATTTTCGAAAAAACTTGTTAACATAAAAACATCAAAGTGTACAGAATAGCTTCAAATCGCATTTGGAGACGTTTTAGACCATTTTGTGATTTTCGAAAAAACTTGTTAACATAAAAACACCAAAGTGCTTAGAATAGCTTCAAATCGCATTAGGAGACGTTTTAGACCATTTTGTGATTTTCGAAAAAACTTGTTAACATAAAAACACCAAAGTGCTTAGAATAGCTTCAAATCGCATTAGGAGACGTTTTAGACCATTTTGTGATTTTCGAAAAAACTTGTTAACATAAAAACACCAAAGTGCTTAGAATAGCTTCAAATCGCATTTGGAGACGTTTTAGACCATTTTGTGATTTTCGAAAAAACTTGTTAACATAAAAAAAACAAAGTTCTTAAAATAGCTTCAAATCGCATTTGGAGACGTTTTAGACCATTTTGTGATTTTCGAAAAAACCTGTTAACATAAAAACACCAAAGTGTTTAGAAAAGCTTCAAATCGCATTTGGAGACGTTTTAGACCATTTTGGGATTTTCGAAAAAAACTTGTTAACATAAAAACACCAAAGTGCTTAGAATATGGCCGAGCGGTTAAGGCAGGGGCGCCGTTTATCGTACCTAAAGAGCCAACAACAACATCGGCAAGGGTTCGAGGCCGACTCGCTCCTAGTTCTGGTGGTGGAACAAGTCTTCTCGGATAAGGACTATAAACCGTAGGTCCAGTGTACACAGTTATAACATGTGTGTACTTTAAAGAACCCAGTTCATTATTCGAAAAAGAGTAGGGGGTTACCCCGGTGAACTGGTTCACACAATAGCCTCTGTATCAGGGGGATTACCACCTATCTGATAGGACAGTGATTAATTCACTATTGGTAATCCTTGGCCACAGTGCCTAAAGTAATAAAATAAAATAAAAATAAATAAATAAATAATAGCTTCAAATCGCATTTGGAGACGTTTTAGACCATTTTGTAATTTTCAAAAAAACTTGTTAACATAAAAACACCAAAGTTCTTAGAATAGCTTCAAATCGCATTTGGAGACGTTTTAGACCATTTTGTGCATTTCGATGAAACTTGGTTACACAAAAACATCAAAGTGCTTAAAATCACATTATAAACCGTTTTAGACCATTTGAGCATTTCGATAACACTTTTCACACAAAAACATCAAAGTTCACAATATAGCTTAATATCCTATTTAAAAACGTTTTAGACCATTTTGAGCATTTCGACAAAACTTTTTCACACAAAACACCAAAGTGCTTAGAATACCTTCAAATCGCATTTGGAGACGTTTTAGACAATTTTGTGATTTTCGAAAAAACTTGTTAACATAAAAACATCAAAGTTTACAGAATAGCTTCAAATCGCATTTGGAGACGTTTTAGACAATTTTGTGATTTTCGAAAAAACTTGTTAACATAAAAACACCAAAGTGCTTAGAATAGCTTCAAATCGCATTGGGAGACGTTTTAGACCATTTTGTGATTTTCGAAAAAACTTGTTAACATAAAAACATCAAAGTGTACAGAATAGCTTCAAATTGCATTTGGAGACGTTTTAGACCATTTTGTGATTTTCGAAAAAACTTGTTAACATAAAAACACCAAAGTGCTTAGAATAGCTTCAAATCGCATTTGGAGACGTTTTAAACCATTTTGTGATTTTCGAAAAAACTTGTTAACATAAAAACACCAAAATGTTTAGAATAGCTTCAAATCGCATTTGGAGACGTTTTAGACCATTTTGTGATTTTCGAAAAAACTTGTTAACACAAAAACACCAAAGTGATTAGAATAGCTTCAAATCGCATTTGGAGACGTTTTAGACCATTTTGTGATTTTCGAAAAAACTTGTTAACATAAAAACACCAAAGTGATTAGAATAGCTTCAAATCGCATTTGGAGACGTTTTAGACCATTTTGTGCATTTCGATGAAACTTGGTTACGCAAAAACATCAAAGTAATAATCACATTATAAACAGTTTTAGACCATTTTGAGCATATCGATAAAACTTTTTACACAAAACACCAAAGTGCTTAGAATAGCTTCAAATCGCATTTGGAGACGTTTTAGACCATTTTGTGATTTTCGACAAAACTTTTTCACACAAAACACCAAAGTGCTTAGAATACCTTCAAATCGCATTTGGAGACGTTTTAGACCATTTTGTGATTTTCGAAAAAACTTGTTAACATAAAAACATCAAAGTGTACAGAATAGCTTCAAATCGCATTTGGAGACGTTTTAGACCATTTTGTGATTTTCGAAAAAACTTGTTAACATAAAAACACCAAAGTGCTTAGAATAGCTTCAAATCGCATTAGGAGACGTTTTAGACCATTTTGTTATTTTCGAAAAAACTTGTTAACATAAAAACACCAAAATGTTTAGAATAGCTTCAAATCGCATTTGTAGACGTTTTAGACCATTTTGTGATTTTCGAAAAAACTTGTTAACACAAAAACACCAAAGTGATTAGAATAGCTTCAAATCGCATTTGGAGACGTTTTAGACCATTTTGTGCATTTCGATGAAACTTGGTTACGCAAAAACATCAAAGTGCTTAAAATCACATTATAAACCGTTTTAGACCATTTTGAGCATATCGATAACACTTTTCACACAAAAACATCAAAGAGCACAATATAGCTTAATATCGTATTTAAAAACGTTTTAGACCATTTTGAGCAATTCGACAAAACTCTTTCACAAAAAACACCAAAGTGCTTAGAATAGCTTCAAATCGCATTTGGAGACGTTTTAGACCATTTTGTGATTTTCGAAAAAACTTGTTAACATAAAAACATCAAAGGGCTAAGAATAGCTTCAAATCGCATTTGGAGACATTTTAGACCAATTAGTGATTTTCGAAAAAACTTGGTTACACAAAAACATCAAAGTGGTTAAAATCACATTATAAACCGTTTTAGACCATTTTGAGCATTTCGATAACACTTTTCACACAAAAACATCAAAGTGCACAAAATAGCTTAATATCGTATTTGGAAACGTTTTAGAACATTTTGTGATTTTCGAAAAAACTTGTTAACATAAAACACCAAAGTGTACAGAATAGCTTCAAATCGCATTTGGAGACATTTTAGACCAATTTGTGATTTTCGAAAAAACTTGTTAACATAAAAACACCAAAGTGCTTAGAATACCTTCAAATCGCATTTGGAGACGTTTAAGACCATTTTGTGATTTTCGAAAAAACTTGTTAACATAAAAAAACCAAAGTGCTTAGAATAGCTTCAAATCGCATTTGGAGACGTTTTAGACCAATTTGTGATTTTCGAAAAAACTTGGTTACACAAAAACATCAAAGTGGATAAAAGCACATTATAAACCGTTTTAGACTATTTTGAGCATTTCGATAACACATTTCACACAAAAACATCAAAGAGCACAAAATAGCTTAATATCGTATTTAAAAACGTTTTAAACCATTTTGAGCATTTCGACAAAACTTTTTCACACAAAACACCAAAGTGTACAGAATAGCTTCAAATCGCATTTGGAGACGTTTTAGACCATTTTGTGATTTTCGAAAAAACTTGTTAATATAAAAACACCAAAGTACTTAGAATAGCTTCAAATCGCATTTGGAGACGTTTTAGACCATTTTGTGATTTTCGAAAAAACTTGTTAACATAAAAACATCAAAGTGCTAAGAATAGCTTCCAATCGCATTTGGAGACATTTTAGACCAATTTGTGATTTTCGAAAAAACTTGGTTACACAAAAACATCAAAGTGCTTAAAATCACATTATAAACCGTTTTAGACCATTTTGAGCATTTCGATAACACATTTCACACAAAAACATCAAAGAGCACAAAATAGCTTAATATCGTATTTAAAAACGTTTTAAACCATTTTGAGCATTTCGACAAAACTTTTTCACACAAAACACCAAAGTGTTTAGAAAAGCTTCAAATCGCATTTGGAGACGTTTTAGACCATTTTGGGATTTTCGAAAAAACTTGTTAACATAAAAACACCAAAGTGCTTAGAATAGCTTCAAATCGCATTTGGAGACGTTTTAGACCATTTTGTAATTTTCGAAAAAACTTGTTAACATAAAAACACCAAAATGTTTAGAATAGCTTCAAATCGCATTTGGAGACGTTTTAGACCATTTTGTGATTTTCGAAAAAACTTGTTAACACAAAAACACCAAAGTGATTAGAATAGCTTCAAATCGCATTTGGAGACGTTTTAGACCATTTTGTGATTTTCGAAAAAACTTGTTAACATAAAAACAGCAAAGTGATTAGAATAGCTTCAAATCGCATTTGGAGACGTTTTAGACCATTTTGTGCATTTCGATGAAACTTGGTTACGCAAAAACATCAAAGTAATAATCACATTATAAACAGTTTTAGACCATTTTGAGCATATCGATAAAACTTTTTACACAAAACACCAAAGTGCTTAGAATAGCTTCAAATCGCATTTGGAGACGTTTTAGACCATTTTGTGATTTTCGACAAAACTTTTTCACACAAAACACCAAAGTGCTTAGAATACCTTCAAATCGCATTTGGAGACGTTTTAGACCATTTTGTGATTTTCGAAAAAACTTGTTAACATAAAAACATCAAAGTGTACAGAATAGCTTCAAATCGCATTTGGAGACGTTTTAGACCATTTTGTGATTTTCGAAAAAACTTGTTAACATAAAAACACCAAAGTGCTTAGAATAGCTTCAAATCGCATTAGGAGACGTTTTAGACCATTTTGTTATTTTCGAAAAAACTTGTTAACATAAAAACACCAAAATGTTTAGAATAGCTTCAAATCGCATTTGTAGACGTTTTAGACCATTTTGTGATTTTCGAAAAAACTTGTTAACACAAAAACACCAAAGTGATTAGAATAGCTTCAAATCGCATTTGGAGACGTTTTAGACCATTTTGTGCATTTCGATGAAACTTGGTTACGCAAAAACATCAAAGTGCTTAAAATCACATTATAAACCGTTTTAGACCATTTTGAGCATATCGATAACACTTTTCACACAAAAACATCAAAGAGCACAATATAGCTTAATATCGTATTTAAAAACGTTTTAGACCATTTTGAGCAATTCGACAAAACTTTTTCACACAAAACACCAAAGTGCTTAGAATAGCTTCAAATCGCATTTGGAGACGTTTTAGACCATTTTGTGATTTTCGAAAAAACTTGTTAACATAAAAACATCAAAGGGCTAAGAATAGCTTCAAATCGCATTTGGAGACATTTTAGACCAATTAGTGATTTTCGAAAAAACTTGGTTACACAAAAACATCAAAGTGGTTAAAATCACATTATAAACCGTTTTAGACCATTTTGAGCATATCGATAAAATTTTTTACACAAAAACATCAAAGAGCACAAAATAGCTTAATATCGTATTTGGAAACGTTTTAGAACATTTTGTGATTTTCGAAAAAACTTGTTAACATAAAACACCAAAGTGTACAGAATAGCTTCAAATCGCATTTGGAGACATTTTAGACCAATTTGTGATTTTCGAAAAAACTTGTTAACATAAAAACACCAAAGTGCTAAGAATAGCTTCAAATCGCATTTGGAGACATTTTAGACCAATTTGTGATTTTCGAAAAAACTTGGTTACACAAAAACATCAAAGTGCTTAAAATCACATTATAAAACCGTTTTAGACCATTTCGATAACACTTTTCACACAAAAACATCAAAGAGCATAAAATAGGTTAATATCGTATTTAAAAACGTTTTAGACCATTTTGAGCATTTCGATGAAACTTGGTTACGCAAAAACATCAAAGTGCTTAAAATCACATTATAAACCGTTTTAGACCATTTTGAGCATATCGATAAAATTTTTTACACAAAAACATCAAAGAGCACAAAATAGCTTAATATCGTATTTGGAAACGTTTTAGAACATTTTGTGATTTTCGAAAAAACTTGTTAACATAAAACACCAAAGTGTACAGAATAGCTTCAAATCGCATTTGGAGACATTTTAGACCAATTTGTGATTTTCGAAAAAACTTGTTAACATAAAAACACCAAAGTGCTAAGAATAGCTTCAAATCGCATTTGGAGACATTTTAGACCAATTTGTGATTTTCGAAAAAACTTGGTTACACAAAAACATCAAAGTGCTTAAAATCACATTATAAAACCGTTTTAGACCATTTTGAGCATTTCGATAACACTTTTCACACAAAAACATCAAAGAGCATAAAATAGGTTAATATCGTATTTAAAAACGTTTTAGACCATTTTGAGCATTTCGACAAAACTTTTTCACACAAAACACCAAAGTGTACAGAATAGCTTAATATCGTATTTAAAAACGTTTTAGACCATTTTGTGATTTTCGAAAAAACTTGTTAACATAAAAACACCAAAGTGCTTACAATAATAGCTTCAAATCGCATTAGGAGACGTTTTAGACCATTTTGTGATTTTCGAAAAAACTTGTTAACATAAAAACATCAAAGTGTACAGAATAGCTTCAAATCGCATTTGGAGACGTTTTAGACCATTTTGTGATTTTCAAAAAAAACTTGTTAACATAAAAACACCAAAGTGCTTAGAATATCTTCAAATCGCATTTGGAGACGTTTTAGACCATTTTGTGATTTTCGAAAAAACTTGTTAACATAAAAACATCAAAGTTTACAGAATAACTTCAAATCGCATTTGGAGACGTTTTAGACAATTTTGTGATTTTCGAAAAAACTTGTTAACACAAAAACACCAAAGTGTTTAGAAAAGCTTCAAATCGCATTTGGAGAAGTTTTAGACCATTTTGTGATTTTCGAAAAAACTTGTTAACATAAAAACACCAAAGTGTTTAGAAAAGCTTCAAATCGCATTTGGAGACGTTTTAGACCATTTTGGGATTTTCGAAAAAACTTGTTAACATAAAAACACCAAAGTGCTTAGAATAGCTTCAAATCGCATTTGGAGACGTTTTAGACCATTTTGTAATTTTCAAAAAAACTTGTTAACATAAAAACACCAAAGTTCTTAGAATAGCTTCAAATCGCATTTGGAGACGTTTTAGACCATTTTGTGCATTTCGATGAAACTTGGTTACACAAAAACATCAAAGTCCTTAAAATCACATTATAAACCGTTTTAGACCATTTGAGCATTTCGATAACACTTTTCACACAAAAACATCAAAGAGCACAATATAGCTTAATATCCTATTTAAAAACGTTTTAGACCATTTTGAGCATTTCGACAAAACTTTTTCACACAAAACACCAAAGTGCTTAGAATACCTTCAAATCGCATTTGGAGACGTTTTAGACCATTTTGTGTTTTTCGAAAAAACTTGTTAACATAAAAACATCAAAGTTTACAGAATAGCTTCAAATCGCATTTGGAGACGTTTTAGACAATTTTGTGATTTTCGAAAAAACTTGTTAATATAAAAACACCAAAGTGCTTAGAATAGCTTCAAATCGCATTTGGAGACGTTTTAGACCATTTTGTGATTTTCGAAAAAACTTGGTTACACAAAAACATCAAAGTGCTTAAAATCACATTATAAAACCGTTTTAGACCATTTTGAGCATTTCGATAACACTTTTCACAAAAAAACATCAAAGAGCATAAAATAGGTTAATATCGTATTTAAAAACGTTTTAGACCATTTTGAGCATTTCGACAAAACTTTTTCACACAAAACACCAAAGTGTACAGAATAGCTTAATATCGTATTTAAAAACGTTTTAGACCATTTTGTGATTTTCGAAAAAACTTGTTAACATAAAAACACCAAAGTGCTTACAATAATAGCTTCAAATCGCATTAGGAGACGTTTTAGACCATTTTGTGATTTTCGAAAAAACTTGTTAACATAAAAACATCAAAGTGTACAGAATAGCTTCAAATCGCATTTGGAGACGTTTTAGACCATTTTGTGATTTTCAAAAAAAACTTGTTAACATAAAAACACCAAAGTGCTTAGAATATCTTCAAATCGCATTTGGAGACGTTTTAGACCATTTTGTGATTTTCGAAAAAACTTGTTAACATAAAAACATCAAAGTTTACAGAATAACTTCAAATCGCATTTGGAGACGTTTTAGACAATTTTGTGATTTTCGAAAAAACTTGTTAACACAAAAACACCAAAGTGTTTAGAAAAGCTTCAAATCGCATTTGGAGAAGTTTTAGACCATTTTGTGATTTTCGAAAAAACTTGTTAACATAAAAACACCAAAGTGTTTAGAAAAGCTTCAAATCGCATTTGGAGACGTTTTAGACCATTTTGGGATTTTCGAAAAAACTTGTTAACATAAAAACACCAAAGTGCTTAGAATAGCTTCAAATCGCATTTGGAGACGTTTTAGACCATTTTGTAATTTTCAAAAAAACTTGTTAACATAAAAACACCAAAGTTCTTAGAATAGCTTCAAATCGCATTTGGAGACGTTTTAGACCATTTTGTGCATTTCGATGAAACTTGGTTACACAAAAACATCAAAGTCCTTAAAATCACATTATAAACCGTTTTAGACCATTTGAGCATTTCGATAACACTTTTCACACAAAAACATCAAAGAGCACAATATAGCTTAATATCCTATTTAAAAACGTTTTAGACCATTTTGAGCATTTCGACAAAACTTTTTCACACAAAACACCAAAGTGCTTAGAATACCTTCAAATCGCATTTGGAGACGTTTTAGACCATTTTGTGTTTTTCGAAAAAACTTGTTAACATAAAAACATCAAAGTTTACAGAATAGCTTCAAATCGCATTTGGAGACGTTTTAGACAATTTTGTGATTTTCGAAAAAACTTGTTAATATAAAAACACCAAAGTGCTTAGAATAGCTTCAAATCGCATTTGGAGACGTTTTAGACCATTTTGTGATTTTCGACAAAACTTTTTCACACAAAACACCAAAGTGCTTAGAATACCTTCAAATCGCATTTGGAGACGTTTTAGACCATTTTGTGATTTTCGAAAAAACTTGTTAACATAAAAACATCAAAGTGTCCAGAATAGCTTCAAATCGCATTTGGAGACGTTTTAGACCATTTTGTGATTTTCGAAAAAACTTGTTAACATAAAAACACCAAAGTGCTTAGAATAGCTTCAAATCGCATTAGGAGACGTTTTAGACCATTTTGTTATTTTCGAAAAAACTTGTTAACATAAAAACACCAAAATGTTTAGAATAGCTTCAAATCGCATTTGTAGACGTTTTAGACCATTTTGTGATTTTCGAAAAAACTTGTTAACACAAAAACACCAAAGTGATTAGAATAGCTTCAAATCGCATTTGGAGACGTTTTAGACCATTTTGTGCATTTCGATGAAACTTGGTTACGCAAAAACATCAAAGTGCTTAAAATCACATTATAAACCGTTTTAGACCATTTTGAGCATATCGATAACACTTTTCACTCAAAAACATCAAAGAGCACAATATAGCTTAATATCGTATTTAAAAACGTTTTAGACCATTTTGAGCAATTCGACAAAACTTTTTCACACAAAACACCAAAGTGCTTAGAATAGCTTCAAATCGCATTTGGAGACGTTTTAGACCATTTTGTGATTTTCGAAAAAAACTTGTTAACATAAAAACATCAAAGGGCTAAGAATAGCTTCAAATCGCATTTGGAGACATTTTAGACCAATTAGTGATTTTCGAAAAAACTTGGTTACACAAAAACATCAAAGTGGTTAAAATCACATTATAAACCGTTTTAGACCATTTTGAGCATATCGATAAAATTTTTTACACAAAAACATCAAAGAGCACAAAATAGCTTAATATCGTATTTTGAAACGTTTTAGAACATTTTGTGATTTTCGAAAAAACTTGTTAACATAAAACTCCAAAGTGTACAGAATAGCTTCAAATCGCATTTGGAGACATTTTAGACCAATTTGTGATTTTCGAAAAAACTTGTTAACATAAAAACACCAAAGTGCTAAGAATAGCTTCAAATCGCATTTGGAGACATTTTAGACCAATTTGTGATTTTCGAAAAAACTTGGTTACACAAAAACATCAAAGTGCTTAAAATCACATTATAAAACCGTTTTAGACCATTTTGAGCATTTCGATAACACTTTTCACACAAAAACATCAAAGAGCATAAAATAGGTTAATATCGTATTTAAAAACGTTTTAGACCATTTTGAGCATTTCGATGAAACTTGGTTACGCAAAAACATCAAAGTGTTTAAAATCACATTATAAACCGTTTTAGACCATTTTGAGCATATCGATAAAATTTTTTACACAAAAACATCAAAGAGCACAAAATAGCTTAATATCGTATTTGGAAACGTTTTAGAACATTTTGTGATTTTCGAAAAAACTTGTTAACATAAAAACATCAAAGTGTCCAGAATAGCTTCAAATCGCATTTGGAGACGTTTTAGACCATTTTGTGATTTTCGAAAAAACTTGTTAACATAAAAACACCAAAGTGCTTAGAATAGCTTCAAATCGCATTAGGAGACGTTTTAGACCATTTTGTTATTTTCGAAAAAACTTGTTAACATAAAAACACCAAAATGTTTAGAATAGCTTCAAATCGCATTTGTAGACGTTTTAGACCATTTTGTGATTTTCGAAAAAACTTGTTAACATAAAAACACCAAAGTGCTTAGAATATCTTCAAATCGCATTTGGAGACGTTTTAGACCATTTTGTGATTTTCGAAAAAACTTGTTAACATAAAAACATCAAAGTTTACAGAATAACTTCAAATCGCATTTGGAGACGTTTTAGACAATTTTGTGATTTTCGAAAAAACTTGTTAACACAAAAACACCAAAGTGTTTAGAAAAGCTTCAAATCGCATTTGGAGAAGTTTTAGACCATTTTGTGATTTTCGAAAAAACTTGTTAACATAAAAACACCAAAGTGTTTAGAAAAGCTTCAAATCGCATTTGGAGACGTTTTAGACCATTTTGGGATTTTCGAAAAAACTTGTTAACATAAAAACACCAAAGTGCTTAGAATAGCTTCAAATCGCATTTGGAGACGTTTTAGACCATTTTGTAATTTTCAAAAAAACTTGTTAACATAAAAACACCAAAGTTCTTAGAATAGCTTCAAATCGCATTTGGAGACGTTTTAGACCATTTTGTGCATTTCGATGAAACTTGGTTACACAAAAACATCAAAGTCCTTAAAATCACATTATAAACCGTTTTAGACCATTTGAGCATTTCGATAACACTTTTCACACAAAAACATCAAAGAGCACAATATAGCTTAATATCCTATTTAAAAACGTTTTAGACCATTTTGAGCATTTCGACAAAACTTTTTCACACAAAACACCAAAGTGCTTAGAATACCTTCAAATCGCATTTGGAGACGTTTTAGACCATTTTGTGTTTTTCGAAAAAACTTGTTAACATAAAAACATCAAAGTTTACAGAATAGCTTCAAATCGCATTTGGAGACGTTTTAGACAATTTTGTGATTTTCGAAAAAACTTGTTAATATAAAAACACCAAAGTGCTTAGAATAGCTTCAAATCGCATTTGGAGACGTTTTAGACCATTTTGTGATTTTCGACAAAACTTTTTCACACAAAACACCAAAGTGCTTAGAATACCTTCAAATCGCATTTGGAGACGTTTTAGACCATTTTGTGATTTTCGAAAAAACTTGTTAACATAAAAACATCAAAGTGTCCAGAATAGCTTCAAATCGCATTTGGAGACGTTTTAGACCATTTTGTGATTTTCGAAAAAACTTGTTAACATAAAAACACCAAAGTGCTTAGAATAGCTTCAAATCGCATTAGGAGACGTTTTAGACCATTTTGTTATTTTCGAAAAAACTTGTTAACATAAAAACACCAAAATGTTTAGAATAGCTTCAAATCGCATTTGTAGACGTTTTAGACCATTTTGTGATTTTCGAAAAAACTTGTTAACACAAAAACACCAAAGTGATTAGAATAGCTTCAAATCGCATTTGGAGACGTTTTAGACCATTTTGTGCATTTCGATGAAACTTGGTTACGCAAAAACATCAAAGTGCTTAAAATCACATTATAAACCGTTTTAGACCATTTTGAGCATATCGATAACACTTTTCACACAAAAACATCAAAGAGCACAATATAGCTTAATATCGTATTTAAAAACGTTTTAGACCATTTTGAGCAATTCGACAAAACTTTTTCACACAAAACACCAAAGTGCTTAGAATAGCTTCAAATCGCATTTGGAGACGTTTTAGACCATTTTGTGATTTTCGAAAAAACTTGTTAACATAAAAACATCAAAGGGCTAAGAATAGCTTCAAATCGCATTTGGAGACATTTTAGACCAATTAGTGATTTTCGAAAAAACTTGGTTACACAAAAACATCAAAGTGGTTAAAATCACATTATAAACCGTTTTAGACCATTTTGAGCATATCGATAAAATTTTTTACACAAAAACATCAAAGAGCACAAAATAGCTTAATATCGTATTTGGAAACGTTTTAGAACATTTTGTGATTTTCGAAAAAACTTGTTAACATAAAACTCCAAAGTGTACAGAATAGCTTCAAATCGCATTTGGAGACATTTTAGACCAATTTGTGATTTTCGAAAAAACTTGTTAACATAAAAACACCAAAGTGCTAAGAATAGCTTCAAATCGCATTTGGAGACATTTTAGACCAATTTGTGATTTTCGAAAAAACTTGGTTACACAAAAACATCAAAGTGCTTAAAATCACATTATAAAACCGTTTTAGACCATTTTGAGCATTTCGATAACACTTTTCACACAAAAACATCAAAGAGCATAAAATAGGTTAATATCGTATTTAAAAACGTTTTAGACCATTTTGAGCATTTCGATGAAACTTGGTTACGCAAAAACATCAAAGTGTTTAAAATCACATTATAAACCGTTTTAGACCATTTTGAGCATATCGATAAAATTTTTTACACAAAAACATCAAAGAGCACAAAATAGCTTAATATCGTATTTGGAAACGTTTTAGAACATTTTGTGATTTTCGAAAAAACTTGTTAACATAAAACACCAAAGTGTACAGAATAGCTTCAAATCGCATTTGGAGACATTTTAGACAAATTTGTGATTTTCGAAAAAACTTGTTAACATAAAAACACCAAAGTGCTAAGAATAGCTTCAAATCGCATTTGGAGACATTTTAGACCAATTTGTGATTTTCGAAAAAACTTGGTTACACCAAAACATCAAAGTGCTTAAAATCACATTATAAAACCGTTTTAGACCATTTTGAGCATTTCGATAACACTTTTCACACAAAAACATCAAAGAGCATAAAATAGGTTAATATCGTATTTAAAAACGTTTTAGACCATTTTGAGCATTTCGACAAAACTTTTTCACACAAAACACCAAAGTGTACAGAATAGCTTAATATCGTATTTAAAAACGTTTTAGACCATTTTGTGATTTTCGAAAAAACTTGTTAACATAAAAACACCAAAGTACTTACAATAGCTTCAAATCGCATTAGGAGACGTTTTAGACCATTTTGTGATTTTCGAAAAAACTTGTTAACATAAAAACATCAAAGTGTACAGAATAGCTTCAAATCGCATTTGGAGACGTTTTAGACCATTTTGTGATTTTCGAAAAAAACTTGTTAACATAAAAACACCAAAGTGCTTAGAATAGCTTCAAATCGCATTTGGAGACGTTTTAGACCATTTTGTGATTTTCGAAAAAACTTGTTAATATAAAAACACCAAAGTACTTAGAATAGCTTCAAATCGCATTTGGAGACGTTTTAGACCATTTTGTGATTTTCGAAAAAACTTGTTAACATAAAAACACCAAAGTTCTTAAAATAGCTTCAAATCGCATTTGGAGACGTTTTAGACCATTTTGTGATTTTCGAAAAAACTTGTTAACACAAAAACACCAAAGTGTTTAGAAAAGCTTCAAATCGCATTTGGAGAAGTTTTAGACCATTTTGTGATTTTCGAAAAAACTTGTTAACATAAAAACACCAAAGTGTTTAGAAAAGCTTCAAATCGCATTTGGAGACGTTTTAGACCATTTTGGGATTTTCGAAAAAACTTGTTAACATAAAAACACCAAAGTGCTTAGAATAGCTTCAAATCGCATTTGGAGACGTTTTAGACCATTTTGTAATTTTCAAAAAAACTTGTTAACATAAAAACACCAAAGTTCTTAGAATAGCTTCAAATCGCATTTGGAGACGTTTTAGACCATTTTGTGCATTTCGATGAAACTTGGTTACACAAAAACATCAAAGTCCTTAAAATCACATTATAAACCGTTTTAGACCATTTGAGCATTTCGATAACACTTTTCACACAAAAACATCAAAGAGCACAATATAGCTTAATATCCTATTTAAAAACGTTTTAGACCATTTTGAGCATTTCGACAAAACTTTTTCACACAAAACACCAAAGTGCTTAGAATACCTTCAAATCGCATTTGGAGACGTTTTAGACCATTTTGTGTTTTTCGAAAAAACTTGTTAACATAAAAACATCAAAGTTTACAGAATAGCTTCAAATCGCATTTGGAGACGTTTTAGACAATTTTGTGATTTTCGAAAAAACTTGTTAATATAAAAACACCAAAGTGCTTAGAATAGCTTCAAATCGCATTGGGAGACGTTTTAGACCATTTTGTGATTTTCGAAAAAACTTGTTAACATAAAAACATCAAAGTGTACAGAATAGCTTCAAATCGCATTTGGAGACGTTTTAGACCATTTTGTGATTTTCGAAAAAACTTGTTAACATAAAAACACCAAAGTGCTTAGAATAGCTTCAAATAGCATTTGGAGACGTTTTAAACCATTTTGTGATTTTCGAAAAAACTTGTTAACATAAAAACACCAAAATGTTTAGAATAGCTTCAAATCGCATTTGGAGACGTTTTAGACCATTTTGTGATTTTCGAAAAAACTTGTTAATATAAAAACACCAAAGTACTTAGAATAGCTTCAAATCGCATTTGGAGACGTTTTAGACAATTTTGTGATTTTCGAAAAAACTTGTTAACATAAAAACACCAAAGTTCTTAAAATAGCTTCAAATCGCATTTGGAGACGTTTTAGACCATTTTGTGATTTTCGAAAAAACTTGTTAACACAAAAACACCAAAGTGTTTAGAAAAGCTTCAAATCGCATTTGGAGAAGTTTTAGACCATTTTGTGATTTTCGAAAAAACTTGTTAACATAAAAACACCAAAGTGCTAAGAATAGCTTCAAATCGCATTTGGAGACATTTTAGACCAATTTGTGATTTTCGAAAAAACTTGGTTACACCAAAACATCAAAGTGCTTAAAATCACATTATAAAACCGTTTTAGACCATTTTGAGCATTTCGATAACACTTTTCACACAAAAACATCAAAGAGCATAAAATAGGTTAATATCGTATTTAAAAACGTTTTAGACCATTTTGAGCATTTCGACAAAACTTTTTCACACAAAACACCAAAGTGTACAGAATAGCTTAATATCGTATTTAAAAACGTTTTAGACCATTTTGTGATTTTCGAAAAAACTTGTTAACATAAAAACACCAAAGTACTTACAATAGCTTCAAATCGCATTAGGAGACGTTTTAGACCATTTTGTGATTTTCGAAAAAACTTGTTAACATAAAAACATCAAAGTGTACAGAATAGCTTCAAATCGCATTTGGAGACGTTTTAGACCATTTTGTGATTTTCGAAAAAAACTTGTTAACATAAAAACACCAAAGTGCTTAGAATAGCTTCAAATCGCATTTGGAGACGTTTTAGACCATTTTGTGATTTTCGAAAAAACTTGTTAATATAAAAACACCAAAGTACTTAGAATAGCTTCAAATCGCATTTGGAGACGTTTTAGACCATTTTGTGATTTTCGAAAAAACTTGTTAACATAAAAACACCAAAGTTCTTAAAATAGCTTCAAATCGCATTTGGAGACGTTTTAGACCATTTTGTGATTTTCGAAAAAACTTGTTAACACAAAAACACCAAAGTGTTTAGAAAAGCTTCAAATCGCATTTGGAGAAGTTTTAGACCATTTTGTGATTTTCGAAAAAACTTGTTAACATAAAAACACCAAAGTGTTTAGAAAAGCTTCAAATCGCATTTGGAGACGTTTTAGACCATTTTGGGATTTTCGAAAAAACTTGTTAACATAAAAACACCAAAGTGCTTAGAATAGCTTCAAATCGCATTTGGAGACGTTTTAGACCATTTTGTAATTTTCAAAAAAACTTGTTAACATAAAAACACCAAAGTTCTTAGAATAGCTTCAAATCGCATTTGGAGACGTTTTAGACCATTTTGTGCATTTCGATGAAACTTGGTTACACAAAAACATCAAAGTCCTTAAAATCACATTATAAACCGTTTTAGACCATTTGAGCATTTCGATAACACTTTTCACACAAAAACATCAAAGAGCACAATATAGCTTAATATCCTATTTAAAAACGTTTTAGACCATTTTGAGCATTTCGACAAAACTTTTTCACACAAAACACCAAAGTGCTTAGAATACCTTCAAATCGCATTTGGAGACGTTTTAGACCATTTTGTGTTTTTCGAAAAAACTTGTTAACATAAAAACATCAAAGTTTACAGAATAGCTTCAAATCGCATTTGGAGACGTTTTAGACAATTTTGTGATTTTCGAAAAAACTTGTTAATATAAAAACACCAAAGTGCTTAGAATAGCTTCAAATCGCATTGGGAGACGTTTTAGACCATTTTGTGATTTTCGAAAAAACTTGTTAACATAAAAACATCAAAGTGTACAGAATAGCTTCAAATCGCATTTGGAGACGTTTTAGACCATTTTGTGATTTTCGAAAAAACTTGTTAACATAAAAACACCAAAGTGCTTAGAATAGCTTCAAATAGCATTTGGAGACGTTTTAAACCATTTTGTGATTTTCGAAAAAACTTGTTAACATAAAAACACCAAAATGTTTAGAATAGCTTCAAATCGCATTTGGAGACGTTTTAGACCATTTTGTGATTTTCGAAAAAACTTGTTAATATAAAAACACCAAAGTACTTAGAATAGCTTCAAATCGCATTTGGAGACGTTTTAGACAATTTTGTGATTTTCGAAAAAACTTGTTAACATAAAAACACCAAAGTTCTTAAAATAGCTTCAAATCGCATTTGGAGACGTTTTAGACCATTTTGTGATTTTCGAAAAAACTTGTTAACACAAAAACACCAAAGTGTTTAGAAAAGCTTCAAATCGCATTTGGAGAAGTTTTAGACCATTTTGTGATTTTCGAAAAAACTTGTTAACATAAAAACACCAAAGTGTTTAGAAAAGCTTCAAATCGCATTTGGAGACGTTTTAGACCATTTTGGGATTTTCGAAAAAACTTGTTAACATAAAAACACCAAAGTGCTTAGAATAGCTTCAAATCGCATTTGGAGACGTTTTAGACCATTTTGTAATTTTCAAAAAAACTTGTTAACATAAAAACACCAAAGTTCTTAGAATAGCTTCAAATCGCATTTGGAGACGTTTTAGACCATTTTGTGCATTTCGATGAAACTTGGTTACACAAAAACATCAAAGTCCTTAAAATCACATTATAAACCGTTTTAGACCATTTGAGCATTTCGATAACATTTTTCACACAAAAACATCAAAGAGCACAATATAGCTTAATATCCTATTTAAAAACGTTTTAGACCATTTTGAGCATTTCGACAAAACTTTTTCACACAAAACACCAAAGTGCTTAGAATACCTTCAAATCGCATTTTGTGTTTTAGACCATTTTGTGTTTTTCGAAAAAACTTGTTAACATAAAAACATCAAAGTTTACAGAATAGCTTCAAATCGCATTTGGAGACGTTTTAGACAATTTTGTGATTTTCGAAAAAACTTGTTAATATAAAAACACCAAAGTGCTTAGAATAGCTTCAAATCGCATTGGGAGACGTTTTAGACCATTTTGTGATTTTCGAAAAAACTTGTTAACATAAAAACATCAAAGTGTACAGAATAGCTTCAAATCGCATTTGGAGACGTTTTAGACCATTTTGTGATTTTCGAAAAAACTTGTTAACATAAAAACACCAAAGTGCTTAGAATAGCTTCAAATCGCATTTGGAGACGTTTTAAACCATTTTGTGATTTTCGAAAAAACTTGTTAACATAAAAACACCAAAGTGCTTAGAATAGCTTCAAATCGCATATGGAGACAATTTAGACCATTTTGTGATTTTCGAAAAAACTTGTTAACATAAAAACACCAAAGTGCTTAGAATACCTTCAAATCGCATTTGGAGACATTTTAGACCATTTTGTGATTTTCGAAAAAACTTGTTAACATAAAAACATCAAAGTGCTAAGAATAGCTTCCAATCGCATTTGGAGACGTTTTAGACCATTTTGTGATTTTCGAAAAAACTTGTTAACATAAAAACATCAAAGGGCTAAGAATAGCTTCAAATCGCATTTGGAGACATTTTAGACCAATTAGTGATTTTCGAAAAAACTTGGTTACACAAAAACATCAAAGTGGTTAAAATCACATTATAAACCGTTTTAGACCATTTTGAGCATATCGATAAAATTTTTTACACAAAAACATCAAAGAGCACAAAATAGCTTAATATCGTATTTGGAAACGTTTTAGAACATTTTGTGATTTTCGAAAAAACTTGTTAACATAAAACACCAAAGTGTACAGAATAGCTTCAAATCGCATTTGGAGACATTTTAGACCAATTTGTGATTTTCGAAAAAACTTGTTAACATAAAAACACCAAAGTGCTAAGAATAGCTTCAAATCGCATTTGGAGACATTTTAGACCAATTTGTGATTTTCGAAAAAACTTGGTTACACAAAAACATCAAAGTGCTTAAAATCACATTATAAAACCGTTTTAGACCATTTTGAGCATTTCGATAACACTTTTCACACAAAAACATCAAAGAGCATAAAATAGGTTAATATCGTATTTAAAAACGTTTTAGACCATTTTGAGCATTTCGACAAAACTTTTTCACACAAAACACCAAAGTGTACAGAATAGCTTAATATCGTATTTAAAAACGTTTTTGACCATTTTGTGATTTTCGAAAAAACTTGTTAACATAAAAACACCAAAATGTTTAGAATAGCTTCAAATCGCATTTGGAGACGTTTTAGACCATTTTGTGATTTTCGAAAAAACTTGTTAACACAAAAACACCAAAGTGATTAGAATAGCTTCAAATCGCATTTGGAGACGTTTTAGACCATTTTGTGATTTTCGAAAAAACTTGTTAACATAAAAACACCAAAGTGATTAGAATAGATTCAAATCGCATTTGGAGACGTTTTAGACAATTTTGTGCATTTCGATGAAACTTGGTTACACAAAAACATCAAAGTGCTTAAAATCACATTATAAACCGTTTTAGACCATTTGAGCATATCCATAACACTTTTCACACAAAAACATCAAAGGGCACAATATAGCTTAATATCCTATTTAAAAACGTTTTAGACCATTTTGAGCATTTCGACAAAACTTTTTCACACAAAACACCAAAGTGCTTAGAATACCTTCAAATCGCATTTGGAGACGTTTTAGACCATTTTGTGATTTTCGAAAAAACTTAACATAAAAACATCAAAGTTTACAGAATAGCTTCAAATCGCATTTGGAGACGTTTTAGACAATTTTGTGATTTTCGAAAAAACTTGTTAACATAAAAACACCAAAGTGCTTAGAATAGCTTCAAATCGCATTGGGAGACGTTTTAGACCATTTTGTGATTTTCGAAAAAAACTTGTTAACATAAAAACATCAAAGTGTACAGAATAGCTTCAAATCGCATTTGGAGACGTTTTAGACCATTTTGTGATTTTCGAAAAAACTTGTTAACATAAAAACACCAAAGTGCTTAGAATAGCTTCAAATCGCATTTGGAGACGTTTTAAACCATTTTGTGATTTTCGAAAAAACTTGTTAACATAAAAACACCAAAATGTTTAGAATAGCTTCAAATCGCATTTGGAGACGTTTTAGACCATTTTGTGATTTTCGAAAAAACTTGTTAACACAAAAACACCAAAGTGATTAGAATAGCTTCAAATCGCATTTGGAGACGTTTTAGACCATTTTGTGATTTTCGAAAAAACTTGTTAACATAAAAACACCAAAGTGATTAGAATAGCTTCAAATCGCATTTGGAGACGTTTTAGACCATTTTGTGCATTTCGATGAAACTTGGTTACGCAAAAACATCAAAGTGCTTAAAATCACATTATAAACCGTTTTAGACCATTTTGAGCATATCGATAACACTTTTTACACAAAACACCAAAGTGCTTAGAATAGCTTCAAATCGCATTTGGAGACGTTTTAGACCATTTTGTGATTTTCGACAAAACTTTTTCACACAAAACACCAAAGTGCTTAGAATAGCTTCAAATCGCATTTGGAGACGTTTTAGACCATTTTGTGATTTTCGAAAAAACTTGTTAACATAAAAACATCAAAGTGTACAGAATAGCTTCAAATCGCATTTGGAGACGTTTTAGACCATTTTGTGATTTTCGAAAAAACTTGTTAACATAAAAACACCAAAGTGCTTAGAATAGCTTCAAATCGCATTTGGAGACGTTTTAAACCATTTTGTGATTTTCGAAAAAACTTGTTAACATAAAAACACCAAAATGTTTA
The DNA here is from genome assembly GCF_964355755.1 of Antedon mediterranea. Taxonomy (NCBI): domain Eukaryota; kingdom Metazoa; phylum Echinodermata; class Crinoidea; order Comatulida; family Antedonidae; genus Antedon; species Antedon mediterranea. The sequence goes on from NC_092671.1 coordinate 21,843,706, forward strand.
GAATAGCTTCAAATCGCATTTGGAGACGTTTTAGACCATTTTGTGATTTTCGAAAAAACTTGTTAACATAAAAACACCAAAGTGCTAAGAATAGCTTCAAATCGCATTTGGAGACATTTTAGACCAATTTGTGATTTTCGAAAAAACTTGGTTACACAAAAACATCAAAGTGCTTAAAATCACATTATAAAACCGTTTTAGACCATTTTGAGCATTTCGATAACACTTTTCACACAAAAACATCAAAGAGCATAAAATAGGTTAATATCGTATTTAAAAACGTTTTAGACCATTTTGAGCATTTCGACAAAACTTTTTCACACAAAACACCAAAGTGTACAGAATAGCTTAATATCGTATTTAAAAACGTTTTTGACCATTTTGTGATTTTCGAAAAAACTTGTTAACATAAAAACACCAAAATGTTTAGAATAGCTTCAAATCGCATTTGGAGACGTTTTAGACCATTTTGTGATTTTCGAAAAAACTTGTTAACACAAAAACACCAAAGTGATTAGAATAGCTTCAAATCGCATTTGGAGACGTTTTAGACCATTTTGTGATTTTCGAAAAAACTTGTTAACATAAAAACACCAAAGTGATTAGAATAGATTCAAATCGCATTTGGAGACGTTTTAGACAATTTTGTGCATTTCGATGAAACTTGGTTACACAAAAACATCAAAGTGCTTAAAATCACATTATAAACCGTTTTAGACCATTTGAGCATATCCATAACACTTTTCACACAAAAACATCAAAGGGCACAATATAGCTTAATATCCTATTTAAAAACGTTTTAGACCATTTTGAGCATTTCGACAAAACTTTTTCACACAAAACACCAAAGTGCTTAGAATACCTTCAAATCGCATTTGGAGACGTTTTAGACCATTTTGTGATTTTCGAAAAAACTTAACATAAAAACATCAAAGTTTACAGAATAGCTTCAAATCGCATTTGGAGACGTTTTAGACAATTTTGTGATTTTCGAAAAAACTTGTTAACATAAAAACACCAAAGTGCTTAGAATAGCTTCAAATCGCATTGGGAGACGTTTTAGACCATTTTGTGATTTTCGAAAAAAACTTGTTAACATAAAAACATCAAAGTGTACAGAATAGCTTCAAATCGCATTTGGAGACGTTTTAGACCATTTTGTGATTTTCGAAAAAACTTGTTAACATAAAAACACCAAAGTGCTTAGAATAGCTTCAAATCGCATTTGGAGACGTTTTAAACCATTTTGTGATTTTCGAAAAAACTTGTTAACATAAAAACACCAAAATGTTTAGAATAGCTTCAAATCGCATTTGGAGACGTTTTAGACCATTTTGTGATTTTCGAAAAAACTTGTTAACACAAAAACACCAAAGTGATTAGAATAGCTTCAAATCGCATTTGGAGACGTTTTAGACCATTTTGTGATTTTCGAAAAAACTTGTTAACATAAAAACACCAAAGTGATTAGAATAGCTTCAAATCGCATTTGGAGACGTTTTAGACCATTTTGTGCATTTCGATGAAACTTGGTTACGCAAAAACATCAAAGTGCTTAAAATCACATTATAAACCGTTTTAGACCATTTTGAGCATATCGATAACACTTTTTACACAAAACACCAAAGTGCTTAGAATAGCTTCAAATCGCATTTGGAGACGTTTTAGACCATTTTGTGATTTTCGACAAAACTTTTTCACACAAAACACCAAAGTGCTTAGAATAGCTTCAAATCGCATTTGGAGACGTTTTAGACCATTTTGTGATTTTCGAAAAAACTTGTTAACATAAAAACATCAAAGTGTACAGAATAGCTTCAAATCGCATTTGGAGACGTTTTAGACCATTTTGTGATTTTCGAAAAAACTTGTTAACATAAAAACACCAAAGTGCTTAGAATAGCTTCAAATCGCATTTGGAGACGTTTTAAACCATTTTGTGATTTTCGAAAAAACTTGTTAACATAAAAACACCAAAATGTTTAGAATAGCTTCAAATCGCATTTGGAGACGTTTTAGACCATTTTGTGATTTTCGAAAAAACTTGTTAACACAAAAACACCAAAGTGATTAGAATAGCTTCAAATCGCATTTGGAGACGTTTTAGACCATTTTGTGATTTTCGAAAAAACTTGTTAACATAAAAACACCAAAGTGATTAGAATAGCTTCAAATCGCATTTGGAGACGTTTTAGACCATTTTGTGATTTTCGAAAAAACTTGTTAACATAAAAACACCAAAGTTCTTAAAATAGCTTCAAATCGCATTTGGAGACGTTTTAGACCATTTTGTGATTTTCGAAAAAACTTGTTAACATAAAAACACCAAAGTGTTTAGAAAAGCTTCAAATCGCATTTGGAGACGTTTTAGACCATTTTGGGATTTTCGAAAAAACTTGTTAACATAAAAACACCAAAGTGCTTAGAATAGCTTCAAATCGCATTTGGAGACGTTTTAGACCATTTTGTAATTTTCAAAAAAACTTGTTAACATAAAAACACCAAAGTTCTTAGAATAGCTTCAAATCGCATTTGGAGACGTTTTAGACCATTTTGTGCATTTCGATGAAACTTGGTTACACAAAAACATCAAAGTGCTTAAAATCACATTATAAACCGTTTTAGACCATTTGAGCATTTCGATAACACTTTTCACACAAAAACATCAAAGGGCACAATATAGCTTAATATCCTATTTAAAAACGTTTTAGACCATTTTGAGCATTTCGACAAAACTTTTTCACACAAAACACCAAAGTGCTTAGAATACCTTCAAATCGCATTTGGAGACGTTTTAGACAATTTTGTGATTTTCGAAAAAACTTGTTAACATAAAAACATCAAAGTTTACAGAATAGCTTCAAATCGCATTTGGAGACGTTTTAGACCATTTTGTGATTTTCGAAAAAACTTGTTAACATAAAAACACCAAAGTGCTTAGAATAGCTTCAAATCGCATTAGGAGACGTTTTAGACCATTTTGTGATTTTCGAAAAAACTTGTTAACATAAAAACACCAAAGTGCTTAGAATAGCTTCAAATCGCATTTGGAGACGTTTTAGACCATTTTGTGATTTTCGAAAAAACTTGTTAACATAAAAACACCAAAATGTTTAGAATAGCTTCAAATCGCATTTGGAGACGTTTTAGACCATTTTGTGATTTTCGAAAAAACTTGTTAACACAAAAACACCAAAGTGATTAGAATAGCTTCAAATCGCATTTGGAGACGTTTTAGACCATTTTGTGCATTTCGATGAAACTTGGTTACGCAAAAACATCAAAGTGCTTAAAATCACATTATAAACCGTTTTAGACCATTTTGAGCATATCGATAACACTTTTCACACAAAAACATCAAAGAGCACAATATAGCTTAATATCGTATTTAAAAACGTTTTAGACCATTTTGAGCATTTCGACAAAACTTTTTCACACAAAACACCAAAGTGCTTAGAATAGCTTCAAATCGCATTTGGAGACGTTTTAGACCATTTTGTGATTTTCGAAAAAACTTGTTAACATAAAAACATCAAAGTGCTAAGAATAGCTTCAAATCGAATTTGGAGACATTTTAGACCAATTAGTGATTTTCGAAAAAACTTGGTTACACAAAAACATCAAAGTGGTTAAAATCACATTATAAACCGTTTTAGACCATTTTGAGCATTTCGATAACACTTTTCACACAAAAACATCAAAGTGCTTAGAATAGCTTCAAATCGCATTTGGAGACGTTTTAGACCATTTTGTGATTTTCGAAAAAAACTTTTTAACATAAACACACCAAACTGCTAAGAATAGCTTCAAATCGCATATGGAGACAATTTAGACCATTTTGTGATTTTCGAAAAAACTTGTTAACATAAAAACACCAAAGTGCTTAGAATACCTTCAAATCGCATTTGGAGACATTTTAGACCATTTTGTGATTTTCGAAAAAACTTGTTAACATAAAAACATCAAAGTGCTAAGAATAGCTTCCAATCGCATTTGGAGACGTTTTAGACCATTTTGTGATTTTCGAAAACAACTTGTTAACATAAAAACACCAAAGTGCTTAGAATAGCTTCAAATCGCATTTGGAGACGTTTTAGACCATTTTGTGATTTTCGAAAAAACTTGTTAACATAAAAACATCAAAGTGCTAAGAATAGCTTCAAATCGAATTTGGAGACATTTTAGACCAATTAGTGATTTTCGAAAAAACTTGGTTACACAAAAACATCAAAGTGGTTAAAATCACATTATAAACCGTTTTAGACCATTTTGAGCATTTCGATAACACTTTTCACACAAAAACATCAAAGAGCACAAAATAGCTTAATATCGTATTTAAAAACGTTTTAAACCATTTTGAACATTTCGACAAAACTTTTTCACACAAAACACCAAAGTGTACAGAATAGCTTCAAATCGCATTTGGAGACGTTTTAGACCATTTTGTGATTTTCGAAAAAACTTGTTAATATAAAAACACCAAAGTACTTAGAATAGCTTCAAATCGCATTTGGAGACGTTGTAGACCATTTTGTGATTTTCGAAAAAACTTGTTAACATAAAAACACCAAAGTTTACAGAATAGCTTCAAATCGCATTTGTTTTAGACAATTTTGTGCATTTCGATGAAACTTGGTTACACAAAAACATCAAAGTGCTTAAAATCACATTATAAACCGTTTTAGACCATTTGAGCATTTCCATAACACTTTTCACACAAAAACATCAAAGGGCACAATATAGCTTAATATCCTATTTAAAAACTTTTTAGACCATTTTGAGCATTTCGACAAAACTTTTTCACACAAAACACCAAAGTGCTTAGAATACCTTCAAATCGCATTTGGAGACGTTTTAGACCATTTTGTGATTTTCGAAAAAACTTGTTAACATAAAAACACCAAAATGTTTAGAATAGCTTCAAATCGCATTTGTAGACGTTTTAGACCATTTTGTGATTTTCGAAAAAACTTGTTAACACAAAAACACCAAAGTGATTAGAATAGCTTCAAATCGCATTTGGAGACGTTTTAGACCATTTTGTGCATTTCGATGAAACTTGGTTACGCAAAAACATCAAAGTGCTTAAAATCACATTATAAACCGTTTTAGACCATTTTGAGCATATCGATAACACTTTTCACACAAAAACATCAAAGAGCACAATATAGCTTAATATCGTATTTAAAAACGTTTTAGACCATTTTGAGCAATTCGACAAAACTTTTTCACACAAAACACCAAAGTGCTTAGAATAGCTTCAAATCGCATTTGGAGACGTTTTAGACCATTTTGTGATTTTCGAAAAAACTTGTTAACATAAAAACATCAAAGGGCTAAGAATAGCTTCAAATCGCATTTGGAGACATTTTAGACCAATTAGTGATTTTCGAAAAAACTTGGTTACATAAAAACATCAAAGTGGTTAAAATCACATTATAAACCGTTTTAGACCATTTTGAGCATTTCGATAACACTTTTCACACAAAAACATCAAAGTGCACAAAATAGCTTAATATCGTATTTGGAAACGTTTTAGAACATTTTGTGATTTTCGAAAAAACTTGTTAACATAAAACACCAAAGTGTACAGAATAGCTTCAAATCGCATTTGGAGACATTTTAGACCAATTTGTGATTTTCGAAAAAACTTGTTAACATAAAAACACCAAAGTGCTTAGAATACCTTCAAATCGCATTTGGAGACGTTTAAGACCATTTTGTGATTTTCGAAAAAACTTGTTAACATAAAAAAACCAAAGTGCTTAGAATAGCTTCAAATCGCATTTGGAGACGTTTTAGACCAATTTGTGATTTTCGAAAAAACTTGGTTACACAAAAACATCAAAGTGGATAAAAGCACATTATAAACCGTTTTAGACCATTTTGAGCATTTCGATAACACATTTCACACAAAAACATCAAAGACCACAAAATAGCTTAATATCGTATTTAAAAACGTTTTAAACCATTTTGAGCATTTCGACAAAACTTTTTCACACAAAACACCAAAGTGTACAGAATAGCTTCAAATCGCATTTGGAGACGTTTTAGACCATTTTGTGATTTTCGAAAAAACTTGTTAATATAAAAACACCAAAGTACTTAGAATAGCTTCAAATCGCATTTGGAGACGTTTTAGACCATTTTGTGATTTTCGAAAAAACTTGTTAACATAAAAACATCAAAGTGCTAAGAATAGCTTCCAATCGCATTTGGAGACATTTTAGACCAATTTGTGATTTTCGAAAAAACTTGGTTACACAAAAACATCAAAGTGCTTAAAATCACATTATAAACCGTTTTAGACCATTTTGAGCATTTCGATAACACATTTCACACAAAAACATCAAAGAGCACAAAATAGCTTAATATCGTATTTAAAAACGTTTTAAACCATTTTGAGCATTTCGACAAAACTTTTTCACACAAAACACCAAAGTGTTTAGAAAAGCTTCAAATCGCATTTGGAGACGTTTTAGACCATTTTGTAATTTTCGAAAAAACTTGTTAACATAAAAACACCAAAATGTTTAGAATAGCTTCGAATCGCATTTGGAGACGTTTTAGACCATTTTGTGATTTTCGAAAAAACTTGTTAACACAAAAACACCAAATTTATTAGAATAGCTTCAAATCGCATTTGGAGACGTTTTAGACCATTTTGTGATTTTCGAAAAAACTTGTTAACATAAAAACACCAAAGTGATTAGAATAGCTTCAAATCGCATTTGGAGACGTTTTAGACCATTTTGTGCATTTCGATGAAACTTGGTTACGCAAAAACATCAAAGTAATAATCACATTATAAACAGTTTTAGACCATTTTGAGCATATCGATAAAACTTTTTACACAAAACACCAAAGTGCTTAGAATAGCTTCAAATCGCATTTGGAGACGTTTTAGACCATTTTGTGATTTTCGAAAAAACTTGTTAACATAAAAACATCAAAGTGTACAGAATAGCTTCAAATCGCATTTGGAGACGTTTTAGACCATTTTGTGATTTTCGAAAAAACTTGTTAACATAAAAACACCAAAGTGCTTAGAATAGCTTCAAATCGCATTAGGAGACGTTTTAGACCATTTTGTTATTTTCGAAAAAACTTGTTAACATAAAAACACCAAAATGTTTAGAATAGCTTCAAATCGCATTTGTAGACGTTTTAGACCATTTTGTGATTTTCGAAAAAACTTGTTAACACAAAAAACCAAAGTGATTAGAATAGCTTCAAATCGCATTTGGAGACGTTTTAGACCATTTTGTGCATTTCGATGAAACTTGGTTACGCAAAAACATCAAAGTGCTTAAAATCACATTATAAACTGTTTTAGACCATTTTGAGCATATCGATAACACTTTTCACACAAAAACATCAAAGAGCACAATATAGCTTAATATCGTATTTAAAAACGTTTTAGACCATTTTGAGCAATTCGACAAAACTTTTTCACACAAAACACCAAAGTGCTTAGAATAGCTTCAAATCGCATTTGGAGACGTTTTAGACCATTTTGTGATTTTCGAAAAAACTTGTTAACATAAAAACATCAAAGGGCTAAGAATAGCTTCAAATCGCATTTGGAGACATTTTAGACCAATTAGTGATTTTCGAAAAAACTTGGTTACACAAAAACATCAAAGTGGTTAAAATCACATTATAAACCGTTTTAGACCATTTTGAGCATATCGATAAAATTTTTTACACAAAAACATCAAAGAGCACAAAATAGCTTAATATCGTATTTGGAAACGTTTTAGAACATTTTGTGATTTTCGAAAAAACTTGTTAACATAAAACACCAAAGTGTACAGAATAGCTTCAAATCGCATTTGGAGACATTTTAGACCAATTTGTGATTTTCGAAAAAACTTGTTAACATAAAAACACCAAAGTGCTAAGAATAGCTTCAAATCGCATTTGGAGACATTTTAGACCAATTTGTGATTTTCGAAAAAACTTGGTTACACAAAAACATCAAAGTGCTTAAAATCACATTATAAAACCGTTTTAGACCATTTTGAGCATTTCGATAACAGTTTTCACACAAAAACATCAAAGAGCATAAAATAGGTTAATATCGTATTTAAAAACGTTTTAGACCATTTTGAGCATTTCGATGAAACTTGGTTACGCAAAAACATCAAAGTGCTTAAAATCACATTATAAACCGTTTTAGACCATTTTGAGCATATCGATAAAATTTTTTACACAAAAACATCAAAGAGCACAAAATAGCTTAATATCGTATTTGGAAACGTTTTAGAACATTTTGTGATTTTCGAAAAAACTTGTTAACATAAAACACCAAAGTGTACAGAATAGCTTCAAATCGCATTTGGAGACATTTTAGACCAATTTGTGATTTTCGAAAAAATTTGTTAACATAAAAACACCAAAGTGCTAAGAATAGCTTCAAATCGCATTTGGAGACATTTTAGACCAATTTGTGATTTTCGAAAAAACTTGGTTACACAAAAACATCAAAGTGCTTAAAATCACATTATAAAACCGTTTTAGACCATTTTGAGCATTTCGATAACACTTTTCACACAAAAACATCAAAGAGCATAAAATAGGTTAATATCGTATTTAAAAACGTTTTAGACCATTTTGAGCATTTCGACAAAACTTTTTCACACAAAACACCAAAGTATACAGAATAGCTTAATATCGTATTTAAAAACGTTTTAGACCATTTTGTGATTTTCGAAAAAACTTGTTAACATAAAAACACCAAAGTGCTTACAATAGCTTCAAATCGCATTAGGAGACGTTTTAGACCATTTTGTGATTTTCGAAAAAACTTGTTAACATAAAAACATCAAAGTGTACAGAATAGCTTCAAATCGCATTTGGAGACGTTTTAGACCATTTTGTGATTTTCAAAAAAAAACTTGTTAACATAAAAACACCAAAGTTTACAGAATAGCTTCAAATCGCATTTGGAGACGTTTTAGACAATTTTGTGATTTTCGAAAAAACTTGTTAACATAAAAACACCAAAATGTTTAGAATAGCTTCAAATCGCATTTGGAGACGTTTTAGACCATTTTGTGATTTTCGAAAAAACTTGTTAATATAAAAACACCAAAGTACTTAGAATAGCTTCAAATCGCATTTGGAGACGTTTTAGACCATTTTGTGATTTTCGAAAAAACTTGTTAACATAAAAACACCAAAGTTCTTAAAATAGCTTCAAATCGCATTTGGAGACGTTTTGGACCATTTTGTGATTTTCGAAAAAACTTGTTAACACAAAAACACCAAAGTGTTTAGAAAAGCTTCAAATCGCATTTGGAGAAGTTTTAGACCATTTTGTGATTTTCGAAAAAACTTGTTAACATAAAAACACCAAAGTGTTTAGAAAAGCTTCAAATCGCATTTGGAGACGTTTTAGACCATTTTGGGATTTTCTAAAAAACTTGTTAACATAAAAACACCAAAGTGCTTAGAATAGCTTCAAATCGCATTTGGAGACGTTTTAGACCATTTTGTAATTTTCAAAAAAACTTGTTAACATAAAAACACCAAAGTTCTTAGAATAGCTTCAAATCGCATTTGGAGACGTTTTAGACCATTTTGTGCATTTCGATGAAACTTGGTTACACAAAAACATCAAAGTCCTTAAAATCACATTATAAACCGTTTTAGACCATTTGAGCATTTCGATAACACTTTTCACACAAAAACATCAAAGAGCACAATATAGCTTAATATCCTATTTAAAAACGTTTTAGACCATTTTGAGCATTTCGACAAAACTTTTTCACACAAAACACCAAAGTGCTTAGAATACCTTCAAATCGCATTTGGAGACGTTTTAGACCATTTTGTGTTTTTCGAAAAAACTTGTTAACATAAAAACATCAAAGTTTACAGAATAGCTTCAAATCGCATTTGGAGACGTTTTAGACAATTTTGTGATTTTCGAAAAAACTTGTTAATATAAAAACACCAAAGTGCTTAGAATAGCTTCAAATCGCATTGGGAGACGTTTTAGACCATTTTGTGATTTTCGAAAAAACTTGTTAACATAAAAACATCAAAGTGTACAGAATAGCTTCAAATCGCATTTGGAGACGTTTTAGACCATTTTGTGATTTTCGAAAAAACTTGTTAACATAAAAACACCAAAGTGCTTAGAATAGCTTCAAATCGCATTTGGAGACGTTTTAAACCATTTTGTGATTTTCGAAAAAACTTGTTAACATAAAAACACCAAAATGTTTAGAATAGCTTCAAATCGCATTTGGAGACGTTTTAGACCATTTTGTGATTTTCGAAAAAACTTGTTAACACAAAAACACCAAAGTGATTAGAATAGCTTCAAATCGCATTTGGAGACGTTTTAGACCATTTTCTGATTTTCGAAAAAACTTGTTAACATAAAAACACCAAAGTGATTAGAATAGCTTCAAATCGCATTTGGAGACGTTTTAGACCATTTTGTGCATTTCGATGAAACTTGGTTACGCAAAAACATCAAAGTGCTTAAAATCACATTATAAACCGTTTTAGACCATTTTGAGCATATCGATAAAACTTTTTACACAAAAACATCAAAGAGCACAAAATAGCTTAATATCGTATTTGGAAACGTTTTAGAACATTTTGTGATTTTCGAAAAAACTTGTTAACATAAAACACCAAAGTGTACAGAATAGCTTCAAATCGCATTTGGAGACATTTTAGACCAATTTGTGATTTTCGAAAAAACTTGTTAACATAAAAACACCAAAGTGCTAAGAATAGCTTCAAATCGCATTTGGAGACATTTTAGACCAATTTGTGATTTTCGAAAAAACTTGGTTACACAAAAACATCAAAGTGCTTAAAATCACATTATAAAACCGTTTTAGACCATTTTGAGCATTTCGATAACACTTTTCACACAAAAACATCAAAGAGCATAAAATAGGTTAATATCGTATTTAAAAACGTTTTAGACCATTTTGAGCATTCCGACAAAACTTTTTCACACAAAACACCAAAGTGTACAGAATAGCTTAATATCGTATTTAAAAACGTTTTAGACCATTTTGTGATTTTCGAAAAAACTTGTTAACATAAAAACACCAAAATGTTTAGAATAGCTTCAAATCGCATTTGGAGACGTTTTAGACCATTTTGTGATTTTCGAAAAAACTTGTTAACACAAAAACACCAAAGTGATTAGAATAGCTTCAAATCGCATTTGGAGACGTTTTAGACCATTTTGTGATTTTCGAAAAAACTTGTTAACATAAAAACACCAAAGTGATTAGAATAGATTCAAATCGCATTTGGAGACGTTTTAGACCATTTTGTGCATTTCGATGAAACTTGGTTACGCAAAAACATCAATGTGCTTAAAATCACATTATAAACCGTTTTAGACCATTTTGAGCATATCCATAAAACTTTTTACACAAAACACCAAAGTGCTTAGAATAGCTTCAAATCGCATTTGGAGACGTTTTAGACCATTTTGTGATTTTCGACAAAACTTTTTCACACAAAACACCAAAGTGCTTAGAATACCTTCAAATCGCATTTGGAGACGTTTTAGACCATTTTGTGATTTTCGAAAAAACTTGTTAACATAAAAACATCAAAGTGTACAGAATAGCTTCAAATCGCATTTGGAGACGTTTTAGACCATTTTGTGATTTTCGAAAAAACTTGTTAACATAAAAACACCAAAGTGCTTAGAATAGCTTCAAATCGCATTAGGAGACGTTTTAGACCATTTTGTGATTTTCGAAAAAACTTGTTAACATAAAAACACCAAAGTGCTTAGAATAGCTTCAAATCGCATTTGGAGACGTTTTAGACCATTTTGTGATTTTCAAAAAAACTTTTTAACATAAAAACACCAAACTGCTAAGAATAGCTTCAAATCGCATATGGAGACAATTTAGACCATTTTGTGATTTTCGAAAAAACTTGTTAACATAAAAACACCAAAGTGATTAGAATACCTTCAAATCGCATTTGGAGACATTTTAGACCATTTTGTGATTTTCGAAAAAACTTGTTAACATAAAAACATCAAAGTGCTAAGAATAGCTTCCAATCGCATTTGGAGACGTTTTAGACCATTTTGTGATTTTCGAAAAAACTTGTTAACATAAAAACATCAAAGGGCTAAGAATAGCTTCAAATCGCATTTGGAGACATTTTAGACCAATTAGTGATTTTCGAAAAAACTTGGTTACACAAAAACATCTAGATAATGTAAAGAAAGGCCACTCGGCACGTATTATGTATTTTGATTTTCAATCTGCGTTTAATACCATACAACCCCATATCTTAGCAGACAAAATGTTGAATATGGAGTTCGCTGATGGAGACGTTTTAGACCATTTTGTGCATTTCGATGAAACTTGGTTACGCAAAAACATCAAAGTGCTTAAAATCACATTATAAACCGTTTTAGACCATTTTGAGCATATCGATAACACTGTTCACACAAAAACATCAAAGAGCACAATATAGCTTAATATCGTATTTATAAACGTTTTAGACCATTTTGAGCATTTCGAAAAAACTTTTTCACACAAAACACCAAAGTGCTTAGAATAGCTTCAAATCGCATTTGGAGACCTTTTAGACCATTTTGTGATTTTCGAAAAAACTTGTTAACATAAAAAGATCAAAGTTCTAAGAATAGCTTCAAATCGCATTTGGAGACATTTTAGACCAATTTGTGATTTTCGAAAAAACTTGGTTACACAAAAACATCAAAGTGCTTAAAATCACATTATAAAACCGTTTTAGACCATTTTGAGCATTTCGATAACACTTTTCACACAAAAACATCAAAGAGCATAAAATAGGTTAATATCGTATTAAAAAACGTTTTAGACCATTTTGAGCATTTCGATGAAACTTGGTTACGCAAAAACATCAAAGTGCTTAAAATCACATTATAAACCGTTTTAGACCATTTTGAGCATATCGATAAATTTTTTTACACAAAAACATCAAAGAGCACAAAATAGCTTAATATCGTATTTGGAAACGTTTTAGAACATTTTGTGATTTTCGAAAAAACTTGTTAACATAAAACACCAAAGTGTACAGAATAGCTTCAAATCGCATTTGGAGACATTTTAGACCAATTTGTGATTTTCGAAAAAACTTGTTAACATAAAAACACCAAAGTGCTAAGAATAGCTTCAAATCGCATTTGGAGACATTTTAGACCAATTTGTGATTTTCGAAAAAACTTGGTTACACAAAAACATCAAAGTGCTTAAAATCACATTATAAAACCGTTTTAGACCATTTTGAGCATTTCGATAACACTTTTTACACAAAAACATCAAAGAGCATAAAATAGGTTAATATCGTATTTAAAAACGTTTTAGACCATTTTGAGCATTTCGACAAAACTTTTTCACACAAAACACCAAAGTGTACAGAATAGCTTAATATCGTATTTAAAAACGTTTTAGACCATTTTGTGATTTTCGAAAAAACTTGTTAACATAAAAACACCAAAGTGCTTACAATAGCTTCAAATCGCATTAGGAGACGTTTTAGACCATTTTGTGATTTTCGAAAAAACTTGTTAACATAAAAACATCAAAGTGTACAGAATAGCTTCAAATCGCATTTGGAGACGTTTTAGACCATTTTGTGATTTTCGAAAAAAACTTGTTAACATAAAAACACCAAAGTGCTTAGAATAGCTTCAAATCGCATTTGGAGACGTTTTAGACCATTTTGTGATTTTCGAAAAAACTTGTTAATATAAAAACACCAAAGTACTTAGAATAGCTTCAAATCGCATTTGGAGACGTTTTAGACCATTTTGTGATTTTCGAAAAAACTTGTTAACATAAAAACACCAAAGTTCTTAAAATAGCTTCAAATCGCATTTGGAGACGTTTTAGACCATTTTGTGATTTTCGAAAAAACTTGTTAACACAAAAACACCAAAGTGTTTAGAAAAGCTTCAAATCGCATTTGGAGAAGTTTTAGACCATTTTGTGATTTTCGAAAAAACTTGTTAACATAAAAACACCAAAGTGTTTAGAAAAGCTTCAAATCGCATTTGGAGACGTTTTAGACCATTTTGGGATTTTCGAAAAAACTTGTTAACATAAAAACACCAAAGTGCTTAGAATAGCTTCAAATCGCATTTGGAGACGTTTTAGACCATTTTGTAATTTTCAAAAAAACTTGTTAACATAAAAACACCAAAGTTCTTAGAATAGCTTCAAATCGCATTTGGAGACGTTTTAGACCATTTTGTGCATTTCGATGAAACTTGGTTACACAAAAACATCAAAGTCCTTAAAATCACATTATAAACCGTTTTAGACCATTTGAGCATTTCGATAACACTTTTCACACAAAAACATCAAAGAGCACAATATAGCTTAATATCCTATTTAAAAACGTTTTAGACCATTTTGAGCATTTCGACAAAACTTTTTCACACAAAACACCAAAGTGCTTAGAATACCTTCAAATCGCATTTGGAGACGTTTTAGACCATTTTGTGTTTTTCGAAAAAACTTGTTAACATAAAAACATCAAAGTTTACAGAATAGCTTCAAATCGCATTTGGAGACGTTTTAGACAATTTTGTGATTTTCGAAAAAACTTGTTAATATAAAAACACCAAAGTGCTTAGAATAGCTTCAAATCGCATTGGGAGACGTTTTAGACCATTTTGTGATTTTCGAAAAAACTTGTTAACATAAAAACATCAAAGTGTACAGAATAGCTTCAAATCGCATTTGGAGACGTTTTAGACCATTTTGTGATTTTCGAAAAAACTTGTTAACATAAAAACACCAAAGTGCTTAGAATAGCTTCAAATCGCATTTGGAGACGTTTTAAACCATTTTGTGATTTTCGAAAAAACTTGTTAACATAAAAACACCAAAATGTTTAGAATAGCTTCAAATCGCATTTGGAGACGTTTTAGACCATTTTGTGATTTTCGAAAAAACTTGTTAACACAAAAACACCAAAGTGATTAGAATAGCTTCAAATCGCATTTGGAGACGTTTTAGACCATTTTCTGATTTTCGAAAAAACTTGTTAACATAAAAACACCAAAGTGATTAGAATAGCTTCAAATCGCATTTGGAGACGTTTTAGACCATTTTGTGCATTTCGATGAAACTTGGTTACGCAAAAACATCAAAGTGCTTAAAATCACATTATAAACCGTTTTAGACCATTTTGAGCATATCGATAAAACTTTTTACACAAAAACATCAAAGAGCACAAAATAGCTTAATATCGTATTTGGAAACGTTTTAGAACATTTTGTGATTTTCGAAAAAACTTGCTAACATAAAACACCAAAGTGTACAGAATAGCTTCAAATCGCATTTGGAGACATTTTAGACCAATTTGTGATTTTCGAAAAAACTTGTTAACATAAAAACACCAAAGTGCTAAGAATAGCTTAAAATCGCATTTGGAGACATTTTAGACCAATTTGTGATTTTCGAAAAAACTTGGTTACACAAAAACATCAAAGTGCTTAAAATCACATTATAAAACCGTTTTAGACCATTTTGAGCATTTCGATAACACTTTTCACACAAAAACATCAAAGAGCATAAAATAGGTTAATATCGTATTTAAAAACGTTTTAGACCATTTTGAGCATTTCGACAAAACTTTTTCACACAAAACACCAAAGTGTACAGAATAGCTTAATATCGTATTTAAAAACGTTTTAGACCATTTTGTGATTTTCGAAAAAACTTGTTAACATAAAAACACCAAAATGTTTAGAATAGCTTCAAATCGCATTTGGAGACGTTTTAGTCCATTTTGTGATTTTCGAAAAAACTTGTTAACACAAAAACACCAAAGTGATTAGAATAGCTTCAAATCGCATTTGGAGACGTTTTAGACCATTTTGTGATTTTCGAAAAAACTTGTTAACATAAAAACACCAAAGTGATTAGAATAGATTCAAATCGCATTTGGAGACGTTTTAGACCATTTTGTGCATTTCGATGAAACTTGGTTACGCAAAAACATCAATGTGCTTAAAATCACATTATAAACCGTTTTAGACCATTTTGAGCATATCCATAAAACTTTTTACACAAAACACCAAAGTGCTTAGAATAGCTTCAAATCGCATTTGGAGACGTTTTAGACCATTTTGTGATTTTCGACAAAACTTTTTCACACAAAACACCAAAGTGCTTAGAATACCTTCAAATCGCATTTGGAGACGTTTTAGACCATTTTGTGATTTTCGAAAAAACTTGGTTACACAAAAACATCAAAGTGCTTAAAATCACATTATAAAACCGTTTTAGACCATTTTGAGCATTTCGATAACACTTTTCACACAAAAACATCAAAGAGCATAAAATAGGTTAATATCGTATTTAAAAACGTTTTAGACCATTTTGAGCATTTCGACAAAACTTTTTCACACAAAACACCAAAGTGTACAGAATAGCTTAATATCGTATTTAAAAACGTTTTAGACCATTTTGTGATTTTCGAAAAAACTTGTTAACATAAAAACACCAAAATGTTTAGAATAGCTTCAAATCGCATTTGGAGACGTTTTAGTCCATTTTGTGATTTTCGAAAAAACTTGTTAACACAAAAACACCAAAGTGATTAGAATAGCTTCAAATCGCATTTGGAGACGTTTTAGACCATTTTGTGATTTTCGAAAAAACTTGTTAACATAAAAACACCAAAGTGATTAGAATAGATTCAACTCGCATTTGGAGACGTTTTAGACCATTTTGTGCATTTCGATGAAACTTGGTTACGCAAAAACATCAATGTGCTTAAAATCACATTATAAACCGTTTTAGACCATTTTGAGCATATCCATAAAACTTTTTACACAAAACACCAAAGTGCTTAGAATAGCTTCAAATCGCATTTGGAGACGTTTTAGACCATTTTGTGATTTTCGACAAAACTTTTTCACACAAAACACCAAAGTGCTTAGAATACCTTCAAATCGCATTTGGAGACGTTTTAGACCATTTTGTGATTTTCGAAAAAACTTGTTAACATAAAAACATCAAAGTGTACAGAATAGCTTCAAATCGCATTTGGAGACGTTTTAGACCATTTTGTGATTTTCGAAAAAACTTGTTAACATAAAAACACCAAAGTGCTTAGAATAGCTTCAAATCGCATTAGGAGACGTTTTAGACCATTTTGTGATTTTCGAAAAACTTGTTAACATAAAAACACCAAAGTGCTTAGAATAGCTTCAAATCGCATTTGGAGACGTTTTAGACCATTTTGTGATTTTCGAAAAAACTTGTTAACATAAAAACACCAAAATGTTTAGAATAGCTTCAAATCGCATTTTGAGACGTTTTAGACCATTTTGTGATTTTCGAAAAAACTTGTTAACACAAAAACACCAAAGTTATTAGAATAGCTTCAAATCGCATTTGGAGACGTTTTAGACCATTTTGTGCATTTCGATGAAACTTGGTTACGCAAAAACATCAAAGTGCTTAAAATCACATTATAAACCGTTTTAGACCATTTTGAGCATATCGATAACACTTTTCACACAAAAACATCAAAGAGCACAATATAGCTTAATATCGTATTTAAAAACGTTTTAGACCATTTTGAGCATTTCGACAAAACTTTTTCACACAAAACACCAAAGTGCTTAGAATAGCTTCAAATCGCATTTGGAGACGTTTTAGACCATTTTGTGATTTTCGAAAAAACTTGTTAACATAAAAACATCAAAGTGCTAAGAATAGCTTCAAATCGAATTTGGAGACATTTTAGACCAATTTGTGATTTTCGAAAAAACTTGGTTACACAAAAACATCAAAGTGGTTAAAATCACATTATAAACCGTTTTAGACCATTTTGAGCATTTCGATAACACTTTTCACACAAAAACATCAAAGTGCTTAGAATAGCTTCAAATCGCATTTGGAGACGTTTTAGACCATTTTGTGATTTTCGAAAAAAACTTTTTAACATAAAAACACCAAACTGCTAAGAATAGCTTCAAATCGCACATGGAGACAATTTAGACCATTTTGTGATTTTCGAAAAAACTTGTTAACATAAAAACACCAAAGTGCTTAGAATACCTTCAAATCGCATTTGGAGACATTTTAGACCATTTTGTGATTTTCGAAAAGACTTGTTAACATAAAAACATCAAAGTGCTAAGAATAGCTTCCAATCGCATTTGGAGACGTTTTAGACCATTTTGTGATTTTCGAAAACAACTTGTTAACATAAAAACACCAAAGTGCTTAGAATAGCTTCAAATCGCATTTGGAGACGTTTTAGACCAATTTGTGATTTTCGAAAAAACTTGGTTACACAAAAACATCAAAGTGGATAAAATCACATTATAAACCGTTTTAGACCATTTTGAGCATATCGATAACACTTTTCACACAAAAACATCAAAGAGCACAATATAGCTTAATATCGTATTTAAAAACGTTTTAGACCATTTTGAGCATTTCGACAAAACTTTTTCACACAAAACACCAAAGTGCTTAGAATAGCTTCAAATCGCATTTGGAGACGTTTTAGACCATTTTGTGATTTTCGAAAAAACTTGTTAACATAAAAACATCAAAGTGCTAAGAATAGCTTCAAATCGAATTTGGAGACATTTTAGACCAATTAGTGATTTTCGAAAAAACTTGGTTACACAAAAACATCAAAGTGGTTAAAATCACATTATAAACCGTTTTAGACCATTTTGAGCATTTCGATAACACTTTTCACACAAAAACATCAAAGTGCTTAGAATAGCTTCAAATCGCATTTGGAGACGTTTTAGACCATTTTGTGATTTTCGAAAAAAACTTTTTAACATAAAAACACCAAACTGCTAAGAATAGCTTCAAATCGCATATGGAGACAATTTAGACCATTTTGTGATTTTCGAAAAAACTTGTTAACATAAAAACACCAAAGTTCTTAGAATACCTTCAAATCGCATTTGGAGACATTTTAGACCATTTTGTGATTTTCGAAAAAACTTGTTATTACATAAAAACATCAAAGTGCTAAGAATAGCTTCCAATCGCATTTGGAGACGTTTTAGACCATTTTGTGATTTTCGAAAACAACTTGTTAACATAAAAAAACCAAAGTGCTTAGAATAGCTTCAAATCGCATTTGGAGACGTTTTAGACCAATTTGTGATTTTCGAAAAAACTTGGTTACACAAAAACATCAAAGTGGATAAAATCACATTATAAACCGTTTTAGACCATTTTGAGCATTTCGATAACACATTTCACACAAAAACATCAAAGAGCACAATATAGCTTAATATCGTATTTAAAAACGTTTTAAACCATTTTGAGCATTTCGACAAAACTTTTTCACACAAAACACCAAAGTGCTTAGAATAGCTTCAAATCGCATTTGGAGACGTTTTAGACCATTTTGTGATTTTCGAAAAAACTTGTTAATATAAAAACACCAAAGTACTTAGAATAGCTTCAAATCGCATTTGGAGACGTTGTAGACCATTTTGTGATTTTCGAAAAAACTTGTTAACATAAAAACACCAAAGTTTACAGAATAGCTTAAAATCGCATTTGGAGACGTTTTAGACAATTTTGTGCATTTCGATGAAACTTGGTTACACAAAAACATCAAAGTGCTTAAAATCACATTATAAACCGTTTTAGACCATTTGAGCATTTCGATAACACTTTTCACACAAAAACATCAAAGTTCACAATATAGCTTAATATCCTATTTAAAAACGTTTTAGACCATTTTGAGCATTTCGACAAAACTTTTTCACACAAAACACCAAAGTGCTTAGAATACCTTCAAATCGCATTTGGAGACGTTTTAGACAATTTTGTGATTTTCGAAAAAACTTGTTAACATAAAAACATCAAAGTTTACAGAATAGCTTCAAATCGCATTTGGAGACGTTTTAGACAATTTTGTGATTTTCGAAAAAACTTGTTAACATAAAAACACCAAAGTGCTTAGAATAGCTTCAAATCGCATTGGGAGACGTTTTAGACCATTTTGTGATTTTCGAAAAAACTTGTTAACATAAAAACACCAAAGTGCTTAGAATAGCTTCAAATCGCATTTGGAGACGTTTTAGACCATTTTGTGATTTTCGAAAAAACTTGTTAACATAAAAACACCAAAGTTCTTAAAATAGCTTCAAATCGCATTTGGAGACGTTTTAGACCATTTTGTGATTTTCGAAAAAACTTGTTAACATAAAAACACCAAAGTGTTTAGAAAAGCTTCAAATCGCATTTGGAGACGTTTTAGACCATTTTGGGATTTTTGAAAAAACTTGTTAACATAAAAACACCAAAGTGCTTAGAATAGCTTCAAATCGCATTTGGAGACGTTTTAGACCATTTTGTAATTTTCAAAAAAACTTGTTAACATAAAAACACCAAAGTTCTTAGAATAGCTTCAAATCGCATTTGGAGACGTTTTAGACCATTTTGTGCATTTCGATGAAACTTGGTTACACAAAAACATCAAAGTGCTTAAAATCACGTTATAAACCGTTTTAGACCATTTGAGCATTTCGATAACACTTTTCACACAAAAACATCAAAGGGCACAATATAGCTTAATATCCTATTTAAAAACGTTTTAGACCATTTTGAGCATTTCGACAAAACTTTTTCACACAAAACACCAAAGTGCTTAGAATACCTTCAAATCGCATTTGGAGACGTTTTAGACAATTTTGTGATTTTCGAAAAAACTTAACATAAAAACATCAAAGTTTACAGAATAGCTTCAAATCGCATTTGGAGACGTTTTAGACCATTTTGTGATTTTCGAAAAAACTTGTTAACATAAAAACACCAAAGTGCTTAGAATAGCTTCAAATCGCATTTGGAGACGTTTTAAACCATTTTGTGATTTTCGAAAAAACTTGTTAACATAAAAACACCAAAATGTTTAGAATAGCTTCAAATCGCATTTGGAGACGTTTTAGACCATTTTGTGATTTTCGAAAAAACTTGTTAACACAAAAACACCAAAGTGATTAGAATAGCTTCAAATCGCATTTGGAGACGTTTTAGACCATTTTGTGATTTTCGAAAAAACTTGTTAACATAAAAACACCAAAGTGATTAGAATAGCTTCAAATCGCATTTGGAGACGTTTTAGACCATTTTGTGCATTTCGATGAAACTTGGTTACGCAAAAACATCAAAGTGCTTAAAATCACATTATAAACCGTTTTAGACCATTTTGAGCATATCGATAACACTTTTTACACAAAACACCAAAGTGCTTAGAATAGCTTCAAATCGCATTTGGAGACGTTTTAGACCATTTTGTGATTTTCGACAAAACTTTTTCACACAAAACACCAAAGTGCTTAGAATACCTTCAAATCGCATTTGGAGACGTTTTAGACCATTTTGTGATTTTCGAAAAAACTTGTTAACATAAAAACATCAAAATGTTTAGAATAGCTTCAAATCACATTTGGAGACGTTTTAGACCATTTTGTGATTTTCGAAAAAACTTGTTAACACAAAAACACCAAAGTGATTAGAATAGCTTCAAATCGCATTTGGAGACGTTTTAGACCAATTTGTGCATTTCGATGAAACTTGGTTACGCAAAAACATCAAAGTGCTTAAAATCACATTATAAACCGTTTTAGACCATTTTGAGCATATCGATAACACTTTTCACACAAAAACATCAAAGAGCACAATATAGCTTAATATCTTATTTAAAAACGTTTTAGACCATTTTGAGCATTTCGACAAAACTTTTTCACACAAAACACCAAAGTGCTTAGAATAGCTTCAAATCGCATTTGGAGACGTTTTAGACCATTTTGTGATTTTCGAAAAAACTTGTTAACATAAAAACATCAAAGTGCTAAGAATAGCTTCAAATCGCATTTGGAGACATTTTAGACCAATTAGTGATTTTCGAAAAAACTTGGTTACACAAAAACATCAAAGTGGTTAAAATCACATTATAAACCGTTTTAGACCATTTTGAGCATTTCGATAACACTTTTCACACAAAAACATCAAAGTGCTTAGAATAGCTTCAAATCGCATTTGGAGACGTTTTAGACCATTTTGTGATTTTCGAAAAAAACTTTTTAACATAAAAACACCAAACTTCTAAGAATAGCTTCAAATCGCATATGGAGACAATTTAGACCATTTTGTGATTTTCGAAAAAACTTGTTAACATAAAAACACCAAAGTGCTAAGAATAGCTTCAAATCGCATATGGAGACAATTTAGACCATTTTGTGATTTTCGAAAAAACTTGTTAACATAAAAACACCAAAGTGCTTAGAATACCTTCAAATCGCATTTGGAGACGTTTAAGACCATTTTGTGATTTTCGAAAAAACTTGTTAACATAAAAACACCAAAGTGCTTAGAATAGCTTCAAATCGCATTTGGAGACGTTTTAGACCAATTTGTGATTTTCGAAAAAACTTGGTTACACAAAAACATCAAAGTGGATAAAAGCACATTATAAACCGTTTTAGACCATTTTGAGCATTTCGATAACACATTTCACACAAAAACATCAAAGAGCACAAAATAGCTTAATATCGTATTTAAAAACGTTTTAAACCATTTTGAGCATTTCGACAAAACTTTTTCACACAAAACACCAAAGTGTTTAGAAAAGCTTCAAATCGCATTTGGAGACGTTTTAGACCATTTTGGGATTTTCGAAAAAACTTGTTAACATAAAAACACCAAAGTGCTTAGAATAGCTTCAAATCGCATTTGAAGACGTTTTAGACCATTTTGTAATTTTCGAAAAAACTTGTTAACATAAAAACACCAAAATGTTTAGAATAGCTTCAAATCGCATTTGGAGACGTTTTAGACCATTTTGTGATTTTCGAAAAAACTTGTTAACACAAAAACACCAAAGTGATTAGAATAGCTTCAAATCGCATTTGGAGACGTTTTAGACCATTTTGTGATTTTCGAAAAAACTTGTTAACATAAAAACACCAAAGTGATTAGAATAGCTTCAAATCGCATTTGGAGACGTTTTAGACCATTTTGTGCATTTCGATGAAACTTGGTTACGCAAAAACATCAAAGTAATAATCACATTATAAACAGTTTTAGACCATTTTGAGCATATCGATAAAACTTTTTACACAAAACACCAAAGTGCTTAGAATAGCTTCAAATCGCATTTGGAGACGTTTTAGACCATTTTGTGATTTTCGACAAAACTTTTTCACACAAAACACCAAAGTGCTTAGAATACCTTCAAATCGCATTTGGAGACGTTTTAGACCATTTTGTGATTTTCGAAAAAACTTGTTAACATAAAAACATCAAAGTGTACAGATTAGCTTCAAATCGCATTTGGAGACGTTTTAGACCATTTTGTGATTTTCGAAAAAACTTGTTAACATAAAAACACCAAAGTGCTTAGAATAGCTTCAAATCGCATTAGGAGACGTTTTAGACCATTTTGTTATTTTCGAAAAAACTTGTTAACATAAAAACACCAAAATGTTTAGAATAGCTTCAAATCGCATTTGGAGACGTTTTAGACCATTTTGTGATTTTCGAAAAAACTTGTTAACATAAAAACACCAAAGTGCTTAGAATACCTTCAAATCGCATTTGGAGACGTTTTAGACCATTTTGTGATTTTCCAAAAAACTTGTTAACATAAAAACATCAAAGTGTACAGAATAGCTTCAAATCGCATTTGGAGACGTTTTAGACCATTTTGTGATTTTCGAAAAAACTTGTTAACATAAAAACACCAAAGTGCTTAGAATAGCTTCAAATCGCATTAGGAGACGTTTTAGACCATTTTGTGATTTTCGAAAAAACTTGTTAACATAAAAACACCAAAGTGCTTAGAATAGCTTCAAATCGCATTTGGAGACGTTTTAGACCATTTTGTGATTTTCGAAAAAACTTGTTAACATAAAAACACCAAAATGTTTAGAATAGCTTCAAATCAAATTTGGAGACGTTTTAGACCATTTTGTGATTTTCGAAAAAACTTGTTAACACAAAAACACCAAAGTGATTAGAATAGCTTCAAATCGCATTTGGAGACGTTTTAGACCAATTTGTGCATTTCGATGAAACTTGGTTACGCAAAAACATCAAAGTGCTTAAAATCACATTATAAACCGTTTTAGACCATTTTGAGCATATCGATAACACTTTTCACACAAAAACATCAAAGAGCACAATATAGCTTAATATCTTATTTAAAAACGTTTTAGACCATTTTGAGCATTTCGACAAAACTTTTTCACACAAAACACCAAAGTGCTTAGAATAGCTTCAAATCGCATTTGGAGACGTTTTAGAACATTTTGTGATTTTCGAAAAAACTTTTTCACACAAAACACCAAAGTGCTTAGAATACCTTCAAATCGCATTTGGAGACGTTTTAGACCATTTTGTGATTTTCGAAAAAACTTGTTAACATAAAAACATCAAAGTGTACAGAATAGCTTCAAATCGCATTTGGAGACGTTTTAGACCATTTTGTGATTTTCGAAAAAACTTGTTAACATAAAAACACCAAAGTGCTTAGAATAGCTTCAAATCGCATTAGGAGACGTTTTAGACCATTTTGTGATTTTCGAAAAAACTTGTTAACATAAAAACACCAAAGTGCTTAGAATAGCTTCAAATCGCATTTGGAGACGTTTTAGACCATTTTGTGATTTTCGAAAAAACTTGTTAACATAAAAACACCAAAATGTTTAGAATAGCTTCAAATCGCATTTGGAGACGTTTTAGACCATTTTGTGATTTTCGAAAAAACTTGTTAACACAAAAACACCAAAGTGATTAGAATAGCTTCAAATCGCATTTGGAGACGTTTTAGACCATTTTGTGCATTTCGATGAAACTTGGTTACGCAAAAACATCAAAGTGCTTAAAATCACATTATAAACCGTTTTAGACCATTTTGAGCATATCGATAACACTTTTCACACAAAAACATCAAAGAGCACAATATAGCTTAATATCGTATTTAAAAACGTTTTAGACCATTTTGAGCATTTCGACAAAACTTTTTCACACAAAACACCAAAGTGCTTAGAATAGCTTCAAATCGCATTTGGAGACGTTTTAGACCATTTTGTGATTTTCGAAAAAACTTGTTAACATAAAAACATCAAAGGGCTAAGAATAGCTTCAAATCGCATTTGGAGACATTTTAGACCAATTAGTGATTTTCGAAAAAACTTGGTTACACAAAAACATCAAAGTGGTTAAAATCACATTATAAACCGTTTTAGACCATTTTGAGCATTTCGATAACACTTTTTACACAAAAACATCAAAGTTCTTAGAATAGCTTCAAATCGCATTTGGAGAAGTTTTAGACCATTTTGTGATTTTTGAAAAAAACTTTTTAACATATAAACACCAAACTGCTAAGAATAGCTTCAAATCGCATATGGAGACAATTTAGACCATTTTGTGATTTTCGAAAAAACTTGTTAACATAAAAACACCAAAGTGCTTAGAATACCTTCAAATCGCATTTGGAGACATTTTAGACCATTTTGTGATTTTCGAAAAAACTTGTTAACATAAAAACATCAAAGTGCTAAGAATAGCTTCCAATCGCATTTGGAGACGTTTTAGACCATTTTGTGATTTTCGAAAACAACTTGTTAACATAAAAACACCAAAGTGCTTAGAATAGCTTCAAATCGCATTTGGAGACGTTTTAGACCAATTTGTGATTTTCGAAAAAACTTGGTTACACAAAAACATCAAAGTGGATAAAATCACATTATAAACCGTTTTAGACCATTTTGAGCATATCGATAACACTTTTCACACAAAAACATCAAAGACCACAATATAGCTTAATATCGTATTTAAAAACGTTTTAGACCATTTTGAGCATTTCGACAAAACTTTTTCACACAAAACACCAAAGTGCTTAGAATAGCTTCAAATCGCATTTGGAGACGTTTTAGACCAATTAGTGATTTTCGAAAAAACTTGGTTACACAAAAACATCAAAGTGGTTAAAATCACATTATAAACCGTTTTAGACCATTTTGAGCATTTCGATAACACTTTTCACACAAAAACATCAAAGTGCTTAGAATAGCTTCAAATCGCATTTGGAGACGTTTTAGACCATTTTGTGATTTTCGAAAAAAACTTTTTAACATAAAAACACCAAACTGCTAAGAATAGCTTCAAATCGCATATGGAGACAATTTAGACCATTTTGTGATTTTCGAAAAAACTTGTTAACATAAAAACACCAAAGTGCTTAGAATACCTTCAAATCGCATTTGGAGACATTTTAGACCATTTTGTGATTTTCGAAAAAACTTGTTAACATAAAAACATCAAAGTGCTAAGAATAGCTACCAATCGCATTTGGAGACGTTTTAGACTATTTTGTGATTTTCGAAAACAACTTGTTAACATAAAAACACCAAAGTGCTTAGAATAGCTTCAAATCGCATTTGGAGACGTTTTAGACCAATTTGTGATTTTCGAAAAAACTTGGTTACACAAAAACATCAAAGTGGATAAAATCACATTATAAACCGTTTTAGACCATTTTGAGCATTTCGATAACACATTTCACACAAAAACATCAAAGAGCACAAAATAGCTTAATATCGTATTTAAAAACGTTTTAAACCATTTTGAGCATTTCGACAAAACTTTTTCACACAAAACACCAAAGTGTACAGAATAGCTTCAAATCGCATTTGGAGACGTTTTAGACCATTTTGTGATTTTCGAAAAAACTTGTTAATATAAAAACACCAAAGTACTTAGAATAGCTTCAAATCGCATTTGGAGACGTTGTAGACCATTTTGTGATTTTCGAAAAAACTTGTTAACATAAAAACATCAAAGTGCTAAGAATAGCTTCCAATCGCATTTGGAGACATTTTAGACCAATTTGTGATTTTGGAAAAAACTTGGTTACACAAAAACATCAAAGTGCTTTAAATCACATTATAAACCGTTTTAGACCATTTTGAGCATTTCGATAACACATTTCACAAAAAAACATCAAAGAGCACAAAATAGCTTAATATCGTATTTAAAAACGTTTTAAACCATTTTGAGCATTTCGACAAAACTTTTTCACACAAAACACCAAAGTGTTTAGAAAAGCTTCAAATCGCATTTGGAGACGTTTTAGACCATTTTGGGATTTTCGAAAAAACTTGTTAACATAAAAACACCAAAGTGCTTAGAATAGCTTCAAATCGCATTTGAAGACGTTTTAGACCATTTTGTAATTTTCGAAAAAACTTGTTAACATAAAAACACCAAAATGTTTAGAATAGCTTCAAATCGCATTTGGAGAGGTTTTAGACCATTTTGTGATTTTCGAAAAAACTTGTTAACACAAAAACACCAAAGTGATTAGAATAGCTTCAAATCGCATTTGGAGACGTTTTAGACCATTTTGTGATTTTCGAAAAAACTTGTTAACATAAAAACACCAAAGTGATTAGAATAGCTTCAAATCGCATTTGGAGACGTTTTAGACCATTTTGTGCATTTCGATGAAACTTGGTTACGCAAAAACATCAAAGTAATAATCACATTATAAACAGTTTTAGACCATTTTGAGCATATCGATAAAACTTTTTACACAAAACACCAAAGTGCTTAGAATAGCTTCAAATCGCATTTGGAGACGTTTTAGACCATTTTGTGATTTTCGACAAAACTTTTTCACACAAAACACCAAAGTGCTTAGAATACCTTCAAATCGCATTTGGAGACGTTTTAGACCATTTTGTGATTTTCGAAAAAACTTGTTAACATAAAAACATCAAAGTGTACAGATTAGCTTCAAATCGCATTTGGAGACGTTTTAGACCATTTTGTGATTTTCGAAAAAACTTGTTAACATAAAAACACCAAAGTGCTTAGAATAGCTTCAAATCGCATTAGGAGACGTTTTAGACCATTTTGTTATTTTCGAAAAAACTTGTTAACATAAAAACACCAAAATGTTTAGAATAGCTTCAAATCGCATTTGTAGACGTTTTATACCATTTTGTGATTTTCGAAAAAACTTGTTAACACAAAAACACCAAAGTGATTAGAATAGCTTCAAATCGCATTTGGAGACGTTTTAGACCATTTTGTGCATTTCGATGAAACTTGGTTACGCAAAAACATCAAAGTGCTTAAAATCACATTATAAACCGTTTTAGACCATTTTGAGCATATCGATAACACTTTTCACACAAAAACATCAAAGAGCACAATATAGCTTAATATCGTATTTAAAAACGTTTTAGACCATTTTGAGCAATTCGACAAAACTTTTTCACACAAAACACCAAAGTGCTTAGAATAGCTTCAAATCGCATTTGGAGACGTTTTAGACCATTTTGTGATTTTCGAAAAACTTGTTAACATAAAAACATCAAAGGGCTAAGAATAGCTTCAAATCGCATTTGGAGACATTTTAGACCAATTAGTGATTTTCGAAAAAACTTGGTTACACAAAAACATCAAAGTGGTTAAAATCACATTATAAACCGTTTTAGACCATTTTGAGCATATCGATAAAATTTTTTACACAAAAACATCAAAGAGCACAAAATAGCTTAATATCGTATTTGGAAACGTTTTAGAACATTTTGTGATTTTCGAAAAAACTTGTTAACATAAAACACCAAAGTGTACAGAATAGCTTCAAATCGCATTTGGAGACATTTTAGACCAATTTGTGATTTTCGAAAAAACTTGTTAACATAAAAACACCAAAGTGCTAAGAATAGCTTCAAATCGCATTTGGAGACATTTTAGACCAATTTGTGATTTTCGAAAAAACTTGGTTACACAAAAACATCAAAGTGCTTAAAATCACATTATAAAACCGTGTTAGACCATTT
The DNA here is from genome assembly GCF_964355755.1 of Antedon mediterranea. NCBI lineage: Eukaryota > Metazoa > Echinodermata > Crinoidea > Comatulida > Antedonidae > Antedon > Antedon mediterranea. Next base: position 21,872,564 of record NC_092671.1, read on the forward strand.
TGAGCATTTCGATAACACTTTTCACACAAAAACATCAAAGAGCATAAAATAGGTTAATATCGTATTTAAAAACGTTTTAGACCATTTTGAGCATTTCGATGAAACTTGGTTACGCAAAAACATCAAAGTGCTTAAAATCACATTATAAACCGTTTTAGACCATTTTGAGCATATCGATAAAATTTTTTACACAAAAACATCAAAGAGCACAAAATAGCTTAATATCGTATTTGGAAACGTTTTAGAAAATTTTGTGATTTTCGAAAAAACTTGTTAACATAAAACACCAAAGTGTACAGAATAGCTTCAAATCGCATTTGGAGACATTTTAGACCAATTTGTGATTTTCGAAAAAACTTGTTAACATAAAAACACCAAAGTGCTAAGAATAGCTTCAAATCGCATTTGGAGACATTTTAGACCAATTTGTGATTTTCGAAAAAACTTGGTTACACAAAAACATCAAAGTGCTTAAAATCACATTATAAAACCGTTTTAGACCATTTTGAGCATTTCGATAACACTTTTCACACAAAAACATCAAAGAGCATAAAATAGGTTAATATCGTATTTAAAAACGTTTTAGACCATTTTGAGCATTTCGACAAAACTTTTTCACACAAAACACCAAAGTGTACAGAATAGCTTAATATCGTATTTAAAAACGTTTTAGACCATTTTGTGATTTTCGAAAAAACTTGTTAACATAAAAACACCAAAGTGCTTACAATAGCTTCAAATCGCATTAGGAGACGTTTTAGACCATTTGGTGATTTTCGAAAAAACTTGTTAACATAAAAACATCAAAGTGTACAGAATAGCTTCAAATCGCATTTGGAGACGTTTTAGACCATTTTGTGATTTTCGAAAAAAACTTGTTAACATAAAAACACCAAAGTGCTTAGAATAGCTTCAAATCGCATTTGGAGACGTTTTAGACCATTTTGTGATTTTCGAAAAAACTTGTTAATATAAAAACACCAAAGTACTTAGAATAGCTTCAAATCGCATTTGGAGACGTTTTAAACCATTTTGTGATTTTCGAAAAAACTTGTTAACATAAAAACACCAAAATGTTTAGAATAGCTTCAAATCGCATTTGGAGACGTTTTAGACCATTTTGTGATTTTCGAAAAAACTTGTTAACACAAAAACACCAAAGTGATTAGAATAGCTTCAAATCGCATTTGGAGACGTTTTAGACCATTTTGTGATTTTCGAAAAAACTTGTTAACATAAAAACACCAAAGTGATTAGAATAGCTTCAAATCGCATTTGGAGACGTTTTAGACCATTTTGTGATTTTCGAAAAAACTTGTTGACATAAAAACACCAAAGTGATTAGAATAGCTTCAAATCGCATTTGGAGACGTTTTAGACCATTTTGTGCATTTCGATGAAACTTGGTTACGCAAAAACATCAATGTGCTTAAAATCACATTATAAACCGTTTTAGACCATTTTGAGCATATCCATAAAACTTTTTACACAAAACACCAAAGTGCTTAGAATAGCTTCAAATCGCATTTGGAGACGTTTTAGACCATTTTGTGATTTTCGACAAAACTTTTTCACACAAAACACCAAAGTGCTTAGAATACCTTCAAATCGCATTTGGAGACGTTTTAGACCATTTTGTGATTTTCGAAAAAACTTGTTAACATAAAAACATCAAAGTGTACAGAATAGCTTCAAATCGCATTTGGAGACGTTTTAGACCATTTTGTGATTTTCGAAAAAACTTGTTAACATAAAAACACCAAAGTGCTTAGAATAGCTTCAAATCGCATTAGGAGACGTTTTAGACCATTTTGTGATTTTCGAAAAAACTTGTTAACATAAAAACACCAAAGTGCTTAGAATAGCTTCAAATCGCATTTGGAGACGTTTTAGACCATTTTGTGATTTTCGAAAAAACTTGTTAACATAAAAACACCAAAATGTTTAGAATAGCTTCAAATCGCATTTGGAGACGTTTTAGACCATTTTGTGATTTTCGAAAAAACTTGTTAACACAAAAACACCAAAGTGATTAGAATAGCTTCAAATCGCATTTGGAGACGTTTTAGACCATTTTGTGCATTTCGATGAAACTTGGTTACGCAAAAACATCAAAGTGCTTAAAATCACATTATAAACCGTTTTAGACCATTTTGAGCATATCGATAACACTTTTCACACAAAAACATCAAAGAGCACAATATAGCTTAATATCGTATTTAAAAACGTTTTAGACCATTTTGAGCATTTCGACAAAACTTTTTCACACAAAACACCAAAGTGCTTAGAATAGCTTCAAATCGCATTTGGAGACGTTTTAGACCATTTTGTGATTTTCGAAAAAACTTGTTAACATAAAAACATCAAAGTGCTAAGAATAGGTTCAAATCGAATTTGGAGACATTTTAGACCAATTAGTGATTTTCGAAAAAACTTGGTTACACAAAAACATCAAAGTGGTTAAAATCACATTATAAACCGTTTTAGACCATTTTGAGCATTTCGATAACACTTTTCACACAAAAACTTCAAAGTGCTTAGAATAGCTTCAAATCGCATTTGGAGACGTTTTAGACCATTTTGTGATTTTCGAAAAAAACTTTTTAACATAAAAACACCAAACTGCTAAGAATAGCTTCAAATCGCATATGGAGACAATTTAGACCATTTTGTGATTTTCGAAAAAACTTGTTAACATAAAAACACCAAAGTGCTTAGAATACCTTCAAATCGCATTTGGAGACATTTTAGACCATTTTGTGATTTTCGAAAAAACTTGTTAACATAAAAACATCAAAGTGCTAAGAATAGCTTCCAATCGCATTTGTAGACGTTTTAGACCATTTTGTGATTTTCGAAAAAACTTGTTAACATAAAAACACCAAAGTGCTTAGAATAGCTTCAAATCGCATTTGGAGACGTTTTAGACCATTTTGTGATTTTCGAAAAAACTTGTTAACATAAAAACATCAAAGTGCTAAGAATAGCTTCAAATCGCATTTGGAGACATTTTAGACCAATTAGTGATTTTCGAAAAAACTTGGTTACACAAAAACATCAAAGTGGTTAAAATCACATTATAAACCGTTTTAGACCATTTTGAGCATTTCGATAACACTTTTCACACAAAAACATCAAAGTGCTTAGAATAGCTTCAAATCGCATTTGGAGACGTTTTAGACCATTTTGTGATTTTCGAAAAAAACTTTTTAACATAAAAACACCAAACTGCTAAGAATAGCTTCAAATCGCATATGGAGACAATTTAGACCATTTTGTGATTTTCGAAAAAACTTGTTAACATAAAAACACCAAAGTGCTAAGAATAGCTTCAAATCGCATATGGAGACAATTTAGACCATTTTGTGATTTTCGAAAAAACTTGTTAACATAAAAACACCAAAGTGCTTAGAATACCTTCAAATCGCATTTGGAGACGTTTAAGACCATTTTGTGATTTTCGAAAAAACTTGTTAACATAAAAACACCAAAGTGCTTAGAATAGCTTCAAATCGCATTTGGAGACGTTTTAGACCAATTTGTGATTTTCGAAAAAACTTGGTTACACAAAAACATCAAAGTGGTTAAAAGCACATTATAAACCGTTTTAGACCATTTTGAGCATTTCGATAACACATTTCACACAAAAACATCAAAGAGCACAAAATAGCTTAATATCGTATTTAAAAACGTTTTAAACCATTTTGAGCATTTCGACAAAACTTTTTCACACAAAACACCAAAGTGTACAGAATAGCTTCAAATCGCATTTGGAGACGTTTTAGACCATTTTGTGATTTTCGAAAAAACTTGTTAATATAAAAACACCAAAGTACTTAGAATAGCTTCAAATCGCATTTGGAGACGTTTTAGACCATTTTGTGATTTTCGAAAAAACTTGTTAACATAAAAACATCAAAGTGCTAAGAATAGCTTCCAATCGCATTTGGAGACATTTTAGACCAATTTGTGATTTTGGAAAAAACTTGGTTACACAAAAACATCAAAGTGCTTTCAATCACATTATAAACCGTTTTAGACCATTTTGAGCATTTCGATAACACATTTCACAAAAAAACATCAAAGAGCACAAAATAGCTTAATATCGTATTTAAAAACGTTTTAAACCATTTTGAGCATTTCGACAAAACTTTTTCACACAAAACACCAAAGTGTTTAGAAAAGCTTCAAATCGCATTTGGAGACGTTTTAGACCATTTTGGGATTTTCGAAAAAACTTGTTAACATAAAAACACCAAAGTGCTTAGAATAGCTTCAAATCGCATTTGAAGACGTTTTAGACCATTTTGTAATTTTCGAAAAAACTTGTTAACATAAAAACACCAAAATGTTTAGAATAGCTTCAAATCGCATTTGGAGACGTTTTAGACCATTTTGTGATTTTCGAAAAAACTTGTTAACACAAAAACACCAAAGTGATTAGAATAGCTTCAAATCGCATTTGGAGACGTTTTAGACCATTTTGTGATTTTCGAAAAAACTTGTTAACATAAAAACACCAAAGTGATTAGAATAGCTTCAAATCGCATTTGGAGACGTTTTAGACCATTTTGTGCATTTCGATGAAACTTGGTTACGCAAAAACATCAAAGTAATAATCACATTATAAACAGTTTTAAACTTTGATGTTTTTATGTTAACAAGTTTTTTCGAAAAACACAAAATGGTCTAAAACGTCTCCAAATGCGATTTGAAGGTATTCTAAGCACTTTGGTGTTTTGTGTGAAAAAGTTTTGTCGAAATGCTCAAATGGTCTAAAACGGTTTATAATGTGATTTTAAGGACTTTGATGTTTTTGTGTAACCAAGTTTCATCGAAATGCACAAAATGGTCTAAAACGTCTCCAAATGCGATTTGAAGCTATTCTAAGAACTTTGGTGTTTTTATGTTAACAAGTTTTTTTGAAAATTACAAAATGGTCTAAAACGTCTCCAAATGCGATTTGAAGCTATTCTAAGCACTTTGGTGTTTTTATGTTAACAAGTTTTTTAGAAAATCCCAAAATGGTCTAAAACGTCTCCAAATGCGATTTGAAGCTTTTCTAAACACTTTGGTGTTTTTATGTTAACAAGTTTTTTCGAAAATCACAAAATGGTCTAAAACTTCTCCAAATGCGATTTGAAGCTTTTCTAAACACTTTGGTGTTTTTGTGTTAACAAGTTTTTTCGAAAATCACAAAATGGTCCAAAACGTCTCCAAATGCGATTTGAAGCTATTTTAAGAACTTTGGTGTTTTTATGTTAACAAGTTTTTTCGAAAATCACAAAATGGTCTAAAACGTCTCCAAATGCGATTTGAAGCTATTCTAAGTACTTTGGTGTTTTTATATTAACAAGTTTTTTCGAAAATCACAAAATGGTCTAAAACGTCTCCAAATGCGATTTGAAGCTATTCTAAACATTTTGGTGTTTTTATGTTAACAAGTTTTTTCGAAAATCACAAAATTGTCTAAAACGTCTCCATATGCGATTTGAAGCTATTCTGTAAACTTTGGTGTTTTTATGTTAACAAGTTTTTTTTTGAAAATCACAAAATGGTCTAAAACGTCTCCAAATGCGATTTGAAGCTATTCTGTACACTTTGATGTTTTTATGTTAACAAGTTTTTTCGAAAATCACAAAATGGTCTAAAACGTCTCCTAATGCGATTTGAAGCTATTGTAAGCACTTTGGTGTTTTTATGTTAACAAGTTTTTTCGAAAATCACAAAATGGTCTAAAACGTTTTTAAATACGATATTAAGCTATTCTGTACACTTTGGTGTTTTGTGTGAAAAAGTTTTGTCGAAATGCTCAAAATGGTCTAAAACGTTTTTAAATACGATATTAACCTATTTTATGCTCTTTGATGTTTTTGTGTGAAAAGTGTTATCGAAATGCTCAAAATGGTCTAAAACGGTTTTATAATGTGATTTTAAGCACTTTGATGTTTTTGTGTAACCAAGTTTTTTCGAAAATCACAAATTGGTCTAAAATGTCTCCAAATGCGATTTGAAGCTATTCTTAGCACTTTGGTGTTTTTATGTTAACAAATTTTTTCGAAAATCACAAATTGGTCTAAAATGTCTCCAAATGCGATTTGAAGCTATTCTGTACACTTTGGTGTTTTATGTTAACAAGTTTTTTCGAAAATCACAAAATGTTCTAAAACGTTTCCATATACGATATTAAGCTATTTTGTGCTCTTTGATGTTTTTGTGTAAAAAATTTTATCGATATGCTCAAAATGGTCTAAAACGGTTTATAATGTGATTTTAAGCACTTTGATGTTTTTGCGTAACCAAGTTTCATCGAAATGCACAAAATGGTCTAAAACGTCTCCAAATGCGATTTGAAGCTATTCTAATCACTTTGGTGTTTTTATGTTAACAAGTTTTTTCGAAAATTACAAAATGGTCTAAAACGTCTCCAAATGCGATTTGAAGCTATTCTAATCACTTTGGTGTTTTTGTGTTAACAAGTTTTTTCGAAAATCACAAAATGGTCTAAAACGTCTCCAAATGCGATTTGAAGCTATTCTAAACATTTTGGTGTTTTTATGTTAACAAGTTTTTTCGAAAATCACAAAATGGTTTAAAACGTCTCCAAATGCGATTTGAAGCTATTCTAAGCACTTTGGTGTTTTTATGTTAACAAGTTTTTTCGAAAATCACAAAATGGTCTAAAACGTCTCCAAATGCGATTTGAAGCTATTCTGTACACTTTGATGTTTTTATGTTAACAAGTTTTTTCGAAAATCACAAAATGGTCTAAAACGTCTCCCAATGCGATTTGAAGCTATTCTAAGCACTTTGGTGTTTTTATATTAACAAATTTTTTCGAAAATCACAAAATTGTCTAAAACGTCTCCAAATGCGATTTGAAGCTATTCTGTAAACTTTGATGTTTTTATGTTAACAAGTTTTTTCGAAAAACACAAAATGGTCTAAAACGTCTCCAAATGCGATTTGAAGGTATTCTAAGCACTTTGGTGTTTTGTGTGAAAAAGTTTTGTCGAAATGCTCAAAATGGTCTAAAACGTTTTTAAATAGGATATTAAGCTATATTGTGCTCTTTGATGTTTTTGTGTGAAAAGTGTTATCGAAATGCTCAAATGGTCTAAAACGGTTTATAATGTGATTTTAAGGACTTTGATGTTTTTGTGTAACCAAGTTTCATCGAAATGCACAAAATGGTCTAAAACGTCTCCAAATGCGATTTGAAGCTATTCTAAGAACTTTGGTGTTTTTATGTTAACAAGTTTTTTTGAAAATTACAAAATGGTCTAAAACGTCTCCAAATGCGATTTGAAGCTATTCTAAGCACTTTGGTGTTTTTATGTTAACAAGTTTTTTCGAAAATCCCAAAATGGTCTAAAACGTCTCCAAATGCGATTTGAAGCTTTTCTAAACACTTTGGTGTTTTTATGTTAACAAGTTTTTTCGAAAATCACAAAATGGTCTAAAACTTCTCCAAATGCGATTTGAAGCTTTTCTAAACACTTTGGTGTTTTTGTGTTAACAAGTTTTTTCGAAAATCACAAAATGGTCTAAAACGTCTCCAAATGCGATTTGAAGCTATTTTAAGAACTTTGGTGTTTTTATGTTAACAAGTTTTTTCGAAAATCACAAAATGGTCTAAAACGTCTCCAAATGCGATTTGAAGCCATTCTAAGTACTTTGGTGTTTTTATATTAACAAGTTTTTTCGAAAATCACAAAATGGTCTAAAACGTCTCCAAATGCGATTTGAAGCTATTCTAAGCACTTTGGTGTTTTTATGTTAACAAGTTTTTTTCGAAAATCACAAAATGGTCTAAAACGTCTCCAAATGCGATTTGAAGCTATTCTGTACACTTTGATGTTTTTATGTTAACAAGTTTTTTCGAAAATCACAAAATGGTCTAAAACGTCTCCTAATGCGATTTGAAGCTATTGTAAGCACTTTGGTGTTTTTATGTTAACAAGTTTTTTCGAAAATCACAAAATGGTCTAAAACGTTTTTAAATACGATATTAAGCTATTCTGTACACTTTGGTGTTTTGTGTGAAAAAGTTTTGTCGAAATGCTCAAAATGGTCTAAAACGTTTTTAAATACGATATTAACCTATTTTATGCTCTTTGATGTTTTTGTGTGAAAAGTGTTATCGAAATGCTCAAAATGGTCTAAAACGGTTTTATAATGTGATTTTAAGCACTTTGATGTTTTTGTGTAACCAAGTTTTTTCGAAAATCACAAATTGGTCTAAAATGTCTCCAAATGCGATTTGAAGCTATTCTTAGCACTTTGGTGTTTTTATGTTAACAAGTTTTTTCGAAAATCACAAATTGGTCTAAAATGTCTCCAAATGCGATTTGAAGCTATTCTGTACACTTTGGTGTTTTATGTTAACAAGTTTTTTCGAAAATCACAAAATGTTCTAAAACGTTTCCAAATACGATATTAAGCTATTTTGTGCTCTTTGATGTTTTTGTGTAAAAAATTTTATCGATATGCTCAAAATGGTCTAAAACGGTTTATAATGTGATTTTAAGCACTTTGATGTTTTTGCGTAACCAAGTTTCATCGAAATGCTCAAAATGGTCTAAAACGTTTTTAAATACGATATTAACCTATTTTATGCTCTTTGATGTTTTTGTGTGAAAAGTGTTATCGAAATGCTCAAAATGGTCTAAAACGGTTTTATAATGTGATTTTAAGCACTTTGATGTTTTTGTGTAACCAAGTTTTTTCGAAAATCACAAATTGGTCTAAAATGTCTCCAAATGCGATTTGAAGCTATTCTTAGCACTTTGGTGTTTTTATGTTAACAAGTTTTTTCGAAAATCACAAATTGGTCTAAAATGTCTCCAAATGCGATTTGAAGCTATTCTGTACACTTTGGTGTTTTATGTTAACAAGTTTTTTCGAAAATCACAAAATGTTCTAAAACGTTTCCAAATACGATATTAAGCTATTTTGTGCTCTTTGATGTTTTTGTGTAAAAAATTTTATCGATATGCTCAAAATGGTCTAAAACGGTTTATAATGTGATTTTAACCACTTTGATGTTTTTGTGTAACCAAGTTTTTTCGAAAATCACTAATTGGTCTAAAATGTCTCCAAATGCGATTTGAAGCTATTCTTAGCCCTTTGATGTTTTTATGTTAACAAGTTTTTTCGAAAATCACAAAATGGTCTAAAACGTCTCCAAATGCGATTTGAAGCTATTCTAAGCACTTTGGTGTTTTGTGTGAAAAAGTTTTGTCGAATTGCTCAAAATGGTCTAAAACGTTTTTAAATACGATATTAAGCTATATTGTGCTCTTTGATGTTTTTGTGTGAAAAGTGTTATCGATATGCTCAAAATGGTCTAAAACGGTTTATAATGTGATTTTAAGCACTTTGATGTTTTTGCGTAACCAAGTTTCATCGAAATGCACAAAATGGTCTAAAACGTCTCCAAATGCGATTTGAAGCTATTCTAATCACTTTGGTGTTTTTGTGTTAACAAGTTTTTTCGAAAATCACAAAATGGTCTAAAACGTCTACAAATGCGATTTGAAGCTATTCTAAACATTTTGGTGTTTTTATGTTAACAAGTTTTTTCGAAAATAACAAAATGGTCTAAAACGTCTCCTAATGCGATTTGAAGCTATTCTAAGCACTTTGGTGTTTTTATGTTAACAAGTTTTTTCGAAAATCACAAAATGGTCTAAAACGTCTCCAAATGCGATTTGAAGCTAATCTGTACACTTTGATGTTTTTATGTTAACAAGTTTTTTCGAAAATCACAAAATGGTCTAAAACGTCTCCAAATGCGATTTGAAGGTATTCTAAGCACTTTGGTGTTTTGTGTGAAAAAGTTTTGTCGAAAATCACAAAATGGTCTAAAACGTTTCCAAATGCGATTTGAAGCTATTCTAAGCACTTTGGTGTTTTGTGTAAAAAGTTTTATCGATATGCTCAAAATGGTCTAAAACTGTTTATAATGTGATTATTACTTTGATGTTTTTGCGTAACCAAGTTTCATCGAAATGCACAAAATGGTCTAAAACGTCTCCAAATGCGATTTGAAGCTATTCTAATCACTTTGGTGTTTTTATGTTAACAAGTTTTTTCGAAAATCACAAAATGGTCTAAAACGTCTCCAAATGCGATTTGAAACTATTCTAATCACTTTGGTGTTTTTGTGTTAACAAGTTTTTTCGAAAATCACAAAATGGTCTAAAACGTCTCCAAATGCGATTTGAAGCTATTCTAAACATTTTGGTGTTTTTATGTTAACAAGTTTTTTCGAAAATTACAAAATGGTCTAAAACGTCTTCAAATGCGATTTGAAGCTATTATAAGCACTTTGGTGTTTTTATGTTAACAAGTTTTTTCGAAAATCCCAAAATGGTCTAAAACGTCTCCAAATGCGATTTGAAGCTTTTCTAAACACTTTGGTGTTTTGTGTGAAAAAGTTTTGTCGAAATGCTCAAAATGGTTTAAAACGTTTTTAAATACGATATTAAGCTATTTTGTGCTCTTTGATGTTTTTTTGTGAAATGTGTTATCGAAATGCTCAAAATGGTCTAAAACGGTTTATAATGTGCTTTTAACCACTTTGATGTTTTTGTGTAACCAAGTTTTTTCGAAAATCACAAATTGGTCTAAAACGTCTCCAAATGCGATTTGAAGCTATTCTAAGAACTTTGGTGTTTTTATGTTAACAAGTTTTTTCGAAAATCACAAAATGGTCTTAAACGTCTCCAAATGCGATTTGAAGGTATTC